>NC_134589.1:25360000-25692939 GCF_037038515.1 Microtus pennsylvanicus
TGAACGGCTGTCCCAGTTTCCTAGGGTCGTGCACCTTCTCGTCCCCACCGAGCTGTTCATGGCTTAGATGCGGGATCTGCCCCCCCTGTGATATCTGCCTAGGGTTTCTACGACATCTCTAGGAAATGGGCTCCAATGCTCCACTCCCACCCAGAGAAGTCCTTCAAGTCTGATTCCATAAAGCCGGATTCTTGATACCGGCCAGGCTAAGGGGAATTTAAACGGCGCTTGTCTTGTAGCGCCACCTTCTGGGCAAACCTGTAAGGGCCTCATTCCCAGTCCCCCAACACTTAAGATGGGTTTTTTTGTGGGATTTTTGTTTGTTTGGCCTTTTTTTGGAGGGGAGTATTATTATTATTTCTGTTATGACTATCACTCTTACTGTGTGCACACTTACTCATGCGGATGTCATAGCGTCCACGTGGAGGTCAAAGGACAATTTTTGAGGTCAGTTCTCCCCTTCCCCTGAGGGTTTGGAAAACGGAACTCAGGCCATTAAGCCTGCTTAACATGTCCTTCAGTCACTAAGCCCACAGAGATAGTTCTTGATTTCTGTTTTTATATTTACTTATTTTTAAAATCATCTATTTATTTATTTATTTATTTATTTATTTATTTATTTATGTGCATTGGGGTTTTGCCTGTATAGATGTCTGTGTGAGGGTGCCAGAACTACTGGGACTGGGGATGCAGAGTTGTGAGCTGCCATGTGGGTCCTGGGACTTGAACCCAGGTCCTTTGGAGGAGTGGCCCTGGCCCTGCTCTTAACCACTAAGCCATCAATCCAGCCCTGGTTTCTGTTTTTTATATTGTCTACTCTCCAAGGTTTGAATTCTTGGGTTTCCCTGCCGTCTTCTGGGAGGGAACATTCCACAAGCCCACCAGCCATCCAGCCACAGGGAGGACCCTCAGAGTGGTAGAGATGGACAGACAGTCCTCAACCCATGGAGGCTGGGAAGCAGCTGTGGCAGGATATCTACCCCATGCATTCTCACTAGGAGGCTGCTGTCAGGATGCAGGAGCATCCTTCTTGTGATGTCTGGAGTTTTGTTCTGTGCTGGGGGTGTAAAAAAGGCCTCACGTGTACCAAGCACAAGCACAGAGCTGGGTTTCAGACCCAGCGCTCATATTTGCAAGTGTGATCACGGGTTTGGATGAAGAGAAACCATGCTGGCGCATATCGCCGGATTTTCTCTCCTGCTGCAATTTCTTTCCGAGAGAGAGAGAGAGAGAGAGAGAGAGAGAGAGAGAGAGGCGGTGCTGTGTGGGTGATGAGAGAGAACTAAGTATAGAGATATGAGGGAAATTATTGCTGTGCTTTTTGAAACAGGGACTTACTATATAACTCTGGCTATCCCAGAACTCACTATGTAGACCAAGATGTCCTCGAACTCACAGAGGTCTACTTGCCTCTGCCTCTCAAATGCTGAAATTATCCGTGTGCACCATCATACCTGGCTTTTGAACTTACGGTTTTAAAGATACTTTCCAGAATTTAAACATCTCAACCATCCTCAGAGACCAAGCGGTTCCACTGGAGGACTGCAACGGTTTCATTCAGTCAGAGAACCAAGTCTTTCGGCTTCCAGGGTGGCTTGGTGACTAACACTGGCGAGAAAGCTGGAGGGTGCTGTTTCTTTTCACTTATGTATTTATTTTTATTTTTGGAGAAAGAGCTCCATGTAGCCCAGACAGGCCTCAAACTCATTATGTAGCTGAGGCTGGCCTTGAACGCCTGACCCCTCTACTTCTACTTCTCAAATGGTGGGTTACTACAGTATGAGTATATCTATATCCGTTATCTAATAAATGCGTGTTGAGTACCCATTTTAAAGCATGCACTTTAGTCCCAGCACTCGGGAGGCCAAGGCAGGAGGATCTCTGTGAGTTCAAGGACAGCCTGGTCTACAATGAGTTCCCGGACAGCCAGGGCTACACAAAGAAACTCTGTCTTGAAATTTCCCACTCAAAAAAAAAAAAAAAGAAAAAGAAAAAAAGAAAAGAATGAATTCTAATGTCTACATGTCTACAATATAAATTCACCTCACTGGAGCGAATCCCACTGTCTATAATGTACATTCTTCTCACTGGAGATATAGCTCAGCTAGTAGAGTGCTTGCTTATCTTGCCTATCATGCGCAAATCTCAGATTTCCCCAGATTCAATTTCAAGCCATGGTGGCACACACCTATAATCCCAGCACTTGGGAGGTAGACAAGGATCAGAACTTCAGGGTCATCTTAGGCTACACGGAGAGTTGTGAGCCTAGGTTACACACCCAGTTTCAATGCACCTTCAACTGGATGGTTGCAGAATATCTATCTGTGTATTTCTCTCTATATATCATTCAACGTGTGGCCAGGCACTGTACCTCTGAGTGCTTTAACTGTTTGAAAATCTTTAGTTTAGCTGGGCAGTGGTAGCACATGCCTTTAGCCCCAGCACTTGGGAGTTAAAGGCACACAGATCTCTGTGAGTTCAAGGCCAGCATGGTCTACAAAGCAAGTTCCAGGATAGCTAGGACTGTTACACAGAGAAACCCTGTTTTACTAGAGAGAGAGAGAGTTCAATTAATAATTGATTCTTATTTATTTATTTTGTGTACAGTGTTCTGCCTATGTGTATGCTTGCACATCAGAAAGGGCACCAGATCTCATTATAGATGGTTGTGAGCCACCATATGGTTGCTGGGAATTGAACTCAGGACCTCTGGAAGAGCAGCCAATGTTCTTAACCTCTGGGCCATCTCTCTAGACCCCCTGTTTTTCTTTGAATACAATACAAGCACCTTAGCTTTGTGGTTGGGATGAAGAGTTATGGCAATAGAGGTGGCCATCAGCTAGAGCGTCTACTTGGCTAGGCTGTTCTGAGGGCACCGGTAGAGCTAATATGCAGAGAGAAACAAAGTAGCAGTTATCCCTTCATCCCCATCTCCCCTCCCTCCCCCCCCATGATCCGCTCACGCCTGGTCCAGGAAGAAGCTGCCTGTTACAGCTCAGACCAGGGGAAGACACACCCTCTATCAGCTCTCCTGGCAGATACCCGCCTTCTGCAATTACAAATGATGTGGGAGTGGGCTGGAGAGATAGATGGCTCAAGGGGTTAGGAGCACTTGGCTACTCTTCCAGCGGACTTGGGTTCAATTCTCAGCACCCACATGGCAGCTCACCACTGTCCGTAACTCCAACTCCAGAAGATCCGGCACCTTCACACAGATACAAATGCAGGCAAAACACCAACGCACATTAAAATAAAAATAAATAAATGACAAATGAAGCAGGGCCGGGGTCTGCTGCCGGAACTCGAGCCGGGAGAGCTGGAGAACACGTGGCCGTCTCTCTCTCTCTCTCTCCCCAGACGTCTTCCATCCTCGGGTACCGCGAGATCTGCTCTGAATGTTTATAGACGCCTTATCTGACAGCACGGTTTCCTACCCAGTCAAGCCGGAGTCTACTTAGATCGGAAAGTGTGCTTCTAATGTGTTTTCGAAGTTCCCGTCAGGAGCTGGAGAGATGGCTTTTCTAGAGGACAAGAGTTGGATTCCCAACACCGATCTGACAGTTTACAATCTCCTGGAACTTCAGCTCCAGGGCGTTAAATGCCTCCTTCTGGCCTCAGAAGGTATGCCTACACATGGCATACATACACACAAAATCTGGGCATGGCCTGGCATGCATTCTCTCTCTCTCTCTCTCTCTCTCTCTCTCTCTCTCTCTCTCTCTCTCACACACACACACACACACACACACACACACACTAGGTGTGGTGGCACACATCTTTAATCCCAGCACTCAAGAGGCAGAGGCAGATGGATCTCTGAGTTCGAGGCCTCCCTGGTCTACAGAGCTAGTTCCAGGACAAATAACCAAAAAAAAAAAAAAAAAAAAAGAAAAAGAAAAAAAGAAAGAAAGATATGTTTTATTTTTAGAAAAGAAGCTTCCATCATCCAATAAATGTGCTGTTGAAAAAAATTAATTCCAAAAGGATTTTTACTTTAGTATTATGATCAGTACAGTTTTTATTTCTCCCCAAACAGCCTGTGTGGAGGGACCACAGCCATCTGTGTGTACAATAAAATATACACCCTTAAGAAGAGCTCTCATCTATTTGGGTCCTGTCTAAGATGAAGGAGAGGATCGGGACGAGATGAAGACCATGCAAGTGATGCTAGAATAGAATTTGGCAACTACTTGTTTAACTTTTTGTTGAAAATTCTTACTAAAAAGAACACACGTTATGTATTGAATCTGAATTCCCATCACTACTCAGAGAGAACAGGATTGGATTTTAAAAGGTATTTATACCTTGACATATCCCTCAAATCTAATCCTTTCTTTGGACCCTCCACCCCAACCCCACTGGCGCCCCTCGTTTCTCCCCAGTGCCCCGTTCATCACAGACACCTAAATATTTGAATACATTGAGTCAACAAACGAAGAAATGAAAGAGACCCAGGTTGGAAGGAAAGAGAAGCCGTTAGGGTTGTGCGCAGTAAATTCCTCCCATTGCCAGGATCCAGAGGTGAAGGAGCCCTGAGCTCAGAATTTATTTCTCCCTACAATAAATAAAGTTCTCTTGTTAGCTTGTTTTGAGATAGGCACTGTCTTACTACGTAGTCCAGGGTAGGGTAGCACCCACCCTCCAGAAACCACGTCAGGCATCAAGTGAGTTTCAAAGGACTTGAGGGCAAAGAAAGTCGGAACTTCCGGATGGGCTACGGCAGCTTTGCTCATCCCTCTCCCAGGCCGGGCTGGCTCCGTCTCCACCAATCAGTGAAGACTTGAGAAGAGCCCCTGTGCCCCTGCCCACTCCTCCAGACAGCAATGGTCCAGTCAGGCAGTCATCATCCATCAGAGAACCAATCCCACATGCTCCGCCAGTAGTCTGCCAGCCAATTGGAGAGAGGCAGGAGGAGCATAGCCCCCGATGTGTGTGTGTGTGTGTGTGTGTGTGTGTGTGTGTGTGTGTGTGTGTGTTGGGCGTGGGGTAGAGCTCCAAGTATTATAAAGGGGATTGAAGGAAGGCGCAAACACCTGACTGGCATTCCCCTGCACCAAGTCTCTGAGTTTGTATTTCTCCAGGGCCCTCTGGCTGGTCTCAGATTCTGACCAGATGCTAATAGTGGCAGGAGTAGGGGTGGCCTAAGGCTCCTTGCCCGAGTGCACTCGGGAGTTGCTGGGTCTTCCCCTGGGGCACGGAGGGGGCGGGCGGGCGGTGGAGCTAGACAAGGGACGCTGGGATGGTCTGACACGGGAAGGCGTGCCCTGGCTCAGAACCACGAACGCCCTTCCCAAAACCCCTCAGGCTTCTGCCGGTGACCGAGCTGATGAGGCTTTCATTTCGGGAAACTGATGCCGCGGGCAGTGCACAGGCTGCCAGCCAGACCTGCTGTATTGGCGGCTCCGCTTGGCTGCAGAAAGCGAGAGGGGGCCAGAGATGCAATAGCTGGACCTACAGACTTGGGGTCCTCGACACCCTCTCTGCGCTACCCATTCCAGCTGCTTTGCCAAACCTTCCCTATGGGATCAGGGGAGCCTTTAGCCATAGCAAGTGAAGGGACACTTTCTTGTCGCCTTTCCCCCATGACCGTGTTTGGTTTGGGTTCTTTTAAAGACGGTGTCCCATCTGTAGGTCAGGCTGGTCTCAAAACTTCCGCTTCTCCAGCTTCCACCTCTCAAGAGCTGAGGTTATAGGGTTGCGTGTCTCACACCCTGTATGGCCCAAGTGTGAGCAAAGAATTAAGATATTCTAGGGTAGTGAGGACGTTCCTGTCCGCCACAGAGCATGACTTTGTGAAAGTTGTTGCATACTTGAAAGTTCCAGGGACTCAGTGTACTCCTTAATAAAATTTGGACAGCATCTTGCGGTTCAAAGAATTGCCAGCTTGCCCGAAGCTCCTGCTTGACGCTTCTCATTCCCGTCCTCGCTTAACTGAAATTGCAGGGCCATGCCGGGTTGCCAGGAAGCAGTTTACTGCTCCAGGCCTGTGGTCGCTTAGGGACCACGGCTGGAGCCAAGCTCTACGGGTGGCAGAATATTTGAGTATTTGTGAAGAACTTCTTTCCCGTCACCACACTGGCCCCTGAACTCCCCGATTTAATTGCACCATCTTCCCGCTCCTTTTGCGTCTCAGGGCTGTGTGCACAGGGACTCAGGAAAGACAGTACAGTCAGCGTTTATAATGAAAAGATTTACATTCCGTACCTTCGCCGAGTTCTCTAATTACAGATGGAGTCAAATACAGTATAAATATCCGGTCTGCTTTTTTTGGTTTTGTTTACTATAGTGTCTTATGCAACCTTGGTTGGTCTCGAACTCATAGCGCAGTAAAAAAATAACCTTGAATTTGTGATTCTCCTGCCTCTGCCTGCCAAAGGTTGAGATTACAGGCCTGTCCCGCACGCCCGGCCTGATGTGACAACCACCGGGACAGGTTTTTATTAAGATCCAAGGCTCACCACTATCTTTATTATAGAAGCTGGCAAAAAGCCCTGAGTTGGGAGGGGAGTCGCACGTGCTGGTTGCTAGGGCAACCCACTGGCGCTGTTGTCAGAGACCTACAAGAAACGCGAGAGGAGGGTCCTTCCGACTTCGGGGGAGGAGTTAATCGAGGCCGTAGACCCGGAGGCTTGCCCGTCGGTGCCTCCAGGTGGCGCTGTAGGACCACGGATGTCGTGCGGGGGCGGAGCTTCTTGCCGCACTTTGCTCCTGTGAGGGGCGGGAGCTGGGGCGGGCTTGGGAGCCCACAGCCCAAACCCTCGAGGGATCCAAGAAGAATACTCACGTTACTATAGAAAAAGTTCGCGACGTGGAAAGCGTACGGATCAGAGAAAGAACGGGAGAAAGTGCCGAGACTGGGACTAGGATAGATAAGAGGGGTCAGGATGCTCAGAAAGTCTATTTATTTCCATCCTTGAGGGTTGTCCCCATAAATCTACTCTGTCGCCTCTCTGGAACCCCGATCCTTCGCGACCTCAGAGGTGCGCGGATGCTCTGGACACATGCGCAGTGGGCACAAGTTGGTGCCTCCTCGTCCCCAGGATCCTGATAGAACCAACAAGTTTATAGGACTCTAGTGCCCAGGACACATGCCAAGATAAAATTCCGCGGTCCCAGGCACGCCAAGAAAAATAGCCAAACTATTCCTAAGTTTGTCAAAGTAAGCCCGACTCCACTTCCTTTCTGGAAGCTAGTAATGGAAAAAATGATTCAAGAATCCCTAGCGGAGCCATCCTGTGGGCACCGCAAACACAAAACGGGGGTACCATCTTCACTCCCCTTTCCTGGAAGACAATATTATTCTGTTACTCTTACTAATACCACCACACACTGTCGTATCTAGCCGCTCAACCACACATGGAACCTCAGGCTACCAGAGTGGTACCCCTCCTGTGCTAAATACTTCCCTTGACCCAACCCAGGCCTGACGACCCCATTCACAGATATAGCCCTCAGAACAGCTCTGGAAATCTGAAAAGACGCACCGCGAAAGCCCTTCTCTGAACACACACACACACACACACACACCCGCCTCTGAACACACACACACACACAACCCGCCTCTGAACACACACACACACACGCCTCTGAACACACACACACACCCGCCTCTGAACACACACACACACACACACACACAGCCTCTGAACACACACACACACCCGCCTCTGAACACACACACACACACACACACACACACACACACACAAAGCCAAGAAAGAAGATCTTTGGCAAGAAATTAAAGTTTATTAAGGCCTAGGGCTGAAAATGTGACCGAGGTCCGAGGGAAGGAAACTTTTCTGGTTCCCATGGCCCCAGGGGCAGGCCAGGGTACTGAGCAGGGTTAACAGAGCTGGGACCAAACTTTTGTTTCTTGGAATCCCTGGCAGAAGACCTCTGGGAGAGGCCTGAGAAGGCCGAGGGATCTCTCCTGACCCTTGAGGTCTCAAGGCTTTTGCAGGGACTGGAAAAAGGTTCTCTGGAGAGGGAGCCTCGACTCCAAGGTCTTCATTTCAGTAATGACCATTTAATTTGTTCCTTGGCTGACTGAAGGACCTGCAGAGAGGGAAGATGTTGGGAGAAATAGTTGAAATGTCAATCAATGAAGCCCGAGGTCGCCTCTCCAGCCCTGGCCACTAGGTGGCAGCAGCTTGCCACTACTTAGTTTAAAGGAGGCCAGGCAAACCCAAACAACTGCAGCCACACTCGAACAGGCTCCTACCCAAGCCAGTCCATGTGTGGGTGTGGCGGTGGCCCCTGCCTTCCCCGATCCATGCCAGGCTACAGAAGTGCCATCATCAGGCAGGAGCTGGGCTCAGCCTCAACCTTGCCGGTGCTCAGGTATTCAGCACCTTAACGAATATTGGGGTGTGTTCCTAGCACCCCATCCTGTTTGCTGATGGGGCAACAGCTGTTGATGTGTGGGCTTCTATTGCCAAGAAAAAAAACCTCAGCCCAACGTATGCCCTTTTCTGTATCAAGACTCCATCCTTTCTCCCCCCAAAATGTCCATCCCACACTGCATAAGTCACTTTCCTGTGGTCTCCCCGCTTCCTGGGGACAGGGACCTCCTCCCATCTTTCCCAGGGAACCCTTTCTCCACATTTTGTTGCATATCCACCTCTATAAGTTTTGTTTTTAATTAAGACTTCCCCTAACGCATAGGTGTGGTGCCTGTAATTTCAGCTCCTGGGAGTGTGAGGCAGGAGGATGATGGGTTCAAGGCCAGCCTGAGCTACACAGCAAGACCATACCAACCTTCATTCTTCGTTCATTTGGAAAAATAGAAAGTTGTTTCCTGAGACTGTAAGACAACATTCTAGGTTCTTCCCCTCCATGAACTGATTCATCTAGTTCCTTAAAATATTCTTTACAATCAGTGTGTGTGTGTGTGTGTATGTGTGTGTCCATGTGTGTGTTGTGTATGCGTGTGTGTGCGTGTGAATGCTACAGTGCACACATGGAGCTAACAGGACAGCTTGTGAGCCAAGCACGGTGAACCACGCCTTTACTCAGCGGGGAGGCGGAGGCAGGCCGGGATTGACCTTATGTCCTCAGGGTTGGTAGCGTGGCCCTTAGTCACTGCTATCTGATTCACATAACTGGACCAGGTGGGTTCTATTCTTCTGGGAACCCTGGAGACGCTGAGTAACTTGCCTTTGCCTTTCAACTTTGGCTGGTAGAGTAAGAGCGTAGGGTGACTCACATGAATGCATTTTCTTTTTGTTATCGTTGTTGGTTTGTTTTTGAAACAGAGTCTTGCTCCTTCTTTGATCCAAATCTGAGGCACTGGAATGATAAGCCTGCACCACCGTGCGGGTGCTGGGAAGTGTGGGGATCGCCCAGGGCTCTGTGCATGGCGAGCGATCGCGCTACATCACCAGGCCCGCTCTTGCTCTTCTTTTAAAGAATTGTATGTGTGTCACCAGGCGGTGGTGGTGCACAACTTTAATTCTGGCACTTGAGAGGCAGAGGCAGGCAGATCTCTGAGTTCGAGGCCAGCCTGGTCTACAAGAGCTAGTTCGGGGACAGCCAGGGTTACACAGAGAAACCTTGCTTCAAAAAACGAATAGAAAGCCGGGCGGTGGTGGCGCACGCCTTTAATCCCAGCACTCGGGAGGCAGAGGCAGGCGGATCTCTGTGAGTTTGAGACCAGCCTGGTCTACAAGAGCTAGTTCCAGGACAGGCTCCAAAGCCACAGAGAAACCCTGTCTTGAAAAACCAAAAAAAAAAAAAAAAAAACCGAAAAAAAACGAATAGAAATAAAGATAAAAAGGTCTCCTCAAGAGCAGCAAGTGCTCCTAACCACTGAGCTGTCTCTCTAGGTCTCCCCAACAACTCGCGTTCTTGTTTGCTCTGCTCAGCAACACCCCCGTTTTAGAATGTTTAATGTTTCTTGCATTTATTTACTTTAGTGTGCTTTTGTAGAGGTCAGCAAACACCTTGTGGGGAGTCAGCTCTCTATCGCAGCAATCAAACCCAGCTCAGCAGGCGAAGGCAAGTGCCTTTACTTGCTGAGGCGTCCCGATGGACTACTTACTTATTTATTTTTGTATTTTTCAGACACATGGCATTCACTCGGGGCTCAAACTTGACTTTGAACTTCTGATCCTATGGCCTCCACCTCCCAAGTGCTGGGATTATAGGTGTGAACCACCATGTCTAGTTGGTCTATTTTTTTTTTTTTTTTTTTTTTTTTTGGTTTTTCGAGACAGGGTTTCTCTGTGGCTTTGGAGCCTGTCCTGGAACTAGCTCTGTAGACCAGGCTGATCTCGAACTCACAGAGATCCGCCTGCCTCTGCCTCCCGAGTGCTGGGATTAAAGGCGTGCGCCACCACCGCCCGGCTTGGTCTATTTCTTTATTTTATTTTGGATAAAGTCTCATGCTACGGCCCTGGCTAGAGCCCGGGAATCACTGTGTAGCTCAAGCTGGCCTTGAATTTGAGATCCTCAGGCCTTCGCTTTCAGAGTGCTGAGATTATAGGTGTGAACCACTCTCTTCCAACCTCCTTCCACCATGAAAACCACCAGGCAGCCACATTCTTTCCCAGCAGATCATGAGGAAACATGGGGGACCAGAGGGCAGACGGGGTGAGGAGAATATTGTAGGACAGTGGGCATCGCACATGGTGCTCCGCACCGGTGTCACAAACTCATCTCACGGGGACGCATTAGGACTAGTTCATGCCAGGGAATGAAACTCCTTGGACATAGTAAGTCTTATCAGACCGACCTGCAGATGGTCAGAACTGAGGTCAAACCATTCGGCTTGACTAGCAGGAAGTCTGTGAGCCTGGAGATCCAATCTGTGGATAGTAACCAGGACACAGACACACACACACACACACACACACAGACACACACACACACACTTCAGTCAACAGCTCATTCCTTCTGTCCCACACCTCTGGTCTCTTAACTCTGTCTCCCCTGGAACCCTGGGCTCTCCGTGTCCTCTGGCCAAGGCAGATGCATGAGGCTTACCTGGGCCACACTCTGCTCTGTTAGTCCAGCGTCATCAGTCTGTGGGGAAGGAAAGTCACGGTCAGGAAAGAGAGGACTTGTTGAGTCAGAGAGGTGACGGCTTGCAGGGCGAGGGGTGCAGCAGTTAGCATGACCCCGGCCGGTACCTCTGTCTCTGCTCAGCAGACAGAGGTCCTGCAACCTCTTATCTAGATGCCAGGACCTCTGGTACCCCATCCTCCATTGCTGGGGATTAAACTTGGGGTCTCACACGTGCTAGCCAAGTGTTCTTTCTAACACTGAGCTGCATCCTTAACCAAACTGCGGGGAGGCTGATAAAGGGAGCTAAAGTTGGGGAAAGGTTTCACCAGGCTGCAGGCATGGAAAAACCAAACCAGAGCAGAAGGGTGGATCCCCAGTTCCCAGGGCTGCCTCCTGGAGTCATTTGGAGGATACAGTTATTGCTCCATTCAAGCTTCTCACCGGAGGGTGGGGAGGAGATGTTATTTGTTTGTTTTTATGAGGAACGAACAGGAAGATTTCCTCTTAGCAACAGACACCCCACAGGTGCCACCAATAACTGCCCCTAAGTGTGAAGTCTGCGTGGCTGGGCTCCCACCAGCTTTAACCCTGACAACCTGGTACCTAGGAAGGACAAGCAGAGAGGGGACAGGAAAGGCAGGCTGGAAAAGATAGGAGTGGGGTACAGGAAGGCTTACCCTAAAATTAACTTTCTGGATCACTTGCTGGGGGTCACTCTCCAGGATCACACTACAAGATCAAAGAAAATTGGGGGGCAGGTTGGTGATGTGATCTCCCTCTGACAAGCCACTTTCCGGTTTTTAATATATCCTATAGGGTCTCTCCTCTGGGGAACCTTCCCACAGGTGGTCCTGGAGTCACACGCGTCCCTCCCCCTGGGGGACTCTCAGCTCTGCTCCCTCTGGTCCACCTCCATGATCATCTCTGGGCAAATATTCAGCTGAGGGGCCTGTGAGACGGCACAACAGTTAAAGGTGCCTGCCACCAAACCTGACAACCTGAGCGTGATCCCCAGAACCCACGTGGTGGAAGGAAAGGGCGCCTGGAGCAGCTGTCCTCTGACCGCCACACTGTGGCACACACAGCGATCCAAGATCAAATAAATAAACAAAAATTTAGCTGGGCAGTGGTGGCGCACGCACTCTGTGAGTTCGAGGCCAGCCTGGTCTACAAGAGCTAGTTCCACGACAGGCTCCAAAGCTACAGAGAAACCCTGTCTCGAAAAACCAAAACAAACAAACAAACAAAAAATGTAAAAAACCAAAACAAACAATAATACAATTGAAAAAAAGGACAGTCTGGTCAAGCTGTGTAGGCGCTGTGAGGGGGGCTAGATCTTCTCATGTTTACAATCCAGCCATCAGCACACCACCAAGCAATAGCAGGCAGTTAATACAAGCCAAAGGGGGAGGGAGGCGGTCTCAGGGCCCCACCTCCCAGAGGTCCCTGCCCTCAAGTTGGGTGATACAGTACCATGGAAAGAGCATAGCCTCTGAAAGATCTCATGCGCATGGTTTTAGATCTTCACCCTTCTAATCCCTTTGGTGTATGTCCTTGGATAAGTTACTAGAATCTCTGAGCCTCTGTTTCCTCCCCTGTAAAAAGGGCAGATGTTTCAAAGATGCTATAATTGCTGCACCTCCAGCATTGAGGCAAGAGGGCAAGGGGTGGGAAGACGCTCGAGAAGTTGCTGCTACCATTTACTGCAGAATCAGACCTCTTTTCTTCCCTGATTATTGTCCCCTCTTCACGGAATTCTACTAACCAACTTTTCTTATCAGTAAGTCTTATTACTTATTAGTAAGTCTGCCAGCTTACTAATGAGAAGCAATATTTACTGAGGAAAAAGACAAAAAGAATCCTCAGATGAGCAATGAGAGCGATGGGCTTTATCCGCATCGTTCGTATGACTCTTGCCATCGTGTGTGACAGCTTCCTTTTAGCCCCATTTTAGTGATGGGGAAAGTAGACTCAAGGAGAGTCAGTGTCACGTGAATCCAGCTGGCATTGGCGGGGGATCCTCTGGCTGAGGTCCTTTCGAAAAGGGACAGGTGTCTATATTCTTCCTCAGCCTGGAGATCAACCTGGATTTCCCCAAACTCGACCTATACAGCTGCCTGCTGCAGGTGGCTAGCAGGCTACCCCTGCTTTGGCTTGACTTTGGCTAATCATGATAAGGGAAGAAGATTTGGGGACCTGGTAGGAATATGTGGGAGAAGGGAGGATGAGTTGGCCAGAGAGCTGACCAGAGTGCTCCCAGCACTGAGTCCACAAAGATCATTCTGAGTATCGACATCTCTCTGTCTCCTCCTCACCCGCCATCTACGATTTCATCCAGCACCAAGAAGGCTCCATCCATGTTCTCCATCAGCCAGCGTTTCTCCACGTTCTTCCTGTGGGCAGACACAAGCGCCTGAGCCTCCAGGCCCTCCCCAAGAAGACCCGGGCAGGAGGATACCGGGCAGTGGGGGTAGAGCCGGTGCCAGGGACTCTGAGCACAGAGCAGGCGGCCATCGTAGGTTGGTTGGTTCAGTGGGTCTCCACCTTCCTAATGCTGCGACCCTTCCGTACAGTTCCTCATGTTGTGGGGACCCCCAACCATAAGATCGTTTTGTTCCTTGATAACTGTAATTTGCTGCTATTAGGAGTCATAATGTAAACACCCTACACTGGACTCCTGTGAGAGGGGTTGCGACCCACACTCTAGGCTATGTTCCTGGCCTAAGGACCAGTACTGATGGGGATGCAGGGAAACCGACTCTGAGCTTAAAGTTAGAAATCCTGTTTATAGCGGGCCATGGTGGTACTCACCTGTAATCCCAGCAAGCAGGAGACTGAGGAAGGAGGACCGAGTGGGAGGCCAGTGTGGCTATGTAACCAGACTTTCCTCTCCCTCTCCCTCTTTCTCCCTCTCTCCCTCTCTCCCTGCTCTTCCTGTGTTTAGAACTTGTACTGATTTGAGTTCTGTGACCTCAGGTAACTCAGTGTCTTGAGAGCTGATATCTGATCATCCTCTGCGCATGGCTCTGCCTGGGACACCACGGACATCAGGGGCCTTGGAGGAAGCCACTCCAGTTCTAAGACCAGCCGAGAGTTCCAGGGAAGACAGCAGGGCGGAAGAGCCTTGCTTCTGGGACAAAGAGAAAGGCCTGGGGCCTGGGGCCCTAGGGTGCAGAGAATCTCACTTACCTAAGGATGTGGCTCAGAGAGTCAAACAGGCAGGCGAGAACAGACATGAGCATCAGCTGAGGAGGAGGAGGGTGTGGGAGGAGGAAGAGAAGAGAGCTGAAGCTGAGAGGCCCCAAGCAGGCCCCTGAGCTCCCGGTGTGGGCCCTGCGGGAGGGTGGGAGCACTCCCTTGTCAGACAGGGCTTGGCTGGAGGCTAGCTGCACTTTGACTCAAGGGAGGAATTCCCCTTAGGTTTGAGCTGGGGCACACTGGAGTGCTCCCTTGGAAGACATACTGGGTGTCTCCTTCTCTAAATATGTTTAGAAAGAATTAACAGCTACAGAAAGTGCGATGATCCATTTCTGGTCCCCAGGGGACCTAAGGAGACCCATTCTGGCTGCCCTTCCACCCCCAGATCCTAAAGGAAGGATAGCAATGGGAGCATCCAGAGCCCACCTCCACCCCAGGACAGACCCTCCTTTGTCACCCAGCCTTCTAGATTCACCTCGTTCTCAGAGGAAGAGCCCACCACATACAGGAGGAGGTCAATGCTGCTCTTGTAGACGATAGTCATGCCCCCGAAAAATGCGATCTCACCTAGAAGCAGAAAAGCTTTTAAATCGGCAGACCCCGACCCCAGCCTGGGGCTAGCCTGGTCTCCACTCCCCTTGCCTCTCCTTTTGCTTCCCACTTCCTTTCCCAAGGAACTCTAGACAGACCACCACTACCAGGAGGCTGCTCTGGGTGTCCTTGGTCCCATCCCTTGGTGTGAGTGGTCAACGCACCCAGCCTGCAGTGGACCTCCCACCCACCCTCCATCCCATGCAAGGCCCTGGGACCTGGTCCAAGTGTGTGTGTGCATGTGTGTGTGTGTGTGTGTGTGTGTGTAGCGGGGGTCACAGCACAGTGGTCTCCTCAACCAAGAGGGGGGTGGGGGTGAGAGTGATGGGGAGTGAAGGCCCCCGGATGAAAGGAGGGAGTGGAAAACAGCTGGGGAAGAGAGGACAAAGAGCCTCCGAGGAGAAGGGGCTGTGGATGTGGAAGGCAGGCAAGGACAGATGTGTTCAGATGGAGAAGATGACAGACACTGGTGGTCAGTTATCTGGGAGTTCCAGAGGAGGAAGGGCAGGCGTTACTTTCAGCGCGGCTGGTCTTGTTGAAGACGTTTTTCTCAAAAACCATCTGCTCCTTCATGGAGGGAAATGTGTCGTCATAATACTGTGAGAAAGAGAAGGAGAACGGCCATAGCCCTTGCACAGAGCCAGCTCCAGCCGTGGAAGGGGCGTAGCAGGGATGTTGGGGCTGGCTAAGCTGCACCTCCTTGTCACCTCCCTCCAGGCCCTTTCTGTTTCCAGGTCCCCATAAACAAATTCCAAGCAAAACAAACAAACAAACCAACAAAAACCAAAGAGAAATATTGGGGCTGCCTTTGAAGTCTTCGTTTGATTTTCTTCCTCTCTCCCTTCTCCCCTTCCCCTCTCTCTCCTTCCTCTTTCTCCCCCTCCTCTCTCTCTCCTTCCTTCTTCCCTTTCTCCCTTCCTTCCCTCCAGCAGCGCTGGGGTTGCAAACCAGGACTTCATCCGTGCTAGCAAAGTGTAACTCGTCCACCACTGAGCTGCATCCCAGCTTGTTTTTTCTTTCCCAAGTCTTTCTTCCCTCCCTCCCTCCTTCCTTCCTTCATTTTCTTGAGGTCTGGCAATGGAACCCAAGACCTTATGCAAGTAAATGCGTTTCCACTACCTGCATTCTCAGGGCCTGCCTCAGTTATTTTCAAAGCAGAGTCTCATTGTGCCAGCCAGCTGACCTGCTATATGTAGACCAGGCTAGCCTCATTTTCTTTATATATTTTTAATTCTTTTTTTTAAACATTTACTTATTATGTATACAATATTCTGTGTGTCTGCCTGTAGGCCAGAAGAGGGCATCAAATCTCATTTCAGATGGTTGTGAGTCACCAAGTGGTTGCTGGGAATTGTGGGAATTGAACTCATAACCTTTGGAAGAGTAGGCAATGCTCTTAACCACTGAGCTATCTCTCCAGCCCCTTCTTCTTCTTAGGTTTTTTTTTTTTAGACATGGTTTCTCTGTGTAGCCCTGGCTCTCCTGGAACTGAGTCTGTTGGTCAGGTTGGCCTTGAACTCACAGAGATCTATCTGCCTCTGCCTCCTGAGTGTTGGGATGAAAGGCATGCGCCACCACCACCGGCTTATCCTCAATTTCTTAACATATAACAAGGATAGACTCTTCTAGCAGGTGGCCCCAGAGGCTTTAGCAATGCCAGTCCATCTCTGCCCATCTGCTAAAGCAAGGTGTGCTCAGCTCAATTTTCTGCATGTGAATTTTCAGTAGATAATCCTTCAGCTAAGTTAGCAGATTCTCTGCTTGCTTCTACCAAGGTGAATATTATGAAGACTAAGTTTCAGTTCCAACAAATGAAAAAGCTTTACTATTTTTCATATCTAGTTTAGATGTTCTATCTAGGTATAGTGGCATATACCTGGAATCCCAGCACCAAGAAAGAAGTAGGAAGATCAGGAGTTCTGGGCCAGCCTTGACTACATGAGACCCTGTCTCAAAAAAAAAAAAGTATGGCTAACCAAATAGTCTTAGCATTTAGGAAGCTGAGGCAGGATCACTGTGACTTCCAGGCTAGCGGGGGCCACACAGTAAATTCCAAGCCATCCTTGGTTATAGTGTGAGTCCCTGTTTCAAAAAACAAAATAAACAAACAAAAATATCCAGGAGTCTAGTTAATCCCAGTGAATTTTCGAGTTTCTGAGTCTAGACTGGTCTATGGAGTGAGTTCCAGGAGAGCCAGGGCTACACAGAGAAACCCTGTCTTGAAAAAACAAAAAAAAGGGCTGGAGAGATGGCTCAGAGGTTAAGAGCACTGGCTGCTCTTCCAGAGGTCCTGAGTTCAATTCCCAGCAACCACATGGTGGCTCACAACCATCTGTACTGACATCTGGTGCCCTCCTCTGGCATGTGGGCAGAGGCAGAATGTTGTATACATAATAAATAAATAAATCTAAAAAAAAAAAAAGGAAAGGAAAGGAAAGAAAAGAAAACCAACCAAACAAAAAAGTTAGGGCAAGATGTTATATGCTTGCCTGTGATCTCAGCACTCAAGAGGCAAAGGAAGAAGAAGCAAGACAAGTTTAAGGACAACCTGGTCCACAACAAAACAAAACAAAATAAAAGGATTATATTTCTGCACAGTTAATTGTATCAGTGGCAGGAATATTATCTATCTCTCATTTATTTATTGGAATTGGTTTGTTTTTGAGACAGGTCTCATTATGTATCCCTGGCTATCCTGGAACTGACTTTGTAGACCAGGCTGGCCTCAAATTCATAGAGATCAGCCTGCCTCTGCCTCCAGAGTGCTGGGATTAAAGGTGTATGCCACTGTCTGGCCTTCAGTGGCAGGAGTTTTAGGGCATTTTTCTTTCTAAAGTTTTTTTTTCTCTTTTTTAAAACATTTATTTAGTTGAGTGCGAGTGTGAATGAGTGTGTGTGTGTGTGTGTGTGTGTGTGTGTGTGCATATTTGTGAGGGGGCAGAGTACGGAGAAGTCAAAGACAACCTGATGGAACTTGTTCCGTCCATAGTGAATTCAGGATCCAACTCAAGCTGTAGGCTTGATGACAGACAAGTATCCTTATTCCCTGAGCCATCTGGCCCACCCTGTGACTTTGCTTCAAATTTAGTTTTAGCTCATCTCACCCAGGCCATGTAGGATGGATGCCAGATAACAGAAGGAGAGTCCCATGAAAACCTCAACTTCAAGCCCCGAGTCTGCCTATCAGTTATGACACTAACCCTGTGACCTCGGGCAACCTGTTTCGTTTCTCTGCGCTTCATTTCCCGCATCTGTGAAGCTAGAGAGTGGGAAGACAGGGCCTCGCAAATACCACCTAAGTCTAAATACTCATGCTAGACCCTTCGTGTTTACCGAGCTGAAATACAAAAGCACACAGGTCGCTTGTCTCCAGTTTAGGGACGGGGACTCCTAGGTCCCAGCTCATCTCTCCACTGATCCCTTTGATGGAGCTTCTCACGCTTGCCCCGGGGTGCAGCCGGCCAGAGCAAGAACAGCGAGAAGACACGAAACCACGTCAGGAAACACAGTAGAGGTAGAGGGGATGCCCCTCTTCCCTGCCAGCCGTCAGACTGATAAGGCATAGCGGGGACAGAGTGACTTCTAGGGAATCTAGGTTGGGCTGCTCTGCCATCCAGAAAGCAGTTTCTCCTAAAGGAGTTAAATGGGCTGGGTGGGGACCGCTTGTCTTGGACGTGTGGCACTGTCTTCAGGGTTGCTGTGGTGAGGGGTTACCTTGGCCAGCAGCCTTCGCCCATCATTATCTAGGATGAAGACAGCCTTGATGGTGTAGAGAGAAGGTTCCTGAAACTGACACAGGAAAGGAACCTCTGACTCAAAGTGGACCCGTATCGTGGGCTCTCTGGAGTCAGCGATTCCCCCAATCCACAGCTGGTTCCAGCCCAACCCTGTGCCACATGGACCATTTCCGGTGCCCACTCTACTCCCAGGCAGATGTTCCACTGCAGGTCCGAGGAGCGGGTGCAGAAAGTCCTACCGGGCCCAAGTTCTGTCATGCACTGACTGCTCCAGAGCCCGAGTCGGAGTGTATCACAGAACCTGGGCCCGGGGAACAGCGGCGCCGAGCGAGCCTCCGTGTGTGCAGCTGACCCCAAGCTCCAGAAGCGCGGCCATCACCCTGCAGCAAGGGAGCCCAACCAGACCACCTCGCCACTCCCACTCCTCCCTCGTCCCGCCAGAATCTCACCCCCAAACCCATCACCCCAGTCAGTCCCTAGCACTGCTGTGAGTTCCCCCAGAACTTCAGCCCCGCGACACTCCACTCAGGCCAGGCCTCCTCACCCACCCCCCTCCCGTGCGCTCCAGGACGAACTTTTTCTCCCCTCCTCGGGCCCGGGCTCCCTCTCCGGGGCTGGGCAGTGGTGGCACAAAGTTCCCAGCTCGGGAGCCCGAGGCAAGTCGGCTGCCCCCGACCCCAACCCTGCCGCCCGGGGACCCAGCACCCCAAGCTCCGTACCCGCACTTCTGTGGCTCGGGTGGGCGGCGCTGCGCCCCCGGCTTGGGCGGCCGAGGCCCCCTCCCCCGGGTGCGGACGTGGCCAGGCCTCCGGCCGCTGCATTCCGCTTGCTGCTCGCAATGACAGCGCCGCCCCGCCCCGCGCCCGTCCCCCCGCGGCGCCGCCCCTCCGCCCAGTCCTGCGTGGCTGGCCTCTGTGTGTGTCCCCTCTCTCTGAGCGAGCTTTCTGTGCTGACCCTCACTCTGCAGACCCTCCTCTCCCCACCTGGCTTCTTTCTCATTCTTCTCCCTGGAGCCCTTTCTGCATCTCCAAGTCTCTCAGGTAACCCAGAACCAACTACTATTATTCCCTCTTCTGGCCTCTTTTGGTCCTGGGGCGGTGGGGCCTGTGGCTTTGGTTCATAGAGGTCTCCACGTGGCTGCCCTGGGCCAACCCGAATCACAGGTGAGACTTTTTTCAGGACGCCCAGATGCCATTGGGACAAATATTTCAAGTCACCTTTTTGGATCTCAGGACAAAGCTTATCAGAAAGACTAGGTGGCGACCCCCTCCGTGGAGAAGAGTTCTCTTCCTCTCATACTAATCTGAGGAAAAGAGCCATGGGCTAAGGGACACCTCCCCCAGATATTTCAAGACCCAGAGGTGGATAGGGCAGGTAGTATATGCCCATAATCCAGCCTGAGCCTGTGGACAACCTGGCCAGAGTCCACTCACACACAGCGAAGGAGTGAGCGGAGCTTGGCCAAGCACTCAGAAGGCTGATCTGATCGACGTTCCTTTTACACCGAACACGCCCACTGTATGTCAAAAGCCATGCCTGGGAAGTAGGTGTTTTCAGACATAGCAGTTGAGAAGAATCAGACTTTGTGTGACCTTTTCATGCCCACTGGAAAAATAAATCTATCTATTTATCATCCAGTTTAGACACTTTGTGGGGTCAGAGGACAACTCACAGAAGTTAGTTCTCTCCTTCTACTTTCTAGGTTCCTGGGGCTTGGATTTTGGTTGTTAGTCTCACTGGCCCCAGTGCCTTTACCCACGGAGCCATCTTACTGGCCTGAAAGTTTCTTCTTAAATATCCTCATCAAGGGGGCTGGAGAAATGGTTCAAGAATTAAGAGTATTGCCGGGCGGTGGTGGTGCACGCCTTTAATCCCGCACTCAGGAGGCAGAGGCAGGCAGATCTCTGTGAGTTCCAGGACAGGAACCAAAAGCTACGGAGAAACCCTGTCTAGAAAATTAAAAAAAAAAAAATTAAGAGTATTTGCTGCTCTCATGCAGAAAGCCCAAGTTCAGTTCCCACTCCCACATCATGTGACTCACAACTGCCTGCAACTCAGGTTCCAGGGGATCTGGCACCCTCTTCTGGCCTCCATACTGCATACAAGTGGTGCACATACAGACAAGCAGGCACATACAAAAATGAATAAATAAATACTTTTTCCCAGGTATAGTGGTACATGTCTTTAATCCCAGCATTTGAGAGACAGAAGCCGGTGTATTGCTGTGAGTTTGAGGCCAGCCTGATCTATATAGGCCAGCCAGGGCTTCATAGGGAGAACCTGTCTCAATAATAATAATAATGAAGTTAACAACTTGATATTTGTAATCTAATAATAATAATAGTTATTATTATTATCTGGATGTGGTGGCACATTTAATCCCCGTCCTTGGGGGTCAAAGGCAGGTGAATCTCTGCGTTTGAGGCCAGTCTGGCCTACAGAGTGAGTTCCAGGATAACCAGGGCTACACAAAGAAACTCTGCCTCAAAAAAACTAAAATAATAATAACAATAGCAAATTCCTCATCAGAAGGTTCCTCTGCTAGTCACTCTGTCCTATTTTATAGGTCTCTCCTGTGGCAGTCTGGCTCAGCACTCTCTTGCTCTCATTGTGCTTTTCTTGATCTCTAAATATCATTTTTAGCAAGGCCTGTAATCTTAGCACTCCAGAGGTTATACAGATAGATTGTGAGGCTGAAGCCAACCTGGGCTACATAGCAAGATCCTGTTTCAAACAAGAGCAAAATGAACAAAACAGGAGATGAATGAGTAGGTAAGATTTGTAGTAATTGGTTTGCAAATGTGTGTGGTGTCCCCCCCACCCCCAGCTAGACGTCTTTAATCCCAGAACTTGGGAATCAGAGTAAGGTGGATTTCTGTGAGTACAATGCCAGCCTGGTCTACAAAGCAAGTTCCAGGACAGCCAGAGCTGTTATATAGAGAAACCCTGTCTCGAAATAACAAAACAAAACAAAAGAACAACAACGAAAGAACAGTACCAAAAGCTCTTCGGGTCATTTCCTTGCCTCTGTTTGGTACACAGTACCTGTAAAGGTCTGCTCTGTCCTTTAAGAGACAACACGCCGGCCCTGTCTGCAAGCCAAGACAAGCTGATCTTCAGCTTCCAGCCTGAGCCTCTTCCCTTTCCATGTCTGTCTCTCCGAGAGATGGCTTCTGTCTCTCCCTTCTCCCCACTTCTCCCCTTTCTCCCTCTCAGTTTCTCTCTCTCTTTCTGATCTTTTCCCCTTTTCCCTTTTCCCCTCCATAACCCACTAAATAAATATCCAACCTCACTCTGCATGGCATGCTTATCCATGTGTCTGTCTCTAGCCTGCTTGTGACTTCCTATGCATGCCCATATGTCTTGTCTGTCTCTCCTTATGGGACTGGCTGCCCCCGGCAAGGTGTCTCATCATTCGGCTCCCTGCCTGGGACTCGCTGCCCCTCATGGCCCACTGCAGCCATTCTGGGAACTGGCCATCCCTGCCTAGGACTGGCTGCTCTCAGGAACCACTGCCTGCTGCCTGCCACCACTTCAGGGACCTGCTGGATGGTCTCGGGACCACTGCCTGCTGTAGCCACTCAGGGACCTGCAGCATTTTTACTTGAACCATTACAGTACCCACATTGGGAGGGTCAGTCTTCTAAAGAAGAGACAGAAGAATTGGAGAGATAGGAGCCTGAGAGAGCTAGGCTGGCTCCATGGGGGCACTGGGAGAGGAGCCAGGCAGAGTGGGAGTGAGAACTGGGGATTAAGGAAGTCTAGGAAGGACCTCCACAGCCCAGAATCTGCTGCACTTGCCAGCTCCCCGTCTGTAGCTGACAGTCCATGATCACTAGGATCTCTTTACATCTTAAGTTCAGTAAGTTCAGAACCTTCAAGTTCAACCTTCTAAGAATTAGATGTTAGGCCGGGCGGTAATGGCGCACGCCTTTAATCCCAGCACTCGGGAGGCAGAGGCAGGTGGATCTCTGTGAGTTCGAGGCCAGCCTGGTCTACAAGAGCTAGTTCCAGGACAGGAACCAAAAAGCTACGGAGAACCCCTGTCTCGAAAAAAAATAAATAAATAAAAATAAAAATAGATGTTAGGTTTGGAGAGATGGCTCAGTGGTTAAGAGCACTGGGTTTTCATCCAGAGGACCAGGTTTCAGTGCCTAGCACCCACACAGCAGCTCCAGTCCCAGGGGATCCAATGCTCTTGTTTGTCTTTTGTGGGCCTTACAGGTATGGTGCTCAGCTGGATGCAGTCAAAACAGCCCATAGATAAAAAATTTAAATGAGCTGTCCGGGGCTGGGCATTTAGCTCCGTGGTAGAGTGCTTAACTAGCAAGAGCAAGGCCCTGAGTTCCATCCTCAGCTCAAAAAAAAGGGGGGGGTGTTCATTGATGACAGCCCCTTCCAAACCCTCAACAGAGCCCCTGGGATTCTCCCAGATCATGGCCACTATGAGTGGTGGCACAGAGAAGCTACCAAACTAGACTGCTTCGTGAGCAGAAAGAAAGAGTTATTGGGGATCAAACTGCCAAGACTATCCTGGGAGCCAGGGGAGGGGGAGAGAGAAAAGCAAAATGGCAGAAAAGCGAGGAGACTTTATTTGACAGTTGGCAGGTTGGGCATCTGAGCTGATACAGGCTGTCTGACTGACCAGGAACCAGGTACCCTTGCCAGAGGTGTTTGACCTCTGGGGGAAGGTTAAGGGAAGTTCCGAGTGAACAGAGACCTCATTTAAGCCTTCTACTCTTCTAGTGAACAGAAACCTTCAGGCTCGTTTACCCAATAACCGTCCCTCCGCTCACTGGGTCAGAGTCCTTCTGGTTAGGACAGTGTTACCAGCACTGCCATTTTGGGGGAGGGGGACTTTGGACCTGACAGTTACACCTTTAGTGGGCTTCCAAAGAAGCAGGCAGGCTTTCAGGTGGAGACGCTGGGCAGTGCCATCCACCCCAAGGGCATTCTTCAGTTCATAATCAGCTCTGGGAAGGCACCAAGGTGCAGCGACAGACAGCTAGCTTCGTAGTCTGCCCAGAGTGAAGAAGCCATGGCGGGGCTTAAAGTCAGTCAGTAAAGCCAGTAAAGGGTTTGCCTCAGAAGCCTCGGGATCTGAGTTCAGTCCCCAGGGCCCATCTAAAAATGCCGAGCATGGGCCACGCTTGGGCGACAGACACCTGAGGGTCTCTAGGGTTTGATGGCCAACCGCTCTAGTCGACTTGGGAGCTCCAGGCTAGCATGAGACCCCAGGATCATAGCAGATGGTCAGCATTCTTGAAGATGACACCCCCACACATGTGCACCTGCACACACGTGAACAAGCACACACTTGCCTCACAAAATGCAAGGCGGGGAGCTAGGTGTAGGGGTGCAGGCCTGTGGTCTTAGCTTCTCACGCAGATTGAGGCAGGAGGATTGCACCTTTGAGTACAACCTGGGACACATAGTGAGATTCTGTCTCAAATGACAAGACAAGGGCCAGGTTTGGTGGCACCACCTTTGATCCTAGTGTTTGGGAGGTAGAGATAGGAAGATCTCTGTGAGTTTGAGGCCTGGCTTACATAAGAAGTTCCAGGACAGCCAGAACTGCATAGAGAGACTCTGGCTCAACAAACAAACCACAAAACAACAATAATGAAATAATAATAAAATAAAAACAAGAGCTGAAGAGACGGTTCACTAGCTCACTGGTTAAGAGTGCCTGCCTCAAAGGGTGGCTGTGGTGGCGCAAGCCTTTAGTCCCAGTACTCAGGAGGCAGGGGCAGGCAGATCTCTGTGAGTTTGAGGCCAGCCTGGTCTACAGAATGAGTAGACCAATGATACACAGAGAAACCCTGTCTCGTAAAACCAAAAACCAACCCCCCCCCCAAAAAATGAAAAAAAAACAAAACAACATGTTGTCTTTGGGGTTTTCCCCTCTGCTTCCTCCAGGATTGTACGATTGTGTGATTTTCGGGGTCTATACTCTAATTCAGAGTCCAGGCCTCAGCTGCACTCATGTCTTTCTTTTGGAGCCCCAGGAGCCGGGCATTTCCAGCAGAGTTCTCCTGTGGGCCTTGGTATTTCTTGGAGAGGAGATCATTTTATTTCCTCTGACTCAGCCTCCTGCTGCTGCCATGCCTGTGTCCTGGGCTCTCAGCATCTGTTCCTGTGACGGAGGAAAGGGCTCTTTCAGGCACCAACCTCAGTCCTTCCTGCTAAGATGTCAGGAGGGGGAGGTGTGTGTGTTCCAGAATGTGAGCCGTGCCTGTGTGCGCTGGACAGAAAAGGAGAGCGTCCCTGTTCTGTCTGCAGGACGGGCTTCAGCAGGCCATTCTGGGGGGAGCTCTCATTTCTCCAGAGCCTTTGGTTTCTCTGAGACAAAGCTGCAGAGTGGGCGGAGAGGTGGAGAGAGAGAGAGAGAAAGAGAGAGAGAGCTGGCCAAGAAAGGAAGCCTGGCATGGTGGTGCGTGTTTATATTCCCAGTGCCTGGGAGGCAGAAGCAGGAAGAGAGGAGTTAAAGTCACCTTGATTACTTAGCAAGCTTGAGACCAGCCTCATCTATGAGACATTGCCTTAAATAAATCAATAAATCAATAAACCTTATGCTCAGCTGACCCCGTGTGTTGAATGGTTTTACATGCTCATTCTGACTCTCTTTTTCTCTTGGTTTTGAGACAGGGTCTTGCTATGTAACCTTGGCTGGCCTGGAACTCACTATATAGGTCTGTCTAGCCTTGAACTCATAGCAATTCTCCTGCATCAACCTCCCAAATGCTAGGATGAAAGGTGTGCACCCCCATGCCTCACTGGCATCTGAGTTTTAAGATTTGTGACTATGTACACTGTTGTCTTCATTTACTTAAGGCTAGTCCAATGGGTGAGTGACAAACCTGGGATTTAAACCCACTGCATCCAAAACGCCCACTCTCCCCACCTCACAATGCACCTGCCTGATTGTGACATGTCACACTGAGACCTACACAAAGAACATTACCCAATTCTGTTTGGGGCGATTCTGGGAGACCCATGGGACGGTTGAACTCAGCTTCAAAAAATGTTAGGCGGAGACATGAACGAACAATGAGGTGTATTCATTGTGGAGGTCAAGAAGAGTGTATGTCCTAGGCTGGGATGATGAATCCAGCCTGGGCCTTAGCTCTGCTGTTGTGTTCGTCCTACCTGGATTCTCGCTCCAAGCTAGCAAGCTATTCTCTACTCTGTCCACATACAAGGACCACCTTACCATGAAGTTTTCACAAAATGTTGACGGGGTGTGGGTCTGATCGGGTTGGGGTGGGACTGGGTCGCTGTTCTTTTCTGGAAGTTCCCTAGGTGGGTCTCGCTGGCAGCTGAGGTTGAGAAGCTTTATGATACTGAGGTACAGGGAGAGGCTGGCAGCAAGCGGAGGAGGTGTGCCTCTTCGGAAGGGTTTATGGGAACACACTTTCCAAGGCTGATTACCACCCAAGAAAAGAGACCAGATGTCTGCAGTAACTGGAAAATCAATTGATTTCCTTTGCAAGACATGTTAACATTAATATCGACAGGCTATAACCCTAGAAGCTCTCAGGAGGGCTGTAGGAAAGCAATCTCGGGCAGTCATCCGGTCCATTCCTCTGGATTACATAGTGTTTGGAGAGGGGGAGACACTTCTATAGACGGATTTGTTTTCTCAAGGCGGGTCTTATGTATCCCAGAGTAGCCTCAGATTCTCCTCACTCTTGCTATGTAAGGAGGCTGGCCTTGAACTCCAGATCTAACTCCACCTCCAGAATGCTAGGGTTAGAAAACATATACCACCACCTCTGACTGTTTTTTGGTTTTGTTTCTTTTCAAGGCAGGGTTTCTCTGTGTAGCTCTGGCTGTCTTAGAACTTGCTCTGTAGAGCAGGCTGGCCCCGAACTCAGAGATTGTCTGTGTCTGCTTCCCAAGTGCTGGAATTAAAGGTGCGTGCCACCACTGCCTAGCATGTATGTATGTATGAATGTACATATGTATGTATGTAATACAGAGTCTCATCATGTAGCCCAGGCTTGTCCCCAGCTCTCTAGGGCTTAGAATTGTAGGCATCCATGACTATGTACAGCTAAACAATTTTGTTTTGAGACACAGTCTCACCAGGCAGCCCTGGTTGGCTTGGAACTCAAAGAGATCTACCTGCTTCTGTCTCCAAGTGCTGGGATCTGTCTCCAAAAGCATGCCATACCCAGCCAGCCAAATATTCTTAAAGAAAAGAAGATAATGGATAACTGGAAAGGCAGCATTAGGGGACAAAGCAATTTTTATTATTCCTAGTGTGAGGTCCATTAACTTTACCCTCTCGCCGGGCGGTGGTGGCGCACGCCTTTAATCCCAGCACTTGGGAGGCAGAGGCAGGCGGATCTCTGTGAGTTCGAGACCAGCCTGGTCTACAAGAGCTAGTTCCAGGACAGGCTCCAAAACCACAGAGAAACCCTGTCTCGAAAAATCAAAAAAAAAAAACAAAAAAAAAACAAAAAACTTTACCCTCTCACAGCCCCTTCTCTGGGGGTTTCCTGGTTACCTTGTCCTTCAGGGATGACTAGAGGACAGAAGGGCCTGCAGAAGCAGCCTTTCCCACTACAGAGGTGGCACAGTTAATTTGCATCCCCAGGAGAAGTGGGCATGTCAGCATGTGTCTTATAGTTAGCTGGCCCTTTAAAAACTTTTATTTATTTTGCTGTGTATGTGTGTCCACAGTTGCACACACATGTCAGCAGGTATGTGGAGGTCAGAGGACAACTTTGTGGAGTCAGTGCTCCCCTTCCTTCATGCCAATCCCAGGGACCCAACTCAGACGGTCAGGTTTGGCAAGTGTCTTTACCTGGTGAGCCATTCTGATAGTCCCATAGCTACCTCTTTTATGATTCTAAATCCTTAGGCATTGTTGCCAGCTCTTAGCCTTGCTTCCCACAGCTTTTCTCTGTTATTGTGGCCTGCAGTTGCCAGGCAAGGCCCGGCTTTCCTGATGCCCGTCAGCCCCTCCCCAAGGGAGCAAGGCATGCGCTCACTTTTTCCAGCTGTCTTCTCCGTCTGATTTAATGGATATACCCGGACTGATGACGCATCAGCATGGGATCTTTCTTTTGCTTCTTGGGTAATTGTCCTATTAACAGCTGTCCCAGGCAAAGAGACGGGGTGGGGGGGTGGGGGGGTGCAGGGAGAGGAGCGGGTGCTTTCCTGGGGGAAGAACAGACTCTGGAGTTTACAAGGTTAATCGGCAGGTTCTGGGAAGGAGCCGGTGCACCTGCTCAGACTTGATCTGGAACTCTAGACGGAGTGGAGACTGGCTTTTGGTCTGCACTCCCAACTCCTGTATATTAAATATCCCTCGTGCCTGCACCCTGCCAGGCCTAGGCTGCCTGCTGTTACAACTGAGGCTGTCTGTGTGTGCGGTGAATCTCAGCAAATTTCGAACTTTCCTTTTCCCCCCTCTTCCTTCCTTTGCTACTGAGGTAATGTATGTGAAAAGCCTAAAGTATGCAGTAAAGCCTGCCCCAGCCATAACATCTAACACAGTCTAACTCCACAACGGTTTCTGGTCTCTCTTTTTCTCTCTCAGTTTACACAGAAATGATTACTACACACGTTTCTATAGTGTTGGGTGCTAAAAGAGAATGATCAGGACAGGGTAGGAAAATCCAAAAGATCTCAACTCAGCTTTCCTAACTCTAGCCCCTCTTCTCAGTGTTTGCTATCCCACGACACTGGGGGCACAAGAAGAAGGCAATGGAAGGAGGAAGCTAGTCACTGCTATGCTATGATACCTAGCAACTAATAAAAGGGACCCCCCCCAAAAAAGGGACCCAACAGAGTCAGCTGTGGTTGCACAGCACTTGGGAGGCAGAGGCAAGTGAATCTCTGTGAGTTCAAGGCCAGCCTTGAACTGCTGCGTAGTGAGCTCCAGGCTAGCCAGGGCTGCACAGAGAGACCCTGCCTCAAAATAAATAAAAGAATAAAAAGCGACCAAATAATGGTGACGGTGGTGGCAGCTACTTGTGAGGCTGAAGCAGAAGGGTCACTTGTTCCCAGGGGGAGTTTGGGCGACATTGTAATACCTGCTTCCAGAAACAGAAATAGGGGAGTTGCTGATTACTCCAGGCTAGCCCAGGATGCTTATGGAGACTTTGCAGGCTAGCCCAGGATACTTCATATAGAGACTTTGATTTTAAAAACCATAAGAGGGTGTTCTGGTGGAATCCAAGCCAAACCCCCTTCTCTATTTCTCTCCAAACCCTGCCACATCTCAAAAAGGCCATCAAATGATGATGCCTCCCCTCCCAGCAGTCTTGATACTTAAGATACTCAAGACCACTCTCACAGGGTATTTAAACTACTCTCCCCTCCCCCCACCAAAACAGACATGCGGTCTTCCGGTCTCTATTTTCTATCTCCTCTCTGCATGGCTGGAAAATCATCCAGGAACGTTTTATCTATTAAGCCTGGGCTTTTCCTGGGTGGTGGCAGTGCACGCCTTTAATCCCAGCACTTGGGAAGCAGAAACAGGTGGATTTCTGTGAATCCGAGGCCAGCCTGATCTACAGAGTGGGTTCCAGGACAGGTTCCAAAGCTACAGAGAAACCCTATCTTGAAAAACCAACCAAACGAATAAATAAATAAAATTTCCTGATTTGGTCTGATTTGGATTGCTGTGTCAGCAGAGAGGCTTATCGGGTGCAGAAACTTTTCAGAGGACTGGCAAGATGGCTCAGCAAGTAAGAGTTCTGGCTATCAAGCCTGATGACCTGAATTTCATCTCTGGGACCCACATGGTAGAAGGAGAAAACCCACTCCTGAAACCTCCACATGCTTGCATGCATTTGAAAGAGCATGCACACGCAAATAAATGTATTTTTTTTTTTAATTTGGCTTTCCAAGACAGGGTTGCTGGCTGTCCTGGAACTCATTCTATAGACCAGGCTAGCCTTTAACTCAGAGAGATCTGAGTGCTTGGATTAAAGGCATGCACCACCACTGCCTGGCAATAAAATTTTTAAAAGAAGAAAAAAAAAAGAACAAAAATAGTCTTGTCTTTAAGTGTTACAGTCAAGCCTGGTAGTGCTGTTTGGGAGACTGATGAAGGAAGATTGCAAATTCAAGGTCTATGTTGGCTGTGGAGTGAGTTCAAGGCCAGTCTGGACAACTTTATAAAACTCTGTCTCAAAACGGAAAGCAAGAAAATGGGCTAGAGATACCGATCAACAGCAGTTGCCTAGTGTATGGAGATCCTGAGTTCAGTCTCTGGTGCCTCAATACTGTAACCTAGAATTTGACACTGTTCATTCCTTTGATTTTTTTGTTTGTTTTTATTGTTTTGTTTTTTGAGACAGTGTCTCTGTGAAACTGAGCTGTTCTGGAACTCACTCTGTAGACCAGACTGCTTTGGAACTCACAGAGATCCATCTACTTCTGCCTCCTGAGTTCTGGGATTAAAGGCTCGCGACACCACCGCCAGGCCCAAATCTCTTTCTTAATGTAGTAGTTTTATTTATTCTTTGAGGTTTTCATATATATTGTGCTGGCTAGTTTCATGTCAGTCTGACACAAGCTAGAGTCCTCAGAGGAGGGAATCAGATGTTGAGAAGATGCCTCCATAAGATTGGACTGTGGGCAAGCCTGTAGGGCATCTTCTTTATTATTGATTGCTGTGGGAGGGCCCAGTCCATTGTGGGTGGGGCTACCCCTGGCCTGGTTGTCGGGATTCTATAAGAAAGCAGGCTGACAAGCCAAGGGGAGCAAGCTAGTAAGCACTCTTCCATGTCCCCTGCCTGCTTCAGCTCCTGTTCCATATCCCCTTTCATCACTGAAGGAAGTCAGGACAGGAACTCAAACAGAAACAGGAGCTGTTTTACTATTCTCTGGCTCCCTGTCAGAATTCCAGGTTGAGCATCCCAAGCCAAAGACAAGGGAGGACATGACACAAGCATGCTTGGCAGGGAAGGCACCTCAGCTTTCACAGCCCTTCTCAGTGAACTCAAACAGCACATGACAGCTGGAGGACACTTGACATAAACAAGCGTGGGTCTGAAGTGGGGTGGATCTCAGCTTTCACAGCCCCCTTCTCAGTGAACTCAAACAGCACATGACAGCTCACCAGTGTATGGACATTACAATGTCATTTTATACTTCATTCTCCTAAGAGGATCGTCATTTCCTGTTCTTCCTCCTTGGTATTGCGAGACAAGATGAGTTCCCTCTATATAGCTGCCCTTGAACCATTGGTCTTCAGGTCAGTCTATCAAACACTGGGATTAGAGGTGTGGGTTACTGTGCTTGGCTCCAGTTTTTCCTCTAAAAAATATTAAGAATATACTTACCTTTTTTTTTAATTTTTGAGATTATCATCACACCAGTTCTCCCTTCCCTTTCCTTCCTCCAAACCCTCCCATGTTGGGAGCTATAGATCCCTGATCCCTTGATTTTCTTTGCCTGCCTCAGACCCTTTGCCTGCTGGAGTGAACTGAGCAAAACAACTTGTTTTCCTCTGTTCTGAGCACGAGACCCTAATGGCAGGCTGATAGGTCTGCAGCTGAAAGATCCCAAGAGCTGGGGTGTGGCCAGGGCTCTTTATAAGCTTCCCCTGAGCACAATAAACTTGGCATTCTTGTATCAAGAATGACCCACGAATCCGTATCTCTCTGTGTGTCTGTCTCTGTGTTTTTGGGTCTCCCAGCCAAGTACCGGGCTCTCGTACTGACCTGTAGTGGCACTGGAGTTACAGGTATAGTACGGGCATAGTACCATATAGCACATAGTACAGATGCCATGTTTTTTTAAATTAATTTATTTATTATATATACACTTTCCAGGATATAGTGCCAGATCTCATTACAGATGGTTGTGAGCCACCATGTGGTTGCTGGGAATTGAACTCAGGACCTCTGGAAGAGCAGCTAGTGCTCTTAACTTCTGAGCCATCTCTCCAGCCCCCCAGATGCCATGTTTTAACAGGACCATTTTGGAGACTAACAGTGGAAGTGTTCAGCGAGATAAGGAACAAAGGGAACGCTGAGAGATTGCTCATAATTATATAGAAAAAGGGCATTCCTGGCACTCTTGTCTCAAGGATGTCTTCGTGGCCCCATTTGTCTGCCTGTCTCTGTCTGTGTGCATATGATTTTAAAAATTTCATTCTAGTTCCCGTAGCACTTAGCGAGTAGAATGCAGGAATGGAACTGGTGGAGTTTTACAAGTGGAGGCCCTCAGGGAGACTGCCCTCTGGAATGGTGAGGGTGGATTAAAGATGGGTATGTGTTTTATGTGTGTTTGAGTAAGTCTTTAAAGAGACAGAACATAGACAGTCTGATTATAAGCCACAAAAGCATCGAGTGTGTACAGATGTATGTTACTGTGTTGTCTCTTGTGTTTTAACTGGAAAAAGACATTTGACTCTGGGAACTGCTAAGAAAGGTATCTTGACTTTAAAATATGGGGTCTAAGGATTTGATGCTTTGGAAAAGAGGTTCTGCTTTTGTCTCCACAGAGGATGAGAACCTGTGGATTCATTCCAGGCTAACGTGGTTTGATTCATCGAGCCCCCCTGAAGTGTTGTTGTGAACACCCCAAAGATACAGTGCCCCCAAACAGCAGGAAGTCGTGTACAGAGAAACGATGCCCAAATTTCCTAAATAATTGTTTACTAGAACTCGGGCCCCTTCTGTGATTCCCAAGCTCGGGCCACTTCCCAGAGTCCCTGAGAGTGGCAGCAGTGCCAGGAGCCACAGTGGTTAGTGAGGCTTGTCGGCAACCGCGGCAACAAGTGCTGGAGCCGAGGCTAGCTGGAGTCACCCAGACTTTGCTGGGGTTGCCTGTTCACGACATGAGAAGGCTGCAGTTCCTGGCTCTGTGTACCACTGGTGCGAGTGGCAAGGATGCTTCCCAGCAGCGTCACTCTGGCCCAATTCGTGCCTGGCCTGGCTGAGAGGGATCTCTGCCTGCCGCTGTAATGGCTGCTCCAGAATTGCCATCATCCAGGTGGCAGCGGGCAGCGGGTCCTGAGACCACAGCACAGTTCCCCAAGTGGTGGCAGGCAGTGGGCAGCAGGTCCTGAGACCAAGGCAGGCCATGAAGGCAGCCAGGTCCCAGGCAGGAAGCCATGTGGAGGATGAGAGATTGAGGTGGATAGGCACATCATGCAGAATGAAGCTGGATATTTATTTAGTGGGTTAGGGAAGGGAAGGGGAGAAGGAAGAGCAGAGAGGAGGGGAAGGGGAGAAGTGGTGGGGAGAAGGGAGAGATAGAAGCTGCCTCTGAGACACACACACACACACACACACACACACACACACACGCGGATGGGACTCAGGCTGGAAGCTGAAGATTAGCTTGCCAAGGAGGACAGGGCAAGGAGTGGGTGTGGCTTGTCTCTTAAAGGGACAGGACAGACCATTACAGTACTTTCAAAATGCTTCTATTTTAGCAGGAGCTCTGAATTACAGGCACCACCTGCTTGGTTTCCTTTTCGCTGTCACTTTTCTGTTTTTGTCTATTGAGTTCGAACCCTAGGTGAGTCCTGGTGGTAGGTAAGTACTCTATGACCAAATATCCCCACACTTTTTTTTTTTTGTATTTCACATCTAATTCCATGCACTTTATTTTTATTTTTTGAGATAGAGTCTCTATGTAGCTCTGGCTGTTCTGAAACTCTACCTTGAATTCACAGAGATTTGCCTCCCATGAGTACTGGGATTACAGGCATGGGCCACTATGCCTGGCTGCTGTGATGTTTTCAAGACCAACAGTTAATACACAAATTTCTAGTCCCACAGAGTTTATATTCTAGTTATTTATTGGGACACACTAAAAATGATGACTAAATAAAAGTCTTTGAAAGTGTAAACTAGGTCAAAATAATTTAATTTTAAAAAGCAGATGGTAGTCTAGTAATTTTGCAAGAAAAGATGCTCGTGCATATTCCTTATATCGGCTGAAGTGCTTTACCCTCCGTAAATTCAGGTTACTCTCCAAATTCAGGTTAACTTTTCCTTTTCGTGGACAGCAGGGATTTTGTGTTGTCAGGTTGGCCTTGTCCTTAATTGCACAAGGACAATGAACAATGAACTGTCAACTAGATTATGGCCTGGCCTCTGAAGAGGAGACAAGAACTCAGTTGACGTCTCACCTCTGCCCCACAGCTGGGAGCAACACAGTACAAACTCCAATCCAATGATTTCCTAAATGCGGTCTATGGACCAGCTGCACTAGAATTACTCAAGAGGGCAGGTTATCAGGTCCTTACCCCATGGCTACTGAACAAGAATCTCTCAGAGGCTTTGGAATTTGGAACCTAACAAATGTTGAGAGCATACTAAATTTGAGACTCACAAAAAATGGTTTAGTTGTATTGGTGTATGGGATTGGAGCACTCTGGCAACTCAGGAACGTTCCTGAAAAGCAACAACTTAAGCTGTGTGTGAGAGGTTAGAGGAGGGGGAAGGGCTTCTAGCGATATTCCTTCGATGACAAAAATGGTCACTACCAGCATCCTACTACGGTCACGACAATCTGTTTGCCCGGCAGTTTCAGCCACTTGGCTGTTGCCTGGGCTACAAAATACCACCCTTCCTGCCCGACCCAGGTTACTACGCCAGGCCCTAAGACAGAGAGGGGGTTCCGGTTTCGATTGCCAGTATCCAAGATGGCGACAAGAACGTCGGCACCATAGGAGCCACATGCTCCGTGCTTCGCCTCGGCTTCCTTAGGTCTCACTGGACTTTTGCAAGTCACTGTGGGAACCCTCGAGGACGCAATTCCTGGCTCCGACGGCAACACTCCGTTCTCTGCCTGAAAACACCTTATTCCTAGACACAGAATGCACGAGAAGCACCTAACACAACACCGCCCACCTGCAACGCAAGGCGGAGGGGCGCAGAATTTCGGACACCAGGGCCTGCGCCCTATTCATTGGCGGGTCCATACCGCGGGGCGGGACTGCACACTCATTGGTCAGCTCTCACATCAGTCACGGGAAAACGGGGCCGAGGAGGCGGAGGCGCGCTCGGCTATTGGATTCGCTTTGCCGTCAATCAAAGCGACATCCGGTGACGGCGGGAATTCCGGCCAGCTGATTGGAGCAACTGTTTCTGGGGTGGCCGTGGAGGGCGGGTTTCCGAGCGCAGTGGAAGGAGGGGGCGGGGAGGGAAGCCGAGGCTGGGCGCTCCAGGCCGGCCGGAGGTGGCGGCGGCGGCGGCGGCGGTGGCGAGGCCGGGACTCGGGCTGAGGGCCTGCTGTGGCGGCAGCGGCGGACTGCGACCTCAGCAGTGGGTACCCGACACATTCCCTCTCCTGACGGGAGAGCCGCGGCGCAACAGGATCGAAGCTTGTGGGATGAGGGGTGGCGAGACGTGGTTGAGGGGCGGGAGGCAGGACGCGGGAGGCCGCGCGGAGTCCCAGTCCCACTCGAGCCCCGGACACGGCAGGAAAGAAACGCGGGGCCGAGCAGAAAGCGTGTTCCTGGGTGGGCTGGGCCGAGCGGGGCCGAGGGCATGGGAGGGCGTGGCGAGGCCGGAATGGAGAGTGGGGTGGGGCCTCGGCTCGGAGGGCGGGGTGAGGCTGGCTTTTAAGGGTGGGTCAGGGCCGGGAAAGTAGCACTTGTCGCTTGGAGTCCCAGAAATCTCGAAGCCGAGGCGCCGACCGTGGGCATGGCAGCTTGGTCCCAGCCAGACTCGGGTATGGAGCAGGGTGGGACCGGACTCGAGCCAGGGCGCTCTCTGGCCTTCTTGGCTTTGAAGAACTTTGCCCGCTCTCTCAAACTTAATTGGCACTTGGCGAAGTTTTGGTAATAAATTGCGTGAGGACGGGCGGGTATCGAAAGCAGGAATGTTTACTCAACCGAACTAGGGTGTTCGTGGGTGTGTGTGAGTGTGTGCCTCGTACGTGTAGATCCCACTTCACCTCTGGAGTGAGGTTGAGAGTGGGCTACAACCGACGAGTCGCTTTATGAGATTAATGGAAGCTCAAAAGTAGAAACCAGGAACGGAAAGGCAAATTTACCTTCTCCCCACTTGGCAACTTAGATTGAGAGCTTGGCCATATCCTTCTGCTTTGGCTCAGAAGGTCATGCGAATAAAGATAAAACCCCGTGAACTGAGGTTCCGGACGGAGCAGGGGCCTACTTCTAGAGGCTCTGCGCTCCTGTACCCTTTCTCCCCTTTCTTTTATTTTGCCATACTGGGGATTGAACCGAGGGCCTCTAAGGAGACGCCAGTGATCAGTAACCGTGCCCTTTAAACTTTTTTCTCTTTTACTATTGAACTGGTCTCATTATTTTGTCCAGGCTGGTCCTACATTTCTGATCTTCATGTTTCAGCTTTCTGTATGGCCTCTGCTATGTGGCTCTACTTTTTTTTTTTCTAACGCAAAAATGATGGGAAAGGGAAATTAGCTTTTAAAGTTGAAAAAACAAAAAAGGCATTTTTTCTTCGTGTGAAACATTCCCGTCTACTTGTCACACGTTTCCCAATAATCTTTCCTTCCTCTTTAAGTTGGAAGAAACAATGACATGGGAAACCAGCTTTTTTTTTTAAGCTAGGAAATGGTCTTCTTGTGCTAAAATTAGAAACTGGGTAATGCGTTCTATTAGGAGTGTTGGTAAATGAGAGATATTTTGAATGCCCTGTGCAGTGTCTGCTTCTTCAAAGAAAGCTACTTTTAAGAAATACAATAAATATAGCAATTAGTAACTTGAGAGTGCCTTTCCTTCCTTTCCTGGTTGGTACAACAGGTTTGGTTTGGTTTTTCCTTGTGAAAGTAGCCTTGTAATGTGTTCCCTGCCTTCTCTCTGCGGGTTTCTACCCTGATTCTGATGTAAAGAGTGTGCAATCTTACCTTGTTGCTCTCGTGATTCCCACTTCAGGTTTCTCTGGAAACCCCCCTGGTAAGTGCAGAGGAGGCGGGACACTCTGACCCAAGACAAAGACCTGTAGCTCCAGCCAAAGAAAATAAAGCCTAGGAAGGAGAAGGAAGGGAAGAAAGTAAGAAGCAAGAACTCGGTCGGTCAGCTGCTCCCACGGACAGCCCGCAGTGGGATCTACAGAGGACACTGATGTGAGGCGGTCTGACTGGATGTGGACTGAAGACAGGAAACTGAGAGGGCCTTGAGGGCCTGGACTGGGTTAGCAACAGCTGAACTCTGAGAGGTGAGGTGTCAAGAAGGGAAGAGTGAATGTGGTCTGGAGTGTGGCTTTTGATCCACAGGGTGTCTTTTCCTCTGGGCCATCAGGGAGCTTAGCCCCTGTGGTGTGCCAGGGTGGGGTACAGGGTCTTGCACTGAGGAGGGTAACCTGCCGGCTGGAGTGGCAGAGCAGTGGCCTTGATTTGTCTGGTTGAAGATTTAAAAACAAAAAGGCATAAACATTCTGGTCCTTCAGCAATGCTTTCTCTGAAGAAATACTTAACGGAAGGACTTCTCCAGTTCACCATTCTGCTGAGTCTGATTGGGGTTCGGGTGGACGTGGATACTTACCTGACCTCACAACTCCCCCCACTCCGGGAGATCATCCTGGGGCCCAGCTCTGCCTATACCCAGACCCAGTTCCACAACCTGAGGAATACCTTGGATGGCTATGGTATCCACCCCAAGAGCATAGACCTGGACAATTACTTCACTGCCCGGCGACTCCTCAGTCAGGTGAGGGCCCTGGATAGGTTCCAGGTGCCCACCACTGAGGTAAATGCTTGGCTGGTCCACCGGGATCCGGAGGGCTCTGTCTCTGGCAGCCAGCCCAACTCAGGCCTCGCCCTTGAGAGTTCCAGTGGCCTTCAAGACGTGACAGGCCCAGACAACGGGGTGAGAGAAAGCGAAACGGAGCAGGGATTCAGTGACGACTTGGAGGATTTGGGGGCTGTGGCCCCTCCTGTCGGTGGAGACCTAACCAAAGAGGTTAGTAGTCCTGTGGTTGTGGTGGGCTTGGGTGTTGGGGAGGCGTGGGCTAGTTCTGAAGGCTTGTTGGCTTCCCTTTAAGTCCTTCAAAGGAACCAAATAGATTGGGGTCAGGAGTTTGAACCTCTGGAACTGCTTGCATAGGATTGGGCTGAATTGATGGGAACTGGGAGGAGCATTTCATATTTTGAACCATTGACCCACCTCTGAGTGTATTGTCAGGGTAGGGTGGTTCCTAGAACATGCCAGGATTTTTACTGCTTAGATTTCAGTATGACTGCTGGAGGCTTTATGTGGGAGGTGGGGAGCTGTGCTGTGACGGGGTTTGATTGAGTGTATATTGTTTCTACACATACTGTGTGGCCTCTCTTGCCTTGTAAAGAACACAGATGCTGTACCTTGAAGTTCTCCATTGCGTTTAGGCCTGTTGTTGTAAACTCCCTTTAGTTCTCCTGGGCTTGAGCCAAGAGGTAGACTTGGATAGTTATTCTTGGCCAGGAGAGGCCAAGGCTCCCATTTTTTGCTAAAGGCCTGCTGTGGGGAGTAGAGCAGAAAAGGCTGGAAGCTAGAGGAGCTGTGCTCTTCTCAGATCAGCTTGTTCCTCCTGGGTGGAAAAGGGTGCAGTTCCTTTCCTTCAGTGATACAGATGGCTGCTGCTGCCCCTGTCTGACCTAGGTAGTGAAACAACTTTGGCTTGCCACAAGCCCTAGGAGCTCAAAAAAGACCCACTGCTCTATGGCCCTGTTGATTGATGTGAGAGGCTAGCTGGCTGCAGAGCTTAAGTCTCTGCCCATCATCTCAGACCACATTTTGTCTCCCTTCTTGCAGTAAGCCAATTCATTATCTTTTTGGTGACCAATCAGGTTCTCATTTAGTTTTTTTGTTTTTTTTGTCATAGCTGTGGGGAGGGAGATGCTACTGGCACCTGATAGGCAGGGCCAGGGATGCTGCTGCTGACACTCTTAAACAGCACAGGGTGGCCTCAGACTACGTAGTTAAGGAGATTGGGAAAGCCACTGAGATTAGTTAGCTCTTACTGGATCTGTGTGAGAAAGGCTGGCATTGTCTGATCTTGGAGGTCAGGAGCATTTTCTGCCCACCAGGACCTTTTGTCTGACATCCTTTCAAATTTACGTTTTTGAAATGGTCTGGCTGGCTTGGATCTTGCTGTATAGACCAGAGTAGCCTTGAATTCATGACCTTCTCCTGCCTTTACCTCTGCCTCTCAAATGCTGGGATTATAGGTCTGCCCCAGGTGGGGCAACATCTTAGATTCTTGCACTGTCACTTGGAACTTAACCTTTTTCTGCTTCTTCTTACCCTGTCTTTCAAACGGGTTTCTGAAGTTCAGTGACCTAATGAAACCCTGTTTCTGCCCCATGTGGCATGGGACGGGTCTTCTCCTGAGAACCAACCCTACAGGATTTAGCCCTTCAGGGAGTTTTTTTGAGGGGGGGTATAGAATGTTTTGGGTGTGACTGGGTGTGTTGGGGCAGAATGGCATGGAGTTTGGTATCTGCTTTCCTGTTCTTAGCCATTAAGAAAGTTGTTTTCCTTGACCCTAGGCCTTTAACACTCCCTTTGGGAAGTTGGGTGGGTCATGCTTTTGGGACCCAGGCTTGGGAGGAGGGAAGGGAGGCTTATGATGTGCCTAGAACAACATTTCCTCAGTAACTCAGGGATAAAAATACCCAGGTCCAGAGCATGTGACAGGCACTGCTGGAGCTGGTATTATCGCTGGGGTGGCAGTGCTCCCTGCTGCCAGGCCTGTTCGATGGACAGCCATAGCTTAGGTCCTTGTCAGGGATAGGATTCCCCTCCAGGTTGGCATCCTGCCCAGAGCAAGGGGTGGCCTGTTTACAGCTCTTCGCAGGCAAGAAGCAGGCTGGAACCAAGGGAGGACACACTGTCTCTCTGGCCTGACCTTAGGCTCTGGGGAAGTAGTATGAGGCAAAAGCTGTTGCCCCCGAGAAAGCAATCCAGGAGGCAGAATTGTGATTTCAAGTCCCAGTTCTGCCAGGTTTTACCTCCTCCCCTGCTAGGAGAGATACTAGTCGGGTTTGGACACCAAATGCTTGCTCTTTCTTTTCTTTCTTTCTTTTTTCTTTTTTTTCTTTTCCTTCTTGAGCTCCCCACCCACACCCCAAGTTGTTCTTTAAAAAAGCTAAAATGAAAGGAGGTAACTGGCATATTTGGGGCCTGAATGGTGCCCAACACCTGTCTCTCTAAGGCGAGGATTCAGAATTGTGTGTCTCTCACCTTTTGTTAGAGGCTAGGCCTGGCCTGTACTGACATGTCGCATGTGTGTAATAATGGCTTTCCCTTTCCTCCAGTCTGGTCTTCTGGCCTGTTTTAGGGTGACAAAGCTCCTGGACCTTTTTTTCTTTTGGCTTGGGAGCACTGGGTTCCTGCCCAGCCTGGCTTGTGATCCCTTGCCTTGAGGACTGGCCACAACCTTCTTAAGGAATGGGAAAACTCCTTCCACTTCCCAGCAAAGAATTTAGTTTCTGGAGGAGTGTCTGCCCAGTCACAGGAGTGGGCTGGGAGAGCAAGATGCGACACGAGGGAGGGAGAAGAGTGGCACCCCCCCCCCAAGACTCTCACTGCACCACCCCAGCTGATTGACTGGGCTGGGTGGGGCTGCCCGCCCCTGGGTGCATCTCCTCAAGGAGACGGAGGCGGCCCAGGGATGGGCCGGTTCTTTGCGGCAGCTTCTCCAGCTGCCCTGGTGCAGAGATTGGCTCCCTTCTGCAGCTAGGTAACAGGCGGTGGGAGGGGATTGGCTCCTTCCGCATCTCCAGCGGAGACTTGGGGGAGGAGATTGGCTCCCGGCGCAGCCTAGGTAACGACAGTGGGAGGAGATTGGCTCTTTCCGCAGCCCCAGCTGCTGACCTGGGGGAGGGGATTGGCTCTCTGCAGCCTCAGCAGTGACCTGCGGGGTTGGGGGGAGGGGATTGGCTCCTTGCGGCAGCCTAGGTAACAAGTTTGGGGGGCGTGGGGAGGGGGAAAGGGAGGAGCGGGAGGACAGGCCCAGGAGGTAGCTCGCTTTCCTCTGCAGCGTGAGCACGGAGCATGGGGTGGGAGTCCCGACTCACTGCAGCCTCTGCGGTGAGCTCAGGGTGGGGGCTGCTGGGCGCTTGAGTGGAACTGGGGTTGTGAGGTGGGAGGGGGCTGCTCCAGAATGGAGGAAGGGGGCTGGGCTGGGCCGCCCAGGCAGCAGCACGGGCGGGGCACCTTCCTCGGGCCCCTCGGAGCTACCAAGGGGCCACCCTTCCAGCCTGGTGTGCTTCCTGCAAGCCACGAGCTCCTTGCAGCCCCCTGCCCGGCTTACCGGCACCGGCTGCCCTGGGGCTCCTCTCGCAGACCATGACCCGCCTGGACCGCAGCTCTCACAGTGGTGGGGGCCATGCCAAAGACAGGCCCCTTAACTCTTGGCTGGCTGGTCACCGGGTGGCCCAGCCCCCCTCTGCTTCTGGGTCCAGGGCTTCTGTTCAGGTTGGTGTATGGTGGGAGATTCAAGGGAGAGTTCCATGTGGGAGGTCTTAGGATGGGGTAGGTGGTGGTTGGAAAGTACAGTTGCTGCCTGGTGGTCGGGAGGTGGGTCTGGTCTAAAGATACTTTTCAGTGGAAACCGTGTGCTTTTACATCTCTGAATGGAAGGTGACACTTGAGGGTCTCTTCAGGCTTGTTGGGAGGACTCCTAAAGGGAGGGATATATATAGGAAATCCAAATGGCTCTATTGGAGTTCTGTGCTGATGTCAGTGGGGGTGGCAGTAGGTGCAGGAACTGTCTAGGAGCCACAGAACAAAGTGGAAGGAGGCATTTTAATGTCCAAGGTTGCAGTCAGAGCTCAGCAATGATGAGAGTTATGTCCTTGAGTGGGTTGACTGATGGGGAGCTGGTGAGTCCTGGGGTGTGGTATGGGAGGGAGGAATGGAGGTAGCATTGGTGTAAGAGGATACAGTGAAATTAGCTTGAGCAGGGGTGGAGTGTGTAGTGGGGATCATCTGACTGTCTGAGGTTCCCTTGGGATTGAGGCAGCTTGCTAGGAGTAGTTGAATTCTGTCAGGGACAGAGCTTGAGGTGAGACTGGGCCTTTAATAGTTGTGGATGTTCAAGCTTACTCCAGCTGTCAACCAGTGAAGGGGGAATGGCTGTAGGAAGGGCTGGAGACAGCCTGTCGTTGTCATTGGTTGCATCAGGTGGTTGGAAATGCAGGGATTTTCCTCTCCAGGCCACCCCACCCCTTTATGCAAATGCAGTGGCACCACAGGCTGATGCAAGCCTGGCCACTGCTAAGCAATTCTACAGGGCAGTTTGCCCTTGTTTGCCGTGGTCAGACAGTCTGTTTTCAGGGGCTCTTATTCCTAAAATGAGAGGTGTCTCTTGCTTCCTCCTCTTCCTTATTAGAGGTGATGCAGTCCTGCCCTTTAGCTTGGGTGTGACTCTGGCCCACATGCTAAACCCGAAGACCTGTGTGATGCTAGATATGTTAGTAGTTTTTACTAATGGCTCTTTTTTTTGGTGGAAGATTGCCTGGGAATGGACGAGTGATGCCTTACTGGTCAGAGGAAGCAAGGGACAAAGGCTGACAGGCACAGGCCTGGGTAGAGCCCCACCCAGGACCAACTGAAGTGTCACTAGGTGGGACCTCTGAGGGGGCAGGACTGGGAGCTCTCTCCCCTTGGAGCAGGGGCTACTTGAAAGCTAAAGTCATCTTGGTCTGTCTTTCAGGATATAGATCTGATTGACATCCTTTGGCGACAGGATATTGATCTGGGGGCTGGGCGTGAGGTTTTTGACTACAGTCATCGCCAGAAGGAGCAGGATGTGGATAAGGAACTGCAAGATGGAGGAGGACAAGAGGACACCTGGGCAGGCGAGGGCGCGGAAGCTCTGGCCCGAGACCTGCTAGTAGATGGAGAGACTGGGGAGAGCTTCCCTGCACAGGTATTGCTGCGTCCATCACTGGTCTCTGCTCTCCCCACTCCAACTCCGCAGACTCACCAGGCTGGAGCTCTAACAGAAAACCTGCTCTGAGGGAGAGTGTGTCTTTGCGGTGGACTAGATTGTATTTTGGCATAGGGTCTGTAAAGGCACAGTGACTGGGGTATGGAAGTGGGGAGGGGAGGAGCAGTGGACTCAGAAGCACTAGGTCTCTGCAGTAGACATTGCAGACAGGCGAAGTGTCTAGCTTCTTAGGACACCTTTGTTGTCCCTGGGAGTATGGGACTCAGGTTGACCATTCAGAATGACTAGGACACTGCAGACGTACAGCGGTTCTTGTGAAGATGGATCAATCCTAGATAGCCAGGACCCAGGCCAGTCAGATTTATAATTGCTATTGCCACAGGTGCCTGGTGGGAAGGATCAGACAGCCCCATCCTTGGGAAAATGTCTTAGGCTGCTGGAGGTCACCTGCCCCTTTGGAGAGAATATTAAGGTGAGCAGGACCAGAGAGCTCACCAAGCAAATCGTACACAACACCCCCCCTCCCCCCTTCCTTAGCTGCAGGGTCAGCTCTTGATTCTGGCCTTAGCCTGACTGCTGGGGATGAATTCAGAGGAAGAGACAGGGAGCCAGATGGTAGTTACTAGTGAGAAAGCAAGAGGTGGACTCCCCACATTTAAATCTGTGCTCTGCCTTAGTTCCCTCCAGACGTTTCCAGCATCACAGAAGCAGTGCCTAGTGAGAGTGAGTCTCCTGCCCTTCAGAACAGCCTTCTATCTCCTCTTCTGACGGGGACAGAGTCACCATTTGATTTGGAACAGCAGTGGCAAGATCTCATGTCCATCATGGAAATGCAGGTAGGACTGTCAGAAGAGCACAGCCTGCAGGCTTCTGTGTAGGGTCTCCCAGCGTGCAGTTACATGTCCCCCGGCGGCTAGTCATTAGGAAAGTAGGGACACTTACGGGATGACTCCAGGTGTCCCTTGAGGCTGGGTGGGATTGAGTTATAACTCAGTATGGAGCCTTCCAAAGCATGGGCTGTCTTGGAGCTGTGCCTTTTCTTGTGTCTATGTGTCTATGCCACTATGTGGCATCTCACATAGTGCTGTATAACCACTGGAGTCTCTCTTTGGCCTGCCGGCCATCTGCTTAGCCCTTTGTTGTCTTGTTTGCAGTGCTGGGGGTGGAGCCCAGGGTCCCTGCTAGGCACATGCTCCACCACTGAGCTCTCTTTAGCCCTCTCTTGTTAACTATAGGCAGTGGGAGGTCAGAAATGTCTGGCAGCTGAATCCGCTTGTGGTCGCAGCAAGCTTTGCGGCACATTTTCTTACCTATACTTGGATATGTTCATTGTATATGCCGTTTCACTCCAAGGTAGGGAGTCACTCTAGCCACACATGAGCAGGAGCTGGTCAGTCCTGTATTAGGTGAACCCATAGTTAGGAATCCCCTGTGCCAAGCTTACTGGTTTAATCTAGGGGTTTTGCGGTCCAGTTTCTTGCTCTTTTGCCCAAGGAGCTGTGCTTCAGTCAGGAGCCTGCAGGGTGTGAGTCTGCTCCTTTTGAATGCTGGTACAATTCTCCCTCCCTTCCAGGCTATGGAAGTGAATACATCGGCAAGTGAAATTCTGTACAATGCCCCTCCTGGAGACCCTCTTAGCACCAACTACAGCCTTGCGCCCAACACTCCTATCAATCAGAATGTCAGCCTGCATCAGGCATCCCTGGGGGGCTGCAGCCAGGACTTCTCCCTCTTCAGCCCCGAGGTGGAGAACCTACCTGTGGCCAGCAGCTCCACACTGCTTCCACTTGTCCCAAGCAACTCTACGAGCCTCAACTCCACCTTTGGCTCTACCAACCTAGCAGGGCTTTTCTTTCCATCCCAGCTCAATGGTACAGCCAATGATACATCAGGCCCTGAGCTGCCTGACCCCCTGGGGGGCCTGTTAGATGAAGCTATGCTGGATGAGATCAGCCTGATGGACCTGGCCATTGAGGAGGGCTTCAACCCGGTGCAGGCCTCCCAGCTTGAGGAGGAGTTTGACTCTGACTCAGGCCTCTCCTTGGACTCCAGCCATAGCCCTTCCTCCCTGAGCAGCTCGGAAGGCAGCTCGTCTTCCTCTTCCTCCTCCTCTTCTGCTTCCTCCTCTGCCTCTTCTTCCTTTTCTGAGGAAGGTGCTGTTGGTTACAGCTCTGATTCTGAGACCCTAGATCTAGAAGAGGCCGAGGGTGCAGTGGGCTACCAGCCAGAATACTCCAAGTTCTGCCGCATGAGCTACCAGGATCCTTCTCAGCTCTCTTGCCTTCCCTACTTAGAGCATGTGGGCCACAATCACACGTACAATATGGCACCCAGTGCCCTTGACTCTGCTGATCTACCACCACCCAGCACCCTCAAGAAAGGTAGCAAGGAAAAGCAGGCTGACTTCCTGGACAAGCAGATGAGCCGAGATGAGCACAGAGCCCGAGCCATGAAGATCCCATTCACTAATGACAAAATCATTAACCTGCCTGTAGAGGAATTCAATGAGCTGCTGTCCAAATACCAGCTGAGCGAGGCTCAGCTGAGCCTCATCCGGGACATCCGGCGCCGGGGCAAGAACAAGATGGCCGCACAAAACTGCCGCAAGCGCAAGCTGGACACCATCTTGAACCTAGAACGTGATGTGGAGGACTTGCAGCGAGACAAGGCCCAATTGCTCCGCGAAAAGGTAGAGTTCCTGCGGTCACTGCGACAGATGAAACAGAAGGTCCAGAGCTTATACCAAGAAGTATTTGGGCGGCTGCGGGATGAGAATGGGAGGCCCTACTCGCCCAGCCAGTATGCGCTTCAGTATGCTGGGGACGGCAGTGTCCTCCTCATCCGTCGCACGATGGCTGACCAGCAGGCCCGGCGACAGGAGAGAAAGCCAAAGGACCGGAGGAAGTGAGCCTGGGGAGGCAGGGGGTGGACGCTCACTAAGACCGAAACTGGAGAAGGGCTGGGCCTGGACCTAACATTGGGGACTTAAATGCCTTCTTATCCAATATATCTTCTCAGATGGGATGACTGCGGGTCAGTGCACAGAAGAGGCGGGCGCAGGCGCTGTCTGGCTTAGCTTCCCCACTGGGTGTGGGTGGAAATGATCAGACTGTTTGAGTGATTGGGGTCCCCAGCCTACCTCCCTTCTTTCTCCTGAGGGAAGGGTGATGTTGGCATGCTGAAGGTAGAGGAGGCTGTGTGAAGGCTGACAGAGGGGAAAGGAGGACTTGGGAGAACAGAGAAAGTAGTGGAACGTCTCATTCCTGGAAGGAAAAAAGGAGGAAATCCCCTAAAATCAGAGCAGTCAGAAAAATCAGAGGGACCGGTAGGGGCCTTGGCCGGCATTCTAGGCAGTGAGTGTAAGTGACTCCAGTGGGCCTAAGTAAAGTCACTGGTGTGGAAACAGACGTGGTGGGGCCATGGAAGGGCCTTTTAACTGTTTCTTGAACTCTGTCATCCCTGAAGAGGAAGAAACTCTTGGATGGCACCTATAATGTTTTAGTTACTGAGTCAGGAAGCTGTAGGGGACCCAACACTGACTTGTTTTCAGGCCAGAGGGGGGCAGAGGGTATAGAAAAGTGATAGTGAGGCCTGTGTTGCAGCAGCTCCAACATCAAGCATGTCACTCACTGCCGCCACAGCCACCTCCCTCTCTAGCCACCCCAGAGCTGAGGCTCCCGCTGTCCTCGCGAGAGCCTGCATGGAAATGCTGTACCCTTCCCACTCTCCTCCTTTTGTAGTACCCACCCTCACTAGCTGCCTATAGCTCTCTGGAGTGGGGTGCTATCTGGCAGTACCCAGAACTTGGCCTACAGCTTCCTCTGCAGGGGCTAAGCAGAAGCAAGGTGATGTTATGGAGGGGGAAGCCAGCTCTGACCTCCAGGCCCTGTTCAGCACAACATTGGGAAGGGGTTCTTCCCTCAGGGCCCTCTGCCTACAACACCTGGGCTTGTCACTGGGGGAAACAAAACCTATAAACCCCAGCAACAAAACCTAGTCCTCTTAGAATCTCTTGCGCTTTGATTTTTTTAGGGCGTGTGCCCTGTTTCACTTATAGGGCCTAGGATGCTTGTGTTGAGTAAAAAGGAGATGCCCCAATATTCAAAGCTGCTAAATGTTCTCTTTGCCATAAAGACTCCGTGTAACTGTGTAACACTTGGGATTTTTCTCCTCTGTCCCGAGGTCTTGTTTTCTTTTTTTGGGTTTCTTTCTAGGAAAATGAGAAGTGCATGAAAGGGGCTGGAGATTTTTCTCCGCTAGGCTTTCAGCTTCAGGAAGCTGCTTTACAGCCTGTTCAGCCTGGGCTCCTGAAGGGCAGCACCGCGGCAGCCAGGTGGTTCCAGGACCAGTGTCTTTTTTTTTTTTTTTTCTTTTTTCTTTTTGGTAACTTTGCCACTGCCGAGGCCCTACCCCCCATCCTGGTCAGCTCTGGAGTACTGTCTGCCCCCTAACTAGCAGGGGTGAGTTGGGGAAGCACTGATTCTCCTCCTGCGCAAAGGAGGGCTTTCCTAACCGAGAATAGAGATAGAAAGTGTGAGCCTGGGTGTGCTTTTTATAAATTATTTTCCTTGTAGATTTTATTTTTAATTTATCTCTGTGACCTGCCAGGGAGAGGAGAGAAAGAGAAATGCTGTGAGCACATGACAAAATAAAATCAAATAAAATGGATGGTTCAGTTTTTCTCTCCCCCTCCCCTTTTGAATTCAAATGAGAGTCCAGGAAATGGGCCCTGTGGGGGAAGATTGGCCATTGTGTGTTTAAGGTAGAGTTCCCATGGAGAGGTGGGTGGAGGTGGACCGAGGGAAACTTAAAGACAAAAGAACATTGCATTGAACTCCCGTGCAGGTGGACGTCTTCTTGGTTTATCAGTTGAGCCTTCTCAGAGGAAGGAGTCTGCACATTTCTTTCTTTTTTTGACTTTCCATTCCTTGAAGAGCTAAGATAGAGCTGTTAATTTCTCTAGTAGTTTTACCTGCTAGAGAGGTACAACTTGAAAATTTAAGAAATTAGTTCGGTGGTGGTATAGCACACACCTTTAATCCCAGTACTCAGGAGGCGAGGCAGGCGAATCTCTTGAATTTGAGACAGCCAGGGCTACACAGAGAAACCCTGTCTTGGAAACAACTCCCCTCCCTCCCCCCAAAAAAAGGCTGCTCTTATTAACCCATTACCCTAAGACAGTAGGGAAAAGTGGCAGCAGACAGATCAGGCCTTAGTTTTATTTTGTTTTTTCGAGACAAGGTTTCATCTGTAGCGTTGGAGCCTGTCCTGGAACTAGCTCTTGTAGACCAGGCTGGCCTCAAACTCACAGAGATCCGCCTGCCTCTGCCTCCGGAGTGCTAGCATTAAAAGGTGTGCACCACCACTGCCCGGCTAGGCCTTAGTTTTGACCAGCCCACCCCTGCAGTGGGATTTTCGGTGGGTATGGGGAAAACTTGCTTTGTCTTGGTTCAGCAGTCAGTCCCTAAACTTCATTCAAAAGATTTTTCCATGTCTTACTCTTGAGAGAAAGAGACTGGCTGACCCACTGTATCAGACTGCTCAGTATGGGTCTCACCAGCGAAGCAGAGGCTATTTCAGTATCTGAAAAGAAACTAGCTAGCCACTGTGCGTAGTGGCTATGTACCTATAATCCCAGCACTCAAGGTACTAAGGGTTGCAAGTTTGAGACCAGCCTGGGTTGTATAGTTAGGACCCCCATAGTTTGGGGGCTGGCTCTCTGGAACCCACTTTCCAGCTTGGCACAGAAACATTTAACATTTTAAATTTTTTATGTTGTATGGATGTCTTGTCTGCATGTATGTCTGTGTACCACATGTGTGCCTGGCACCCAGATCCTATGTAAGAGCAGCAAGTGCTTTTTTCTTTTTTCTTTTTTGAGGTTTTTGAGACAGGGTTTCTCTGTAGCTTTGGAACTTTCTCTGTAGACCAGGCTGGCCTCGAACTCACAGAAATCTTGCCTGCCTCTGCCCTTCTGCGTGCTGGGATAAAGGCACGAGCCACGACCACTTTTTTTTTTTTTTTTAAGACAGGGTTTCTCTGTAACCTTTGCTGTCTTGGAACTCAGAAACCCACCTGCCTCTATCTCCTGAGTGCTGGGATTAAAGGTGTGCTCCACCACTCAGCTAACAGCAAGTGTTCTTAACCATCCACAGGTCTTTCCCAGATTGGCCTCCAACCCATGGCATTCCTCCTGCCTTAGTCTCCCAAGTGCTAGGATTTCAGGTATGTATTACTACTCCTAACCAGGTATGGAAATTCTGTAGCAAAATTCTTACACCCTAGTATCAGGAGTGGTTAAATCTGCTTTTCCTGTCATCGATCCATGTTGTTAAGTAAGGAGTGCCCACAAACTGACTTGTCATTTTATCAGTGTACGACGCGGAACCAGCACCTTCAATCCTTTGCCTTCCTCACATGTCAGGACTTGGCCTCTGGTTTTAAAATCTGTAGTTAGTTGCACATAAATGTTTATAGGGCCCCTTGGGTCTGTGTGAGTGGAGTGCAGTCTAGCCCTGGTCTTTCTAGGGCTGCTTTTGAAGGGTTCTGTCTGTTGCACAGGTTAAAAAAAAAAAAAGCACAGTGCTGGGCAGGGGTAACTCTCACCTTTAACCCCAGCACTTGGGAGGCAGAGACAGGCATATGTCTTGAGTTTGAGGCCAGCCTGGTCTACAGAGTGAGTTCCAGGACAGGCTCTAAAGCTACAGAGAAACCCTGTCTTGAAAAACCAGAGAGCTTGCTAAAAAAGTATTTTTGTTAAATTTGTTTTTCGAGACATGGCCTTCCTATATATATAGTTCTGGCTGACTTGGAACTCATATGTGGACCAGGATGGCCTTGAACTCTGGATGCCTGTCTCCTGAGTATTGGGATTAAGAAAGGTGTGTACCACTGTGCTTGGCCTTAAAAATAATAACAAAATTATATTTATCTTTTAGATAGGTATTTATATAGCCCAGGCTGGCCTCATACTCATGACTATCCTCCTGAGAGAGCCTCCTGAGTGCTGGGATTATTGGTGTATGCCACCAATGCCCTGTTTTTTTTAAACTGATGTTTTTTCTATAATGTGTATATTGTATGTGGTGCAGGTGCCCATGGAAGGCAGAAGAGGTGGGGTCAGATGCCCTGGAGTCAGGCATTTAAGGCATTAGGTGCTAGAAATAGAATTGGGTCTTCTATAACTGTTAATCCATTTCTTTACACACACCCCCATTCCAAGACTTTTTCATGTAGCCTAGGCTAGCCTCAAACTTTGTAGATAGCCAAGGAACTTCTGATCCTCCTGTCTCTTTTTTTTTTGTTTTTTTTTTTGTTTTTTTCGAGACAGGGTTTCTCTGTAGCTTTGGAGACTGTTCTGGAACTCCCTCTGTAGTCCAGGCTGGTCTCGAACTCACAGAGATCCGCCTGCCTCTGCCTCCCGAGTGCTGGGATTAAAGGCGTGCGCCACCACCGCCCGGCGATCCTCCTGTCTCTTGACCTGGTTTAAGTAGTGCTTAGGATCAAACCTAGGGCTTTGTACATACTAGGCAAGCCACATTCCTAGCCCCCACACAGTCTCTACCTTTTGTTTGAATGAGTTTGAAACTACTGGCCATTTCTTCCAATCCTCAGATATGGGCTGAAGTAGTAATTAGTAATTGGAACAGTTGACTATTGTGCCAGGCCTCAAAGTTGGCCAGCTTGACCTTAGACTATGTAAGCAAAAATACATGGCAAGCTTGGTTAAAGTAAAAATAGAGTTTAAAAATCCATTTGGGGCGGGGGGCTGGAGAGATGGCTCAGCGGTTAAGAGCACTGACTACACTTCCAGAGTACCCAGGTTCAATTCCCAACACCCACATGACAGTTCACAACTGTCATAACTCCAAGAGCTGACACCCTCACATTCATGCAAGCAAAACGTCAGTGCGTATAAAATAAATTAAAAAAAAATCTTAAAACAATCTGCTGGGCATGGTAGTGGCTATGTTTGATTTCAGCACTCAGAGACAGGAGGATCTCTGTGAGCGGAGTCCAGCCTGATCTACTACATAAACTCTGTCTCAAAACGATAAATGATTTGGGAAGCAGTGGCTTTGGTGCCATTATAAACTACCATACAACAAAACACAATGCAAACTCAGGCTTTTTAATACAAACAAAACCCACAGGGCTGGGGTAGCTCACTGGCAGAGTACCTAGCACACCTAAGGCCCTGAGCTTGATTCCAAGTATTGAAAACACAAGGAAAAAAGCACCAACGCATAGTCTGAAGTTAATATTTTGGCCTAGCTTTTCTGCCTAACAAAGCAAACGGGCCTTGAGGGTGGAGAGATGCCAACCGTGCTTTTCATCTCAGCAGGAAGGTTTCATTTCATTTTGCTTCCATCATTTAGCAGGAAATTGACAGGGCCACGACTTAATAAGTGAACTTTAAATCAGCTGGTAAGGTGGTAGCTTGAGGACCATTCTGGTGGTATAGTGGATCTGAAGAGACTGCAAGTTACAGCTTGGCTTCTTAAGCTCCTTCAGATTTACTAAGTCCAACACCAGAATGCTAGAATGATTCTACTTGAGAGTTGTTGCAGAATGCTAGCCTGAGTGGTTATTTGTAGTCATGTTCCACATAACGACTGCACTTGTGGATGATGAGCTGTAAACAATGTACAGCCTAGGTCTCTACTAGGCTGTGTATCATAGGGCTTGGTCTAAGTGGCTCTCAATATCTACCTGGCGACCCCTTTGGATTTGTTGGATGACTCTTTACAGGGGTTGCCTAAAACCATTGGAAAACATAGATATTTACATTATGATTCATAATGGTAGCAAAATCAGTTATGAAGTAGCACTGGAAATAAATTTATGGTTGGGGATCATCACAACATGAGGAACTGAAAGGGTTGCAGCATTAGGAAAGAACCATTGGTCTGAGTAATATTGTGCTCATGTAACTGAAATCAATACATTTCTTACAAAGTATCTTGATTGGCTTGTATTTCGATTTTGGAGGAAAGCTGGATGCAGTGACACTAATAATCCCAGCACTTGGGAAGAAGCAGAGGCAGAATTGTTGAGTTCTAGGGCACACATACAGGGAGTGTATCTCAGAATTCTGGCTGCAAATTATTTTGTAGCAGCAATGTCCTCTGTTTCATCGTGAATGCTATTTTAGAGTGCAGATTCAGTGTCACAGGGGACTATTAAGATGTGGTAGGCACACAGGCAAACACCAGATTGTCAAAGGTTAACATCAAAATGAGCAGAGGAAGCTGGAGCTCATTTGATGGAGTCTGACATGAGCCCAGGCTTTCATCCCAGCACTGCATGAACCAGGTATGAGGCAGTCCTCTAGTCCCAGTACTTGAGGAATGGCAGGAAGGTTAGTGGGTCATCATCCCCTACTATATAAAACCCCACCTCAAAACAATAAAGTCTTTAAATAACCTCCACATAACATCATGGTAAATGTATGCCCTCCCCCAATACATAAATCAAGGGATTGGGGAAACACCTTTTAGTAAAAAAGTGCTTGCCCCACAAGCAGGAGGACCTGATTGATGCCTTAACATCCCATGAAAAAACTGTTGATATAAGGCCTGTAAACCCAGTACTTGGGAGGTGGAGAAAGGAGGAATCAGGAGTTCAAGGACATTTTCAGCTACCTAGTAAACTCTCCTGTCTTAAAAAATGGGGAAGGGTGGGAAGATGGCTCATCAGTTAACAGCATTGATTGCTCTTCCAGAGGTTCAGTGTTCAATTCTCAGTAATCACAGGGTGGCTCACAACTATCTATAGTAGGGGGTCTGATGCCCTCTTCTGGCATAAAGGCATACATGCAGAGAAAATAATTTTTTTAAAATTAAAATCAGATGCTAAAATAGATTTTTCAATGCAAAAACCATGTGCCTCTACAATCTGAGTAGTTGGGAGGCAGTGGCAGAAAGATTTCAAGGCTGCAGAGATGGCTCAGTTGAGAAAGCACTTACCCCACTGGCTTGAGGCTGGGTTTTGGATCTCCAAAGTCCACAAAAGCCAAGTGGGAAAGGTGGCTGCCTTGACAAGCTCTATCAGTAAGTTCAGCAAGAGACACTGCCTTGAAGAGCAAGATTCTAACAAGCTCTGACAGTTATAGGTCACAAGAAACTGATAATAGCCTGGTATGTGGGTCCATAATTGTAAACCCAGCACCTGACAGGCCAAGGCATGATGAGAGTTCAGTGCTAACTTGGAGGACTTAGTGAGACCCTATCTACAAAGAAAAAAGGCTGGCGGTGGAGCTCATTTCGAAGTTGGGAGAACCCTTGGCTAGAATGCACAAGGCCTTGAGTTCAATTGCCCGTATTGCAAAAACAAATCCCAGCAAACACCCCTGCTGTCACATTAGTAAGTGCTAGGTCCATGATGGTGAGATTTCATGGAAGCCATCTATCATTTACGTATGTGTCTATGTGTGTGCACACGTATTGGGCTGCCTGTGGAGACCAGAAGAGGACAGTGATTCCCTGGGGCTATATGTGTATTATGTGATGGGAACTAAATTCTAGTCTTTTGTAAGAACAGCAAGCACTCCTAACTGCTGAGCCATCTCCCCAACTTTGTTGTACTGATTTATAATGAACAATTTTGCATATGTATCTACAACAATCACTTCAGACAAAATTACTCTTAAACTTTCTATCTGGAAATGTGCTAATTGGTCTTCAGAAAGTTGTAAGTAATCTCAGCATATCTGAGTTTGAGTTTAAGGCCAGCCTCGGCTACACAGATGAGACCTTGTTTCAAGACAGGAAAAAGAAAATTGTCAGGGAACACACATGCGCATCTCCCCTGAGGAGAATGGCAGATTATTTTTACAGTAAGGTTTCTCTGTGTAGCCCTGGCTGCCCTCAAACTCAAGAGTCTGCTGCCTCTAACTCCTGAGTGCTGGGATTAAAAGTGTGTTCTTCCACCCCTGCCTGTTGGGAAGATTTTATTTATTGAGACAGGGTTTCTCTAACAGCATTGGCTGTCCTAGAACTCACTCTGTAGAATAGGCTGGCCTTGAACTCAGAAATCTGCTTGCCTCTGCCTCCCCAGTGCTGACAACCATCCTTAACTCCAGTTGGAAAGCTGATACCTTCTGAATTCTGCGGGCACCAGGCCTGCATACAAAACACTCATACACGTAAAACAAAAGCATACCTCAGGCTGGAGAGATGGCTCAGAGGTTAAGAGCACTGGCTGAGTTCAATTCCCAGCAACCACACGGTGGCTCATAACAATCTGTAATGAGACCTGGTGCCTGCAGGCATACATACCAGCAGAACACTATCGTAATAAATCATTCTCTTAAAAAAAAGAAAAGGGGTGGATCTCTGTGAGTTCGAGGCCAGCCTAGTCTAGAAGAGCTAGTTTCAGGACAGGAACCAAAAAAGCTACAGAGAAACCCTGTCTCAAAAAACCAGAAAAAAGAAAAAAAGAAAAGGGGGAAAAAGGTGGTGGTGGCGCATGCCTTTAATCCCAGCACTCTGGAGGCTGGTCTAGAGCAAGTTCCAGGACAGCCAATGCAACCCAGAGAAAGTCTGTCTTGAAAAACCAAAAAAGGGGTGGTGGATGGAGATCTGAGGGAAGATCAAGTGTTCAAGGCCAGCCTGGGCTGGACTACATAGAAGACCCAGGCCCTTCAGCAACAAGCAAACCCTAACTAAATGACAAGCAGAGAGTGTGGGGGACTTGAAAGATGGTTCAGCAGTTTAGAGCACACACAGCTAGAAGACTCAGATTCAGTTCTCTGTACCCACATGGCAACTCACAACGATCTGTAACTCCAGTTCCTGGAGACTCAGTGACCTCTCAGCACCCAAGCAGCTCAAAACTACCTGTAAGTTTAGCTCCAGGGGAATCTAGGTACCTGCACTCCTGTACACACACACACACACACACAAACAGACAGGCTCACTGGTTAAACCAGCCCAATATCCATAGGGAGTTCCAGGCCAGCCATGGCTATACACCAAACGACAAAAAACCAAGCTGGGCAGTGGTGGCACACACCTTTAATCCCAGCACTTGGAAGGCAGAAGCAGGCAGATCTCTGAGTTTGAGACCAGCGTGGTCTACAAGAGCTAGTTCCAGGACAGGCTCCAAAACTACACAGAAACTGTGTCCTGAAAAAAAAAACAAACAAACCCAGACAAGAATAGAGCTGCTCTTGTGACACATGCCTATAACCCTAGTATTTGGAGGAACTAAGAAAAGAGGGTCACTGGGTTTAAGGTAATTCTGAGCTAAACAATAAATTTCAGGCTAGCCTGGGTTAGAGTAAAAACCGTCTTAAAATACATAAACAAAGAGGCTGGGGTTAAGAGCACTGACCGGTCTTCCAGAGGACCAGGGTTCAATTCCCAGCAACCATATGGGAGTTTACAACTGTCTGTAACTCTGGTTCCAGGGGAATCTGACACATTCATACCAATATGTATGAAGTTGCCCTCTGACTTTAACATCTATGTATATACAGGGCTGGAGAGATGATTCAGTGGATAAGAACACTGGCTGTGCTTCTAGAGGATCCTGGTTTGATTCCCAGCACTCACACTAGATGGGTCACAACAGTTTGTATCACATGCTCTCTTCTGGTCTTCAGACACTGGACACACAAGTGGTACACAGACAGATATGCAGGCAAAGCATCATACAATAAGAAACAGCAAGAAAGATCTATTCCTAGTTGGGCTCCAGAATTATTGGCAGAAAAAAAATGTCTTTAAGAAGACAGATGATTGGCTGGGGGTGGTGGCGCAAGCCTTTAATCACAAGCAGTTGGGAGGCAGAGGCAGGTGAATCTCTGTAAATTTGAGGACAGCCTGGTCTACGGAACTAGTTTCAGGATAGCCAGGGCAGTTACACAAACCTTATCTGGAAAAACAAAATAACAAAAAGCGTCAGTTTCTAAAACTTTTTGGAGTTGATTTCTGCTAATGCCATCCTTCCAACTGATTAAGCTAGTTCACATAACGCCTATTTTCAAGTGGGAAGTGTTACCAGTACATATTTCCCCAGCAATATGAAAGACAGAATATGCCAGTTCTTAAAATATGTACAGCAATTATTCAAGCATTTACTACATCAAAAACTTGAGACCAGCCAGGTGGTGGTGGCGCACACCTTTAATCCCAGCACTTGGGAAGGGAGGCAGAGGCGGGCAGATCTCTGTTGGGTTCGAGGCCAGCCTGGTCTACAAGAGCTAGCTCCAGGTTAAAAAAAATTAGGACATCAGATTTCAAGCCTGCAGTGTCCATCTACAGTCATTCATGAAGCCATGGTAGCTACTTCCAACAAGCTGAACTGACGCCAAGAGGGGTTTCTGATAACCAAATGCCATGATATATGCACCTGTGTAATCCCAATACTGGGAAGTAGACATAGGTAGATTCAAAGTTCCAAGCCAGAGTGGGCAACACAGGGGAAGGAGACCTGGTCTTTTTTAAAATAAAAAAAAAAAAAAGACAGAAATCAGGAATTATAAATCTATAGTTTTATTAAGACAAAAACTGACAGTATGGTATGAAGTTTACATTTAAACAAAATTTTCACATATATCTAACACATGCTTTAAAAGATTTTACAATGTAGTCCTAAATGCAGGTCTAGACAATACTAAAAATTGATGGATCTCATGATTCAAGACAGGATCTTGGACATCAGTTAATCTGAAGATCTTGTATTTTTAAATGAACCACTACCCCAATATGAAAGTTAATCTCCTGAGACCAGGGCTTGTAAAGTCATTCAACCCTTAATTGACTCAATGGAATTTGTGCTGTCAGTAACTGAACCTGCCACAAGCAGTTTCAGGGTTCATATCTGAAGAAAAAAAAAAAAAACCCAAAAACAAAAACCAAAAAAAAAAAAACAAACAAAACAAAAACCAAAACAAAAAAAAAAAACAACCCAAAAACAAACACCACACCAAAAAACAGAGGCTCCAAGAGTTTCCACCCTAAGAGCGCAGGCCCTCTGCTCCCATCTCCCATAGGCCCTCCTGCAATACTTGAGCCAGTGGCTTGGATGGACAAACTGATACTGTAACTTCGTAATTGGAGAAAGGTCTTTTTCTCCAATTTCAGGAATTAGCACCTCTAAGGCAGAATGATCTGCCTGCTTATACTCTCCAATAAAACTGTCCCTCCTCAGTCAGTTTCCATCTTCAAATGGCAGCTTTGGTAACTTGGGAACTGGCTTTGTCCTTTGTGGGCCACAATGAGCTCAGGTAGGGAGCACCTTGGCTGTAGGTTTCAGCATTCACAGATTTTTTAAGTCTCTCAAATCCTCATTAATGGTGCCAATATAATTTTTTGAAAAGGCAAAATATTGACATAGAACCAATTGATTAGTTAGCTGTTCTTTCTACTGTTTCACCATTTCCCCAATCAGGTCCCAAATTTTAACCAAAATGATTCCACCCATCTCCCTTCCTCCCTGCCCCAACCCTCCCACCCCTAATGAATATACCAGTAATAGCCAAAAACTACACACATGCTAGGCTGTAAAAATGCAGTTAACACTATTGGGAAGAAGGCTGTGGGTTGTGGAGATGCTCTTTGAAGATAGACAGTATCTTTGCTCTCCCACACCCCAGTTCTGCAGGTTTTGTCCTTCATGGAAGGCCCTCCGCTTTCTTAGCAAAGCGCAGAACGGGTTGCCTTGAAACACTTACCCCTTCCCCTCCACTGGGATGGGTGTGCAAACTATACAGCTTGAAACGAGTTAAAGCACTTGGGCTGCTGCAGGGCACAGAAACTATGCTGGCTCTTCAAAGGACATCTTCTCAAGCCACCTCTATGGTGTCAAGACAAGTAGAACTCCTTCCCTCCCCACTTGGAACCCACAGTCGAAGGTGACAGGGGCTGGCACTCAAGAGGGCTAATTCTTGTCGTCTTTTTTGTCATCATCCTCTGAGGGGTAGGAATGCCACGTGAGCCTTTCCTCATAGAAGGATATGACAACCTGTGGGCACTTGACATTGGCTTCCTTGGCAGGGACCAGGTCAGCCTCATCAGAGTTTTTCCTGCAGAACAAAGCACAAAGGAACTTTGAGATCAGCTGCTGTGGTCTCCTAATTCGGATCACCCAGGGAATAGGGCCTTAAAATTTGTCTAAATTTCAGAAACAAACTAGGAAAACAGGACGCAAGCTGCATTTCCTGGGTGGATTTTGTCACACGATACCCTCAAAGATTTTTCTTTCTCCTGACAAAAATCCCCTGTAGGGGACTTTGTCAAAAGATGAGTCACCTGATTCAACTAGTTCTTTGGAAAAGGTCAAAGAAAGCTTAATTCAGAGGGTGGATGGGAAGCAAAACTATATCCCAGCCCGTGCACACAGCTTTCTCTTTGTAAGAGGACTAATACTGATCAGGCAAAATCCTGCTCACTCATAACATACTGTTTAACACCACCACATGCCACCCGCACACTATCGCCATGTATTTTAAAATAGTGCTCCAACATGAGAAGGTAGAAAACAAAGGTACTGTGATGTAATTATTATTTTTCCAAATTTTCATAGCTTAAAAATCTGAAAATGATGCCGGGCGGTGGTGGCGCACGCCTTTAATCCCAGCACTCTGGAGGCAGAGGCAGGCAGATCTCTGTGAGTTCGAGACCAGCCTGGTCTACAAGAGCTAGTTCCAGGACAGGCTCCAAAACCACAGAGAAACCCTGTCTCGAAAAACCAAAAAAAAAATAAAAATAAAAATATCTGAAAATGGCATACATTATAGTAACTAGGAGTAAACTCCTATTCATTTATCCTCAGGTCACTGGGTCTGTCCCAGACAGAGGCAGCAGCATGGGGCAGGCCAAATACCGACAGAATCCCGGAACAAGAACAAGACTCCAGAGTCACAGGGAACCAGAGAATAAGCCAATATGGTTAAGCTTCCACAAGAAATACAAGAAGCCTAGGTGGTAGTGCCCCAGCACTTGGGAGGCAGAGACAGGTGGGTCTCTGTGGGTTCGAGGCCAGCCTGGTCTACAAGAGCTAGTTCCAGGGCAGGTAGGGCTGTTACGCAGAGAAACCCTGTCTCAAAAAGCCAAAAAATACCCAAGAAGATGGTGGAAAATGTACTTAAATCCTTATGGGGTATCTAACCTATAACTCTCTTTTAACTGAACAATTTTGGGATAAATTTAAGCCCTTTCACTATGTAAAAATATTTTCTATGTCCAGAAATAGACAGGTACCTCCACTTTCCTAGAAAATCAGGTTATAATAAAAATAATAATTTTATGTGTACGAGTGTTTTGTCTGAATTTATGTTATATACACCACATGTACACCTACACCCCTGGAGTCTCTGGAACTGGAGTTAGATAAGGTAGTGAGCTACAATGCGGGCATTGGGAACTGAACTTGAGTCATCCGGAAGAGATTATAAAAGTGCATGGATGTGGTATTAGGGATGGAAGCTAGAGTCACATGTATGGTAAGAAAGCCCTCTACAACTATATCCCGAGCCATGGGTGTAAACATACATCACTTTTTGCTGTTGTTTGTTTGAAATAGGGTCCCTCTGTCAGTGGTTCTCCATCTTCCTAACGCTGTGACCATTTAATACAGTTCCTCTTATTGTGACCTCAAGCATAAAGTTACTTTTGTTGCTACTTCGTAACATGATTTTACTGCAGTTATGAATTTTAATACAAATATGTTTTCCAATGGTCTTAGGTGACCCACAGACTAAGAACCACTGCTGAATATAGTTCTGCGACTTGATATGTAGACCGGGCTGGCCTCAAACTCAAGAGATCCACTTACCTCTACCACTGACTGCTGGGATCAAAGGCATGAACACACCTGGCCATGTGTAACTTTTTAAAACCTTGGGTTTTTTAATCAACATTCAGTATTTTAGAGGTGAGGGAGTAGATGCTAGGAATTAAAACATGGGCCTTGCACATACTCGGCAAGCCCTCTACCAGTAAGTCAAGTCCCTATCAAAAGGTTTGGATTTGTTTTCTGTTTTTGTAGGGTTGGGGATCAAAGCCACAGATTTTTATGTGTTAGCCACACCCCTAGCCCAAGACCCAAATCTTAACTTTAGATACAGCGGTTAAGATAACCAATGCCCACCTGGCAGTGGTGGCGCGTGCCTTCAATCCCAATATATGGGTTATTACAATATATATTACAATATATGGGTTATTATGCAATATATGGGTTATTACAGCTGGCTCTTAGGTGTGTGTGTTTATGCTTTTAAAACTTGATCTTGCTGGCACATGCCTTTAATCACAGCACTCGGGAGGCAGAGGCAGGAGGATCTTGTGAGTCCAAGGCCAGCCCAATCTATAAGAGCTAGTTCTAGGACAGGCTCCAAAGCTACAACTTCATCTTACTCTAGGTCAGGCTGGCCTCCAACTTTTGATACTTCCATTTTATCTGAGTACTGGGATTATAAATGTGTAGAACCACACCCTAAAAAATATGGAGATACTCCTGTGACTCACATTGGTCACTTGCAGGGCAAGTGTATTTTAGCTAGACTACTTAACACATCATATTATTCAGTTTTTCTTCTATAAGTTAGAAGAAATAAGCTAAATAAGGGTCAGAATCGGTAATACTGAAGGAACACACTGGAAGAAAATAAGTGGTTAGTTAATTATAACCCAGGTCTTCTTTACCTGAAGTTAACAAAACCTCGTCAATCATTATCTAGGGAAGAGCCACCATAGATACCAGTTCAGAGAAAGTTCTAGGCCAATCAAAGGACAAAGCCTTGACAATCCTATTTTAACTGGCGATGGCTTAACACTTACTCCTCCTAGTCCGTCAAGGTGGCATGTCCCTGTAATCTCAGCACAGTCAGGGGCAGGAGGATTTCAAGCTCAATGCAAGCCTAGGCTAGAGTAAAACTGTCTCAAAAAGCAAAAATCAAACAAACGTAAACTTTTACTAACTTGAACTCCTCTTCACTACTGTTTGAAAGTACTGTTATGTGCTGCTTGACAATGTTCTGGTCAGAAATAGACTGCAGATGAAAGATTTCCCATTGCTAGTTAAACTGTGGTTCATGCTAACCACAGAAACCCACTACTGTGCTGGCAGCACATAAAACAGCAAACACAAGCATGTTCAGCAGGTGATACTGGCTAGTGCTAACTAACTACCTACTGTTTCTCCTTAGACCAAGTCAGCACTATCACACTAGTATTTATAACAGAGAAGCAGGCTTACATTACGCTCAGTAACAGTAAACAGTAGAGGCTTTACTGACCCCTGCTGGCTGATTTTGAAAATTTAGAATCTTCAAAATAAATTCTATAAATTCTTTCCTAACCCTCAAACAAGAACAGAATCCTGCTTATGGGGTCAGCCTGGTCTTTACTAAGGAGGTGGCAGAGAAGGAGGGTGATTCAATCACATTTCAGAATTTTCTGTTTTACTCCACAGAACTGAAATGTGGTTCCTCTCCATAGTCTCTCCAACCTACAGACAGGGAAAAAAAAAATCTGTAAATCCTAAGGGCCCCTACCTGTAACTCATGAGTCCAGGTTTGTAGTCAGGCCGAGGTTCACTATCGAAGGACTATGTCATCTTAAAGATTTCACACCTGGGCGACTGGAATTTCGAAGGTCCAGCTCTTTCCTCTGGCATAGAACAGATGGGGAGAAGGAAAAAACAACCATACAGAGCCACTGGTAGACTCACCATTTCATCAGGAACATGAGTTCTCCACTGGAGTCAGTAGCTCCAATAATCCGCTCAGGCTCCAAACCCCGGGCAAAGCCTCGTGGCTTTTCTGACTGTAAAAACCAGATGGGCAGAACAATTTTATTAGCATACAGTTATATCCAGAATAATTATTTGTGTTTATTCAAAGGTAAATTACTTAAGATACTAAAGATAAAACATCTATATCTTTAGTGCTCAAAACACTGAAAGTGATCTATTGACAGGAAATGAATTCAGTTACTGCCATGAGTCTCCAGTAACTGCTACATGTTACCATTCTTTTTTAAAAAGATGATTTTACTTATTTTATGAATGAGTGCTCTATCTGCATGTACGCCTTTATGCCAGAAGAGGGCATCAGATCCCACTATAGATGGTTGTGAGCCACCATGTGGTTGCTGGGAGTGGAACTCAGGACTTCTGAAGAGCAGTCAGTGCTGAGTTATCTCTCCAGCCCCCTGCCTCATCATTCTTGTGCCATGGATAAAAAGATTAGATTAGATCACTTTACAAGAGTAAGTCCCAAATCCTTTTTGTTGTTGTTCTTTTGTGTGTTCACTGAGACCCAATCTCCTATAGTCCAGGCCCTTGTCTTTGATCTTCCTGTGCTAGGATTACAGGTGTGTCTATGGTTGGCCCCCCAAATCCTTTAAAACATTAGCTTATTTCTGAAGGACAGAGAGGACATGCATGACTGCTGAGATTCAAAGGGAGAAGTTCAAGCATGGTAGCCCATAACTGTAATCCCAACACTTAGAAGGCTAAGAAAAATTGCCACAAGTTTGAGGCCAGCCTAGGCTACATATTGAATTATAGGTCAGCCTAGGCTTCTATACAAGAAGAAAAAAAGATATTTATTTATCTAAAATAAGTAAATAGGGGGCTGGAGAGATGGCTCAGTGGTTAAGAGCACTGACTGCTCTTCCAGAGGACCCGGGTTCAATTCCCAGCACCCACATGGCAGCTCACAACTGTCTGTAACTCTAAGATCTGACACTTCACACCAATGCACATGAAATAAAGTTAAATAAACCATAAAAATATTAAAAAAAATAAGTAAATAAAAATTTACAAGAAAAAAAAAGGGGGTGGACAGGAGAGAGATGAGGTAAGATCAAACTGCTGGAATGATCTGGCCTCTGGCTGCAGAAGATTCCTATTCCAAGTCTCACCTCTTCTTTCTTCTTCTTTGGTTTGCTTTCTTCCCCCTTATCTTCAGAATCAGAATCAGCTTTGCGCTTGCCTCCCTCTGATTTGTCTGTCTCATGAGCTGTTTTCTGTGACTGTAGAAACTCAGCAATAAGGTCAGGGCAATCCAGGTTCTCTTCTGGCTCCCATGTGTTGTCCTCACTGAAATCAGCAAGATAACAAGTCATGCTTCCACTTACGTCAACATTTTTAACTAAGAGCCAGTCTTGAAAGAGAGTTAAATGATAATGAACAGCTCATTTCTCTTCAAAATTGAGAACTTTCCTAGTAGGGGAGGGTACAGACCAAAAGGCTTAGAAATTTGCCTTTTTCAAGGAAAGACTACTTTTTTTGAAAAAGTGGGCTATCTGCTCCTCAGAATCACTGTCGTGGACTGGCAAGATGATTTAACTCTCATCCTAGGGCTTACATGGCACACATGCGCACATACATAAATATAGCAAAACAAAAGCCTGTCATATATTATAGTACTCTGCATGTAGATCCTTCCTCAGTAGACTATCAGCTGTGGAGTTCAGGACTGAACCAAGGTATACCCACCACAGATGAGGTAAGAAGCATATCATGACTCCTCATAGCAACTGAACTGACTTGTGTCAATAAAACTTACTCTGAGAAACCCTTCCACTTTAGAAGATATTCCACTTTGCCCTTGACAACTCGTCGATCGAGAACTTTTTCCACTACATATTCTTCTTCCTCTTCTTCTAGTACCTCCTCCACTTTCTTCTTGTTCTGTTTTTTTCCCATAGCACCCGCCAGCTTTCCGGTGTAAGGTGACACTGCTGAAGTGACAAAGGAGATAAAGGCCGTCAGGGCACAGGTACTGGGTAAATCCTGATAGTGGGGAACCACAGGGGATGAACACTGCTTAGAATGCTCTACCTACCTCCAATTCACAACCACGTTTTGAGGTTTGCTAAGAAGTTAGCCACAATTATTAATTTCACAGCAAAATTAATGCCTTTTCTGGGCAAGGACTTAATATGAAGCCCAAGCTGTCCTCAGCTTCCTAAGTGTTAGAATTACAGATATATACTACAATGTGTGGGAAGGATTTATAAATTCTTATATACATTTACAACTTTTATACTAAGTCTAATTTATATTAACACCTAATATCCCTTTACCACAAAATACTATGTTGAATCAGCTATATATATTTAATTATCTAACTTTGGGGGTGGGGCACAGACGGACAGGATCTCATATAGCCCAGGCTGGCTTTGAACCCCTGATTTGGTCTCTACCTTTCAAGTACTGGAATTATAAGATGTGTGCTGCCATGTCCAGCTAAAAAAGTCCCTTTATTTTTCACTTCGCTTTTCTTGAATGCCACCATAAATTCACAGCTTAAACTTAAAAAATTCTTTTCCTGCATTTACTCACTTAGTATGTATATGGGTGTCATGAGGTCAAGGAACAATTTGTGGGAGTCAGCTCCATATGGTTTTTGGACTTGGCTAAGCCACCTTACCCAGGTTGGCCTGGAACTTGAGTTATAGCAGAACATGACCTTGAACTTATGATCCTCTGTCTCTTCCTCCCTGAGCGCTGGGATTACAGGTATACACCACATCCACCTATATGGTGCTAAAAGATTGAACCCAAGGCTTTGTGAACTATACAAGAAAGGCAAGAGAGCACTCTGTCAACTGTGCTCCAGCTAACTTCCATTGTTCCCCTTTGGCAGTACTAGGAATTAAATCGTGGGTTTCAAGAATGCTAGGCATTAAGCTGCAGCTCTAAATCACTGTTTTTTGACCTAGTTTACGTTATAATTTATTTCTAAGACTCAGGCCTGCTTAGAAAAGGCACCAGAATAGCTGTTTATTTAAGCTGAGTATTGTAATAATTTAGAAAACAAGCAGGGGGACAAGAGGAAGGCAGCTACCACTGATACCGTATAGTTGATCTTCCTCGAGGCAAGACAACTTGTACCATTGGTTCTCTCCTTCCACCTTCACATGGGTTCCACATAAAAAAACAAGACCATCTGGCTTGCATGGCGAGTGCTTTACCTTGTAGGTCCTGAGTTTTATTCTTTCCTAAAACACGCTTTGGGCTGGAGAGATGGATCGGCAGTTAGGAGTACTGGCTGCTCGTCTAGAGGACCTGGGTTCAATTCTCAGCACCCACATGGCAGCTCACAACTGTCTGTAACTCCAGTTCCAGAGGATCAGACACCCTCACACACACACTCAGGCAAAACACCAATACAGATGAAATAATTAAAAACAACAACACATTGGGCTGGAGAGATGGCTCAGTGGTTAAGAGCAGACAATGCTGAGTTCAATTCCCAGCAACCACATGGTGGCTCACAACCATCTGTAATGAGGTCTGGTGCCCTCTTCTGGCCTACATACAGACAGAATATTGTATACATAATAAATTAAAAAAAAAACACACAACAACACATGAACACAACACACACCCACACATATATGTATGGCTTGTTCTTTCATGTTGAGACGTTGAAGTTGGTTTTGTTTGATGAAAATCCCCAAATGTGGCTGGGGATACAGGTCAGCTGGTGGAGAGCTTGTCTCACATGAATGAATTTCTGCATTTTACCCCAAAAAACTGGGCATGGTGGTGCACTAGTACGTGTGACCCTACCAGAAGAACCAAGGAGTTCAAGGTTATCCTTGTCTATATACTACCCTAACTCAGGAAACTCATGGGGACACACACACACATTTTATATACACACACTTTTTTCAGCCCCTCCCAACAGGCGTTCTTTGTATAGAGCCTGTCCTGGAACTCTGTAGACCAGGTTGGCCTCTAACCCACTGAGATCCTCCTGCCTCTGCCTCCTGATGCTGGGATTAAAGGTGTGTGTCACCACTACCCAGTTTATATTTTTTCTAGTATAAATTTTTTTAATTCCTGCCAGGTGGAGGCTGTGATGCACTCCTTCAATCCCAGCACTCGTGAGGCAGAGGCAGGCAGATCTCAGTGAGTTAGAGGCCAACTTAGTCTACAAACCAAGTTCCAAGATAGCAAGGACTGTTACATAGAGAAACCCTGTCTCAAACAAAACAACAACAACAAAATAAAATTAGTTCTCTATAAATCTCTTACCTTTAGTATATTCAATTCTGATATTTTAGTTGTTTTTTTTTAAATTATTTTCTTCCTTCCTTTCTTTCTTTTCTGAGACATTGTTTCTTCTTTTTTTCCCTGGCTATCCTGGAACTTGCTCTGTAGACCAGAGCGATATCCCATTTCCCAAAACATTCTTGGGTGCCATATTATAAAGTGTTCAGAATACCTTTAATGAAAAAAGTGCCCAAAAGCCTTAAAATTACCAATTTGTGTCAGTAGATGGTGCTGTAACATACCACAGTAAAACAAAATTGGCTAAAATCTTAGAAATGGATGATCAATTATCCAGAACGAGATATAAAGAATGAAGCAGATGGGCCAGGTGTGGAGGCACAGGCCTATAATCCCACAATACGGGAGGCAGAGGCAGGGGAATAAGGAGTTTAAGGTCAACGTGGACTAGATTGAGGATTTTGTCTCAATCTCCTCACCTCCCCAAAGGAACATGGCAAAAAAACAATACCCCAATCTGGGGATAAACTGTTATTACCAGGGTCCTTGGACCAAGTTTTACTATATATGTAGAAACTCAAATTCTAGATATTGTGCTGAATTCTAGAGACTCAAGAAAATAAGAAATGGTCCCTACCTCTCTGAAGCTTAATGTAAGAAAAAAAAGGGCAACTTTTCCAAAGCTCAGAGGTAATCTGAACTTGACATTATGCTATCCAAGAATGTTTTGGAAAACTGGACTCGGTAGTATAATGTTTAGCTTGTACATGAGTCCTTTGGTGTAACTCCCAGCAATGGAGAAAACAAACAAACAAACAAAACCATGCACAAAAGTGCCTATAATTGCAGGAGGTTTAATAGGAAAGGCAGGAAGGTTCCAAGTTATAGGCAACCTGAGCTATAAGAGCACACACATACACACATAATAAAAGAATTTTAAAAAATTATTGTGCATGATGTATGACAGATATATGTGGGTGCATATACACCACAGTTTGAGTATGATGGTCAAAGGACAACTTTCAGGAAGCTGGCTTTCTCCTTCCAACAAGGTTGTTTGTTCATATAGAGTTTCTCTCTATAGCCCTGGCTGTCCCAGAACTCTCTGTATATTTTCCTGCCTTTGCCTCCGGAGTGCTGGGATTAAAGGCGAGTGCCACCTCTGCTTGACCCAGTGAAAGTTCGAAGGATGAAATTCAGATCAATACTTTTGCACAGCAAGCATTTTTACTCACTGAGCCACCTTGCTGCCCCTCTCTCCCACCCCAGGATTTCTGTGTTGTCTTGGCTGTCCTGGAACTCGCTCTGTAGAGCAGGCTGGCCCCGAGATCTGCCTGCCTGTGCCTTCCGAGTGATTAAAATTAAAAGCATGGGTCAAAGAAAGAACATTGTAATTTTTCTCATGAACCTTCCCTGGGGCCAACTATTTATATATACAGAAGAGGGCTGGCAGACTTGACCTGCGTTCCACCTTCAGATCCTACAAGGTGGCAGGAAGAGAACCAACTCCGGACAGACTGCCATCCATGCACCAGCATGTGCATGCCTGTATATACACACACAAACACAAGTTTAAAAGTTTTATGAGGAATAATGCTTGCTGTTTTTCTTTCAGGTAGAGATTAAATCTAAGACCTTGCATGTGCTAGGTTTTTTTTTTCTTTTTTTTTAAGTTTTTCGAGACAGGGTTTCTCTGTAGCTTTGAAGCCTGTCCTGGCACTAGCTCTTGTAGACCAGGCTGGCCTAGAACTCACAGAGATCCGCCTGCCTCTGCCTCCCGAGTGCTGGGATTAAAGGCGTGCGCCACCACCACCCGGCAATGTGCTAGGTTTTTAAGCATTCTATCACTGAACCACATCACAGCCCCTTATTTTCAGACACTCTTGCTAAACTGCCCAGATGGCTTTAAACTTGAGCTCCTCCTGCCTCTGAATCAGAATAGTTGGGATTGACTGTGTACTACATCTAGTTCTTAATATATGTGTCTGTATTATATTTACTGTTTTATTTTGTGTGTATGTGTATTAGACACAAAATTAAGCATTTTGTTTGGCTTCAAGTTTGTATTAACTATTCAAAGAAATAGGAAAGGCACAAGAAACCTGTGAAGCCATTGTAGACACAGGTTCCAGTTGACAAAAGCATGGGCAAAGGCTGGGGAGGGATCTCAGTTGATAAAGCACTTATCATGCAAGCATGAAGATCTGAGTTGGATCTCCAGGCCACTTCTAACACAGGCACAGGGGTGTGTGTTTCTAATTTCAGGGCAAGGGAGGCAGAAATGCGTAGAGCTACCTAAGAACCTCTAGGATACCTATATGCAGACATACAGCTACACAAAGACAGAAGTGGAAGGGTCCATCTGTGATCCTAGAGATAGATCTTCCAGATGACTTGAGTTGGGCTCTGTAACTCTAACTCCAGTTCCAGGGGATCTGACACCTCTGGCCTCCCCAGGCACCTGCATACATCCACATGCAGACACACAGCTACACAAAACCAGAAGTGGCAGGGTGCATCTGTAATCCTAGAGACAGAACTGCTAGGAAACTCACCGGTCAGTTAGCCTAGAGTACAAAGCCTAACAGAAAAAGAGATCCTGCCTCAAATAAGATGGATAGAGTCTAACCACCACATGCATTAAGGCGCGCGCACATACACACACACTTTTTTTTTTAAACCCATAAAACTGCTGGGCGTGGTGACACATACATTTAATCCCAGCACTAGGAGAATGGGGGGCAGAGGCAGGTGAGTCTCTTAAGAGTTTGAGGACAGCCTGATCTACAGAGTTGAGTTCCAGGACGGCTAAGACTATACACAGAGAAACTCTGCCAAGGGAGGAAATAAAGTTACTGATAACTGTGATCCTCCTATAGTGGATGCTAGTAACTGAGGGTCCTCTGTAAGAACAATATACTTTTTTTGGTGACAGGTTTCTCTATGTAGCCTTGGCTGGCCTGAATCTCAAGAGACCTGCCTGCCCCTGCCTTCCCAGTGCTGAGGTTAAAGGTGGCATGGCCCACTGCACCCATTACAACACACATTCTTAACTGGGAGTGCAGATGTGCACATGTGGAAGTTTGAGGACAACCTGGCTAGAGTTAGCTCTCTCCTTCAATCTTTGTTTTCCTGAGGCTAAATTTCTTGTTTCTTCATGCTATACTGTATGACCCAGGCTATCTGGCCGCCTAGCATCTGGACAATTCTTCACTCCACCTCTCATCCTGCTGTAAAAGGTACTCAAGTCTGAACCATTTTACTAACTGAGCCATGCATGACATTTGCCAGCCCCTTAGATCTCCATTCTCAGCATTCAATGGTATGCATAAAGATGCCTGAACTCTTCTTTTGTTTTTTGAAACAGGGTTTCTCCGTCTAGCATTTGGTGTCCTGGAGCTCCCTTTGTAGATTAGACTGGCCTCAAACTCAGAGACCGCCCCTCCACACCTCTGCTTCCCAAATGCTAGGATTAAATGTGGGCCGCTACCACACCACATCCCGTCAGATTCTTAACTTTGTTGTTGTTGTTGTTTTGTTTTTTGAGACAGATTTCTCTGTAGCTTTGGAGCCTGTTCTGGAACTAGCTCTTGTAGACTAGGCTGGCCTCGAACTCAGAGATCCACCGGCCTCTGCTTCCCTAGTGCTGGGATTCCACCCTGCTATTCTCTAAACAAGTGCAATACTTAACAAGTGCAATACAGACTCTTTTTCCATAACAACCATACTGGGGTGGGGCAGATGGCTCAGCAATTAAGAGCTCTTGCTGCACTTACAGAGGATCGACTGAGTTTGCTTCCTATCACAACTGTGTAACTCTAGCTCTAGGGGACCCCTCTCCTGGCCTCTGCAGTATCCCCGCGTACACACACCCACACTGAGCTACAAAATTTCAACAAACAAACAAAATCTCAGGGCTGGAGAGGTGGCTCAGTAGTTAAGCGCACTGGCTGCTCTGCTCTTCCAGCACTCACAAGGGGCGTATAAACACACCGTATTGTTTCATTCAGTCAGAACCCTAGTTTCTTCAAGACCTAGCCTAAATGGTATTTCTCCCATAAAGCTCACCCAACCTAACCAAATATTTCTCCTTCCCTTGGGATCCCCAAAACATTTTGTTTCTATTTTCCCTCAGAATTCTGAGCCCTGTGCAAATTATGAACATTGTATGCCTAACAAAGAAAGATGTTTCAAAACCAAATAATCAGGAAATCAAAGTACAAAGCTGTAAGCTTTTTAGGAGTGACAATCAAGAAACCAGAACTGAAAACAAGGACAAGGTATCTTTGCTATAATAACTGGCAACTACACACCAGTAATCAAAACAGAAATGAAGGCACACACAGTAGTACAGTATGCTTTGGTGCCAGTCACATTTCCAAACTGTTTTTAGTTGGCTTTTTATTTGGCTGTTTGTGAAGCAAATGTTTTCCAGATGCAAATCTGGATGAAAAACAGGAACCATGTACACACTAAACAGGAGTAGTAGTTTGTTTCTGCTTTTTGAGCATGGTTGTGGGAGCAGAATTGGTTGGAACAGATTAAATCCAGAGCAAATTCACATGCCCCCCTCCCCTTGTTTGTGCCAGGGTCTCAACTCTGTAGCCTAGGTTGGCCTCAAGTATGTGATTCATCTTTTTACCTCCGACACCTGTATTTAGTGTTTGTAGCAGGGAGCACAGGGACAGAGGGTAACTTTCAGAAGGCAGGTCCCTCCTTCTAATATGTCGGTCCTCGGATCAAACACAAGTTATTAATCAGGCTTTGTGGGAAATGCCTTTTTCCACCAAGTTAGCTAGAAAGTCTAGCCTGTTTTTTCAGACAGAGTATTACTTTATAGTCCAGGCTGGCATGGACTCATTATTTAGACCAGGCTTTCTTCAAACTTGAGGGAAGTTTTCCCTGTGCAGCTTCCTTCAGCCGTAGCTATCCTGGAACTTGCTCTATAGACCAGGCTGGCCTCGAACTCAGAGATCTGCCTGCCTCTGCTTCCTAAGTGTTGAGAGATTAAAGTCATAAGCCAACATCGCCTGACATTAAGGATTTTATAGTACAGCTCAATGACAGAGCACATGAGTTTTGGAGTTCAATTCAGTACACTTTCACCACCAGAAAAAGAAAACAAAAACCAGCCCAACGTTCCCCAAATTTAGTCTAGAAGCTGTAGAAAGCTTGCCAAACTTGGATGCAGTTCAGTGTGCCTGTTTGTCTAACATGTAAAAGGCCCTGGATTCAATTCTTTAGATTGCAAAAAGTAAGCAAAGACACACACATAAAAATAAAACTAAACTAGGTATGGTGGTACATACCTATAATCTCAGTTCAAGGCCAATCTGGGCTACATAGTGAGTTTTAAGCCAATTTGGGACATAGAAAAGAAAATCTACACATACCAATTTCTGCTAGGTCTAGTTCCCAAAATTTAGAAAATGGGGCTATCAAACTGGTTCAGTGGGTAAAGGTTTCTGTCTTAAAAGCCTAACAGCCAGAGTTCAATCACCAGAATTTGCCTAACAGTACAAGAGGAGGCCAAAGTTGTTCTTTCATCTCCACAAGTATATCATGGCACACTCCCTACCCCACTTTTAAAAAAACTAAACAACACTGAGTGTGCTGGTATACTTAATTCCAGCACTTAGGAGACAGAGGCAGGGAGGACTCTGTGAATCTGAGACCAGACTGTTGTGTGTATCAAGTTCTAGGACATCCAGAGATAGTCTCAGAACCTGTCTCAAAATATAAAACAATAAAGACATAAATATAAAAAACACCTTTAACCCCAATAGTTGAGGGGCAGAAGCAGCAGACCTCTGAGTTCGAGGCCAGCCTGGCCTACAGGGTGAGTTCCAAGACAGCCAGGGCTACACAGAGAAAAACAAAAAGGGCCTTTTACTCCGAAAGAATTGTCCAGAGGGCTGCAGATGTAGTTTAGCAGGTAGAAGTGCTTCGCATGGAAGTCTGATGGGTGAGCTTGATCCCCTGAACCCATGGTAGAATGAACTTCTCAAAATTATCCCATACACCATGTGCACACAGTATTTTACCTGCTCAGAAAAATACCTAGGAGGGTAAAAATTTACCAATTTTAATATTATTTATAAAAGAGTGACCAATCAGAAAACCAGAAGTGACTGAAGATCTCCCATCGTCACAAATCTTTACTAAGGAGCAAGTGGTTTCAACATGGGGTTTCCCCTAGGCCTGGACCTCCTGCACGACTGGAGTCTTTTCAATATACCATTTTTCATATCTAGCTAGAAAGCATCAAAGGAGGGGCACAGGCACTAATTTCTTGATCGCAGTCATACATCTATCCCAAAACCTTAGATCGCTTGAAACTATTCCAAACTGCTGACATGATTCTTAACCCCAAACTGGAGAGGATACCTTATGTTCTAGTAAAACTCATTCTTTTTTCTTGGTGTTTTGAGACAGGGTTTCTCTCAGAGCTCTAACTGCCCCTGCTTCCCAAGTACTGGGATTAAAGGCCTGTGCCACCACCACCCAGCAGTAAAACTCATTTTTAAGAATTATTTTGAACACAATTCAGTGGCAGATAACTTGGGAAAAGTAAGTTCCATATTTCATATACTTTTTAAAAATTTATTTCATTTGCACTGGTATTTTGCCTGCATGTATGTCTGTGTGAGGGTGTCATGGAGTTAGAGACAGTTGTGAGCTGCCATGTGGGTGCTGGGAATTGAATCCAAGTCCTCTGGAAGAGCAGTCAGTGCTTTTAACCTCTGAGCCATCTCTCCAGCCCTCATATACTTTTTTTTTTTTTTTGTAAAAATAGTATTACTGTGTGTGCCAACGCCTGCTTTTGTGGGTTCCTGCCATATCCTCATGTGTAGCTCGGAGGACAATTTTCTGGAATAGGTTCTTTCTTTCCACGTTTACCTGGGATCCAGGGGTTAAACTGAGGTCTTTCAGATTGGCAAGAGCAAACACTTTCCATCTGATGAATCTTGCCTTTTTCTTACAGCCTCCCAACTCACACTACAGACCCCTTACTAGGCAGAAAGTGGCCCCTTTACTGGAATTAAAGGAAGGTCTTGAACTTCTGACCCTCTGTGCTAAGATTACGTATACATGCCACCACACACCCAGCCAGCTATGTGGTACTGGAGATTGGATCCAGGGGTCTGCAGCCCACTAGGCACACACTCTGCAAACTAAGCTACACCCCCCCCCGAAGCACCCCCTTTCTCTTCCTATTTTACACGATCATGCTCTGGACCTCCACTTTCCTTATCCCAAGAACTCCTTTACACAAGGTCAAGAAAATGTCCGACCCCTCGCTCCCAGATTTGTTCAACAGATCTCTTCTCCATTAGCGCACCTTGAGCAGCCCAAGCCCCCTTGTCCAAGTTTCCTGTAAGTTACTTCTTCGTGACCCTAGCAAGAGAAATTCCTCCGATAGTGTCAGTTGGACTCAATACCCTCAGGTTCCCTTTCTTTCCTCCGAGCGCTACCGGGATTACCCGCGGCTGCCACCGTGTCCGCTTTCTCGGGTTACATTTCTAAACCTTTAGTGGACGAAGAGTGATCCGTGCCATGCACACTCAAAGCGCCAAGCCTGTCCCCTTCTCGAGGTCCTAAAGTTTTCCTTCTCCCGCCCAACTCCAGAGTCGCTCACTGGAGTCGAACAATTCTGTCCAGCTCGTGAAGAGCTGACCCAGCGACGGCTCGGCTCTTCAGGAACCACTTGGCTCCCGGGCTCTGGATCCGCTGCCCCGCCCTCTCCAGAATCCCGCAACCCGCGAGCTCTGCGCGGGAAGCGGACTTGTCCGGCGCTGGGCCCGGCCGCGCCCCCAACTCCTCTCGCTCCAGTCTTCCGTTCCGGGCCCTCGCCCGCCCGCGGCCTCCCGCCGCCGTCGCGCCCCCCCCCCCCCCGCCTCCAGCCCGCCTCTTCACCTCGTAGCAGCGCCCGAGAGTCCGAGAGGAATCGGTACCGCGCTCTTAGCGCGTGGCGTCGGGCGGCCCGAGGGAGTAGCGCCCAGAGGAGCAGAAAGCCGGACCGCCGCAGTCGAACGCCGAGCTGAAGCGGCGTACCGCAGGCCCCACCAGCGGCCCTCCCCTCAGCCGAACAAAAGAGCCTCTCACTCTGCGCTGCCCGCCGCCTGCACCGCGCAGACGCGATGACCCGCCACACGGCATCATGGGACTCGGGGGGTGGGGTGGAGGTCTGTCCAAGACTACAAGTCCCAGAGTGCCGCGCGAGGCACTTTCAAGGGCTGTCGGGTGTTTTCTTAGTTTTGTTTTTCTTTTAAACTGGAAAGGCGGGGTCGACTGTAGTCTAGAAAGTTTGTAGGTAGTGGTGGGGTTTTGTTTGTTTCATAACAGGGTGTGTAGCCCAGCTGGCTTCGAACTCGTGGCCTTTCTTTTGCCTCAAGATTACAGGCGTCCACCACTATTCCTTAGTCAGTCTACCCAGAACTCGTGTGTTTGGAAACTAGCCCCTTGATATTTGATACCGAAAACCATTTGTCTCTGGGCAGTTCTATAATTAACAACCTCTGCCATTAAAAGATAATCTTAACTGCCAGGTGCGGTGGTGCACAGCTTTAATCTCAGCACTCTGGAGGCAGAGGCAGGCAGATTTCTGTGAGTTTGAGGCCAGGCCAGCCTGGTCTACAAAGCGAGTTCCAGAACAGCCAGGGGTACACAAAGAATCCCTGTCTTGAAAAAAAACCTTAACATATTCGTTGCCTGAGATTTATCAAATCTCCACCTTTCAGTAATGTCTAGCAAACCCTGTAATCTTTTATCTCCACCTCGCTGAGGTTCCTACTCCTCAGTCTTGAATGAATCACTTTCCTGATCAGAAAGCACTAAGTTGGTACTCATCACCGGCACTTCCTGAATTTTCTTTTCCTTTCCCTCTCTCTTCCACATCTGTTCTCTCTCCTCTCCTTTCTCTCCCTCCTTCCCTCTTTCTATCTTTGTTTTGTTTTGCTGTTGTTATTTATCTATTTATTCGTGGTGGGTGGACAGGGTCTCGAGGAAGCCCTGGCTAGCCTTGAACTCTCGAGTCTCCTGTCTCCATTTCCCAAGTGCTGGAGTTACAGGTATGTGCCACCACATGCAGAAATTTCCCTTTATTGTCTGTGCCAATGGGTGACTTTTGTGGGGACTCCTCCATCGCCATGATACCCCTTTATCTAGCTAATTAAGCAAAACCAATGGTTGTCATTCGTGTGTGTGTGTGTTTGGGACAGGGTTTCTCTGTAACTTTAGAGCCTGTCCTGGAACTAGCTCTTGTAGACCAGGCTGGCCTCGAACTCACAGAGCCTGCCGCTGTCTTCCTAGCTCTGGGTTTAAGGGCGTGCGCCACCACTGCCTGGCTTATAGTTGTCATTCTTTAACGAGTGTCCTAGTTAGGCTGGCTCACTATGTCCACAACACCCCATAAAACCCTTGGTACGTGTTGCTGGCATTCATACGTCCCTGTTTTCCTCATGTGATTAAATAAATAAACGACATTTCCTCCTCCCTCACAGAAAATAGAGCTGATCAGGTTTTCCAAGGTCAGGTGTGATGCTCTGTGCCTCTTAATCCTAGTACTCAGGAGACTGAGGCAGAAGGATTGCTGTAAGTTTAAGAGCAGCTTAGGCTATGTAGGGAGTTCCAGGACAGCCTAGGCTGCAAGTGGGAGCCTGTCTCAAAACAAAACAAAACAAGACAATGACAACTTTCCTGTCAAAAAACAAAGATGAGAGAGAGAGAGAGAGAGGTTTAGCTCAGCAATACCATACACAAATTTATTTAATCTTCCTGAAAATATGTGGGTCGAGCCTCCAAAGACAGGCAGCAATCCACCTATTCTTTCCTGATGTGGATGCTTTGGATAACTTGGAAAGTGAGAATATTAGTACTACTTTTAGCTTTGCTTCATCTTGTCTTGGTGCTAGGGATCAAATCCAGGGCCTTGTGCCTGGTAAGAAAGTACTTACAGGCCTGGGGAGATGGGCCAGAGGTTGAGGGCCTCCGAAGGTTGAGGGCCTTTGCGGCTCTTCCAGAGGATCTGAGTTCTGTTCCCACCACCCACAGTGTGCTTCCCATCAGCCTGTCATTCCAGTTCCAGAGGATCCAACTCCTTCTGACCTTTGCTGCACACACACACACACACACACACACACACACACACACACACACACTCAGGCACATAGCATCTTACTACCGAGCGCCACTCCACTCAAAGCTTAAGACATTATCATTGAGTATGTACACCAGCGCTAGGAGTCCTGGCTTCCTTCCTTCTCTTCTTGGCCCTGAATCTGGAACCATGTGCAGAACAAGCCAGCACTCTCCAGCTGGACGCTACCCCCAGCCTCTCCAGTCCAGGTGAAGGGTTTTTTGTTGTGTTTTGGCTTGTTTTAGTGTCAGGGTCTTCCACACAAATTCCTTGGCCTTGAACTCTGCATCGTACCTCAGCCTCCCTGATTGGTTCTCACAGTCTGCACTGGTGAATAGGGACCTCAGCCATTTGTCCCAGGGCTTGAGCACCAGGTTCAGCGCCAGATGAATGAAAAAATAAAAAGGAAGGACGTGCCTGTTCCTAGGTACGTGTGGTGGAGGAGGAAGTTTATTGTAGATAAAAGAGAGCGTGGCCAGAGGCAGAGACGTTTGGGAGAGTGCAGAATGGACGTGACCCTGGGCCACGTGAGAAGGGGAAGGGAAAGAAGACGAGAAGGAGAGAAAGCAGAGGAGGAGGAAGAGGAGGAGGAGGAGAAAAGAGAAGAAGGGGGGGGCAGGTTCATCAGCCAAGAGGGCAAAAGTTAACAAAATGGGCAGGTAACAAAAAATGGCTGGGGGAAGGGCAGCCCAGACTCCGGGCTGGAGAACTGGGAAGCGGGGGCGGGGGTGGTGTGTGTGTGTGTGTGTGTGTGTGTGTGTGTGTGTGTGTGTGTGTAAAGGGCAGGATCTGTCCTCCTTATCCTGTAACAGGTCGGGACTGAGGGATGCTGGGAGAACCTGGAGGCCAGGTCTGTTTTGATATGTTAAATTGGTACCTCAGCCATTTATCCGAGGGTTTGAAGCTCAACAGGCACCACCCCCCTAGCCAAACTACGTTAAATTCTTGACTGGAGGTGGGAATTATAATCCCAAATTTATTGTATTTCCAGTAGCCAAATCATATTCCTGTCAGCATCAAATGCTGCCACCCCCAAGCCCTACGTTAAGCTGAATTCCACTCTTCATGTAAAGGTACTGGCTGCTCTTCCAGAGGATCCGGTCAGCCGCACCCATGTGACTGCTAACAACTGCCTGCAACCAGAGGGTCTGACAACCTCACACAGACATGCATTAGACGGAACACGAATGCACACAAAATAAAACATTAATTAATTAAAAAAAAGAAAAGAAAAGAAAGCTAGGTAGTGGTGGCACACGCCTTTAATCCCAGAACTGGGGAGGCTAAGGTAGACAGATCTCTGTGACTTTGAGGCCAGTCTGGACTACAAATTGAGTTCCAGAACAGTTAATGAGGGTGGCAGCCAGCGCTTTTCAGAACTCACACAAATGTGCCTGCCCTTCTGATTGTGGCCAAGAACTGTTGGGTCTCAAACCTGAGAGGAATCGCTGAGGTGCCTATAAACATGGCAGAGCAGACAGTGGTATCCAGGTCTCCATGCATCCCTCAGTACCTACCTGTTACAGGGCCCTCGTGGCTGGAACACCACCTACCCCCTACCTCTTCCCCCAGCTGCCCTGCCCTATATAATGAATCCATTTTGAATACTTGATCTTTTCGTCTACCCTTTTACCCTTCAGACCTTTTACCCTGTGCGTCTGTCCTCCCCTCCGCCCCCCTGTCCCCCCCCCCCCCCCCCCCCCGTGGCTCACACCTGCTCTGGACTCTCCCAGATACCTCTGCTCTCCCTTTTGTCTACAATAAACGTCCTCCTCCACCAAACCTAGACGCAGCCCTGTCCCTTCCTTTTTATTTTATTTATTTTTTTTACATCCAATAACCTTGAATTTCTGTTCCTGCAGCCTCATCCTCTATAGAACTGGGATTGCTGGAGTTTGAGCCCCCAACCCCAGTTTGGTTAGCTCCCTGAAATTCAACTGTTAAAGATTTATTCATTCTGGAGTTAACAATGTAGTCTCTTATAAAACATAATGCCATTGCTGGGTGGTGGTGGCACTCGGGAGACAGAGGCAGGCAGATATCTGTGAGTTTGAGTCTAGCCTGGTCTACAGGAGTGAGTTCTAGGACGGACAAGGGCTACACTGAGAAACCCTGTTTTGTGAGGTTAAAAAAAAAAGCAAAACAATGTAATATGTTTAAGAGTTTCAGAGACATTTCTTCTCTTTCATAGCCTGTGGTTTGTTTGATTTTTCTCATCAGTTCCCTGATAGTTGAGTTTGATTAGAATATGTACTTTTAAGTCCCATACCTCTGACTTTGATTAGTTTGTTTTTTGTTTGTTTGTTTGTTTAAATTGTGGGGTCTTGGGGCTGTAGAAATGGCTCAGCGATTAAGAGCCTTGGCAGCTCTTCCAGAGGTCCTCAGTTCAATTCCCCACCCACATGGTGGCTCACAGTCTGTTGTGCCCTCTTCTGGTGTGCAGGTGTATGTGCAGATAGAGCACCATATACATGGAATAAATACATTTAAAAAAATTGTGGGAGTCTTTTGCAGCTCAGCTTGACATTAGAACTCTAGTTCAGCCTCCCCGGTACTGGGGATTATACATGTGTCATCAGGCCCGGCTTTTAAAATAGATTTTATACACAAAGGCTGGAGGTGTTTTTAACATGTCTGCATCTTGACTGTGACCTGCGCAAAATCTTCCACGGTATCATGCTGCTGGTGCTCAATATGTTTTTTAAAATAATTTATTGGGCTGGAGAGATGGCTCAGTGGTTAAGAGCACTGCCTACTTGTCTAAAGGTCCTGACTTCAATTCCCAACAACCACATGGTGGCTTACAACCATCTGTAATAAGATCTGGTTCCCTCTTTTGGCCTGTAGGCATGCATGTAGGCAGACTACAGTGTACGCAACAAATAAATTAAAAATAATAATAAAATAATTTATTTATTTTTATTTTATGTGCTTTGGAGTTTTGCCTGTATGTATGTCCGTGTGAGGGTGTCGGGTCTTGGAGTTACGATCTGTAGTGAGCTGCCATGTGGATGCTGGAAACTGAACCCTGGGCCGCTGGAAGAGCACTCAGTGCTCTTAACCTCTGAGCCATCTCTCCAGCCGTGCAATATATTTTCAGTGTTTTGAAGTTTGCATTGTTCCAGTTGTTTGAGACTGTGGTTGTTATTTTCCAGCATTTATTGTATAAGCAACAGTTGAAAACTTTCTAGTCAAGGTGACAGGCGCGTATAATACCAACATTTGGGAGGCAGGAAAATTATGAATTCCAGGGTCGCCTGAGCTATGTAGTAAAACCCTAGTCAAAAAAAGAAAAGAAAAGAAAAGAAAAGACAAAGACAAGGGAAAAAGAGCTGGTTAATCAGATATTTGAATGCAGAGTTGGCCACGTAAAGGAAGACAGAAATATTACTGCCAATAAGAAAATGTCTTTCATGCAAAAAATTCAGCTTTGGTAATTTGGTGTCTACAGTAAGGAATCTGACAACTTACTGAAAGTTCTCTGATGACATCAGTGATGATAGTAACATGATTTTATTTACTTTATTTTTTTGGATGGGATTGGAGAGATGGCTAAATGGTTAACAGCATTTGCTGCTCTTACAGAGGATTGGGGTTCAATTCCCAGCACCCACATTTGGGTAGGTCTTCTGTAACTCTAGTTTCAGAGGATCTGATGACCTCTTCTGGCCTCTGTGGGCACAGCACACACAAGCTGGACCTATAACTCACGCAGCTTCATATACAGACACATAAGGAAAAACAAGTCTTTAAAAGGAAGCCACCACTTGTTAACTGGACATGATTGGGCACACCTGTAATCCCAGCACTTGGGTGACTGAGGCAGGGGATTGTACATTTTGAATCTGAGGTAATCTTGGTCTACATAGTTAGTTCTAGGCTAGCCCAGGCTAGATAACAAGACTTTAATCTTAAAATGAAAGGAAAGACAGGTGGGAAGGGAGAGGGAGAGTAGTCTTTGATGTTCTGTTTTAGCATAGGAGTATTTGCGATTGTTAGAGCGGACGAAAAACACCTTTTTCCCAGTGATATGCCTGTGCTGGGTTAGATTCTCTTCATATTCCAAAGCCATAGGGCGTGAAAGAGAACCGGGGTGGCGGGGGGAGGATTTGGGACTTGAGAAATGACTCAGAGGTTTAGAGCATTTCTGCTTTTGCATAGAACCAGGGTTCAGTTCCCAGATCTCCACAGTGTCTCCAACCATTTGTAACACCAGTTCCAGGAGAGCTGAGGCCCTCCTTTACCCTGAGGGTTCCAGGTAGGCACCCATACTTACAGGCAAAACACTCATACACAAAATAAAAACAAACATTTATTTTGGGGTGTGTATGGGTGCATTTGTGTATGCCTCGGATCCACTGGAGTTGGAGTTGCAGGAATTGTGAGCTGCTTGATATGGGTGCTGAACTCATCTCTGGATGAGAAAAACAGTCTTAAGTTCTGAGCCATTTCTTCAGCCTCTGTTGGGTTGTTTTTGAGTCAGGGTCTTAGGTAGCCTGGGCCAGGCTGAAACTCACTATGTAGTTGGCAATGACCTTCGGTTCCTGCCTCTACTTCCAAGTGCTGGGGTTACAGCTGTAAAATCATCTCTTTAACAGATCAAGAGGGTTTCTGATTGTGTTTCGAGATTGAGTCTTACTCTGTAGCCTGGGTGGCCTGGAACTCACTATGTAGCTTTAATCTTCCATTGCCGTAAGAGGAATTTGCTTGTCACCAGAGTTAGCATTTTCATCAGCTTTTTCTTGCTTACTAACTGCGTGCTCCTGCTTTGGGCTTGTCTCGGGGAGTCACTGTGAGTTGTCAGCCTTCTTGTCTGTTTTTTGCTGTGACTTTTCCAAAACTAACTCGAAGTGCCCTTGACGTTTCAGCTGGGGAACTGCAATCTCCGAGGTTCAAAGCGGGGCCCTTTGGAGATCTTAGTGAGGCTCCAGGAATGTGGGGAACCTTCCCACACTACTGACAACCGTGTAAAACTCTTACAGACACCTCGGGTCCCAAGCTGCTCTGGGGAGGGTGGTGGTGAGGCTTTAATGATGCTCCCTGAGCGCTGATTGGCGCTCCTGACAGCGGTGGGCGGGACGCGGACCTGAAGAGAACCCCGAGGGGTTTCAGTCCTCGCGCCCCACCTCCCGCACCCCTAGCGATTTCCGGAAAGATCCGGATTGCAGCCCATGTCTGGGCGGGGCGGAGAGCCGCCTCTGACCGGCAGTTGCCACTGAGAGCCCCGGCCTGCAGGGGTGGGGCGTCCTGGACACTCAGGATTGGTCCGTCGGGAGCCGCCTCCCGTCGTGCACCGGGGCGCCGGCAACTCACCCGGAAGGAGAAGCCGGGATTCGGACTTTATGGTGCGGTGCTGGTGGTGTCTTAGTAGAGAGCGGCTGCTGCTCTCAGGTGAGGGGGCGTGGGCGGGGCCGCAGCTCGTAGGTGCTGCTGGGGGTGGGAATGAGACGCCGGCTCGAGGAGCAGTGGTGGCATTTGAGTGATGGCTTCGCTTGACATGCTAGAGAAGGGGTTGTGAAAGTGAGGGCTTACTGGGGATCCAACCAGAAAGGAAGCCTGGGTTTTCAATTGACTTTGAGAACAGAAGGTATCTTTCGTCCCAAGTTTAACCGGGAAAGGAGAAGGAGCGTGTGGCTGTTTTCCATCTAGTTTGATGAGAATGTAAGGGAGCGGCCAGAGTCAGTGTTTGGGGGATGTAGCTATATATCCAAGTGGCCGGGAGTGGGAGAAAATGGCAGATCCTTTTCGCAGACACTGGAAGTTATGATCGCCTTCGTTAGTATCAGGTGAAATGAGTGGGTTTATCGACTGAAAGGTGGAACGGCTGCTTGATTGACGGGACAGAGTGTCAGGCGGGAGAGCTTCTCCTAACACCTGTGGGTATTTAGGACAGTGAGGTTTTTGAATTGCTGTCAGTTGACATCAGAGGTTCGAGAATGAGTAAGAAAAAGCGGGGAGGCTCCTTGGTGCAATCTTTTTATGGTCTGATTTGCTTTTAACGTGTCTTTTGAAGTAGTTTTAAGTGGCAGAAAAAAATGAGGGAAGGCCTTGAATTGCTCCCCCGAATTAGCAGTTCTGAGCTTTACAGTGCATTGGCTTTGTACACACCCAAAGATCTGGTTCTTCCCCAGCTCTGTTGGCGCTGGTACTGCTGTGGGAAGCAAACAGCACTTCAGATATGATGGAAAAGGCCCAGGAGATGTAGTTAGCTTCCTAACCCTTAGAGGTTACTTTACCCTTTCTTAGTCCATGCACAAATCCATCTGTAGAGATGCATCTGGAGATGGAGGTGTCTAACTAGTGATAGAGCTGAAGTTAAGAACTTGCTGCTTCTCCAGGAAGGGACTGAGCTTCGTTTCCTTCCAAGGAGTGGTGTCTTTGGGAAGGAAATTGATGGAGAATCCTGGCTGTTGGAAATGGAGTCTAGGTTTTACCGGACTGTGGTGGCCCATACCTTTAATGCCAGCACTCCAGGAGGCCAAAGCAAAAGATCTCTGTGTGTTAGGAGCTAGCTTGGTCTACTACAGAGTGAGTTCCAGGACAGCCAGGCAGCCAGGGCTGTTAAACAGAGAAATTCTGTATCAAAAAACAAACAAACAAACAAAGAGAAAGGGAAAAGGACCAGAGTCTAGGTTTTTGCAGTTCCAGTGATTTAAGGAAATTTACAAGAACTTCCTCAGTGCCCTTTAAAACTTTAGACTTAGGTTTAAGTTCACAAGCATATGGAGTCCTAGGAGGCTTGGAATTATTTATTTATTTATTTGGTTTTTCGAGAAAGGGTTTCTCTGTAGCTTTGGAGCCTGCCTTGGAATTTTTAAAAACCAGTTTGTGGTTGTTTTTATCTACATTAGCTCCACAAAAAATATGCAGGAAAAACTTCCACATGGGGGTGCTGCAGGCCCCTTCCAAACTCTTCTTGAGACCAAAGGTATGATGACTATTTGGTTATTGAACAAGAGTCTTGCATTTCACAGACCTTTTGAGGTGGAGAGGTGTGACCTCCCTTCAGTGTGGAGATGGCTCTTGTCATCTCTCCTACTGAACTACAAAAAGACACTTCAGAATATTTAGTTCTCCATTCGTGGCAGACTAGCAAATGCCTAAAAAGAGAAAGCGGTGCAGAATTAACCCCAGGAGGTTAATTATTTACAGCAAGGTTTTTTGTTTTGTTTTGTTGGTCACAGACCTTTGTTTCCATCTGAACTGTTAGGCTGGGTTTTTGGGGAATTGGAATCTCCTGAATTTTATTCAGTTCGGGGCCTGTTGGAGGGGGTGACTGCAGCAATTGAAAAACCAGGTTGTCAGCAAGAGTGTTGTTTATTATGGTGTTGAAATCACAAAACCTTGGGGTTTGCTCCACAGTGTAGCGCAATTTTGTCATCTTCCAGGTAGCCTTGTTCCTGCGTGCAATGTCTGTCTGTAGAAGTGAGACCTTCTGGGATAGTGAAAAGAATTGCAAAAGCTGTTTGCTCTGCTAATTTCATGCTGTAAATGAGTTCCCCTTCTTTTGAAACATTAGCCCTGTGCTAGCAAAACATAAACTAGACGGAAGCTCATTACGCGCTCTTCTAATGGGAAGGCAGAACTAATAAGAGAATGTGTTTAAAATTAATTGTGGGACTGTAGAAACGAGTGGGTGTGTGGATGGGCCTGGGAGGAGGGGAGGGGGAGCTTAGAGATAGTCTTGTTTTCCCAGGAGCCAGCCCGGATCATTTGTTGGCAGTACATATTGGCTGAAGTCAGTTTTCATTTCAAGGTAAATTGGAAAGGGAAATTAAACCTTATTGTTCTGCTCTTAAGAGAGAGGAAGGGGTGGAGGCGGCAGCCAGGGTGGAGCTGCTGGAGTGGTTCTAGGAGTAACAAGATTAGTGCTGTATTTTAACAGAAGGTGACATCATGGGCCCCCTTGGAATCCAGTAACCCTGTGCTGCAGCCTTCATGGTCCCCTTGTCGGAGTGGGCGATGTCGCTGCACACAGTAAACTGCCACCCTGGGGGACATCAGTGGCTTAGGCTTTAATGAATCTTTACAAAGGAGCGGAATGCATCCTGAGGTGACCTGCAAAGCTGCGGGGTGCTTGGGCAGAGGTACAAACCGGATGTCAGGATTGGAAGTGACTACAATGGTTGGCTCCAGTTGTAGAGAGCTGATTAGGGAAGGTGGCGGCTCTAACCGGGCCATTCAGTTGGGTGCTCCCCGGAGCACTGCAGCTCAGTGACTCACCTGTCTGGACGTGACTGTGGTTAGCAAGATGGAGATCTCTGGAGCACTGATGTGTGTAGGGACTGGGTTGTCTCTAAACAACCAGGAGAGGGCACTGCTAGGCTCCTTTTCAAAGCTGTGCTCCTCAAGACCACCAGAGTTTACAAGGGAACCCACCTGCCTTTCTGGCCACCCACACACTCTCCACAAACCCCAACAAGCTCTGCGTTGGAGTGGCCTTGAGGAGGGTTCCAGGGGCAGTCTGAGAACGAGGCAAAGTCCCCAGGGCTTTTAGCTTGCCACTAACTAATGTGGGTGATTTTTCCCTTCCTCTTTAAAGTTTTACACAGCATAATTGGGGACTTGGAGTCACCCGGCTTTCCCCAAGGGATATCTATTAAAAGCTTTTGGGGTTTTGCCCTGGCAAAACCTGGTAAGGACACACTTGCTAACTCTGCTTGTTCCCGTGCCTTTTGCCCCCCTCAGATGTTCTCTTCCGATGGGCTTTTGGTGTAGGATGTTGGAGAACCAAGAGCTGGAGGTAAGCGTGGGCTCCAAGTGGGGCAGAGTTGGAGGCCCCATTTTTTGGGTGAGGGGACACAGATGTAGAGTGTCTGTGGTGTGTTTTCCCCTGGTAATACCCTTGGTGTTTTTTGATGTGCTCAGAATAAAGCCAGGTGAAAGAAGTCAGAACAAGTGTACAGGCTGAGAAGTGAGCTTTCGTTTTGACTAACTTTCCATTGGTTGGAATGTACTAGAATATAAGTGTTTTTTAAAGTTAAGTGTTTGGTTATCCTCCAAGAAATGGGCTCATCAGGACATTTTCATTCATATCGCTGTACTTTGTTCCTTTTTTAAAATTTTATTTATTTATTACATATATAGTGTTCTTCCAGCATGCCAGAAGAGAACACCAGATCTTATTGTAGATGGTTGTGAGCCACCATGTGGTTGCTGGGAATTGAACTCAGGACCCCTGGAAGAGCAGTCAGTGCTCTTAACCTCTGAGCCATCTCTCCAGCCCCTGTACTTTGTCCTTATTTGTCTAGTCTTTCCTTGTGCAGATGGAGCTCGGGCTTGGGAGGACTCAGCTCTGCCAATGAGCCATCTATCCATTTATCCCTAACTCTCTTTATAGCCTTATGTACTGCGGCTATGTGGACCCGGCTGACCTTCAGCTTGGTGGCAATCCTCCTGCCTCTTCCTGGGTGTTGGGTTTAAAGGCGGGAGCCATTGTCTGCAGCTCTCTATTTTTTTATTTGGAGTCTTACCAAGTTCCTCAGATGAGGCCTAGAACTTTGATTCTCTTGCCTCAGCCTCTCAAGTCCTTAGGCTTATAGGCCTGTACTAGTTGGCATGGCCTGTGGTCTCCCAGAGAACAGGGATTTTTGTTTCTTGTTTATGTTCTGTCTTTGCACAGTGCCTGGCGTGCACCGGTGTCAGGAAATACTTGTTGAATTGACTGGAGAAATGATTGGAAGTTGGGACTGAGTTAGTCTACTGTACTAGAAACTACTGTGTGGTCAGAGCTGCCTTGCCAGCTAGGCACAGTGCCTTATGATCTCAACACTAGGAGGCAGACTGTGAAAAATGAGACAAGTTCAAGGCAATACGTCCACATTGTGAGTTCCAGGCCAGCCAGGCTCCAGTGCCAAAACCAAACTCTCTGTCTGTGAAAGGTGGAGTGAAGCTGAGGGGGCATTTTTTTAAACACCTGCAGGAGGTGATCACGGTGCGTGTTCAGGACCCCCGGGTGCAGAATGAGGGCTCCTGGAATTCTTACGTGGACTATAAGATCTTCCTTCATGTGAGTCGAGCTTCTGTAATGGGGAACTGAGGGCTGTGGGCTGTGCTGAAGTAGAGGTGACTTGTGGGTGTCCCCAGCAGTCCGAGACAGGAGACTTAGAAGGCACGGAGTGTGGAGAAGAAGGAGCACAAGGTGTAGTTGGGAATTGCTTTCAGGCTGTTCAGTGGCATCTTGGCCTGGGGACCAATGGCCTCATAATCTGGCCCCTTAAAGAGAGCGGTGGTGATGATCTCATATGAACTTTGTCTTTGTTCATTTAACACTTTTCACAAACTTCCTCTTGTAGACGAACAGCAAAGCCTTTACCGCCAAGACTTCCTGTGTGCGGCGCCGCTACCGTGAATTCGTGTGGCTGAGGAAGCAGCTACAGAGGAATGCGGGTTTGGTGTGAGTTTGCTCTTGCTGTCTCCTCAGGTCTAAGGAGACTCTTGGGTGATTATGTGGTGGCTGGAGTCTGCAGAGAAAAGCACTGAGGACATGCCAGGTACCGAAGAAATGCTTTAAACCACGTGTTTAAGTCAGTGAAGGCAAACCAGCATTCTTCTCTCCTGTTGTTTGACTTCGCAAAACTGTCTGAACAGGAAACAGTGTATGTATGCTGTGTAGTCTGAACAGGAAACAGTGTATGTATGCACTCGTGTGCCCACACATGTGTAGTCTGAACAGGAAACAGTGTATGTATGCTGTGTAGTCTGAACAGGAAACAGTGTATGTATGCTGTGTGGTCTGAACAGGAAACAGTGTATGTTTGCACTCGTGTGCCCACACATGTATGGTCTGAACAGGAAACAGTGTATGTATGCACTCGTGTGCCCACACACGTGTAGTCTGAACAGGAAACAGTGTATGTATGCACTCGTGTGCCCACACACGTGTAGTCTGAACAGGAAACAGTGTATGTATGCACTCGTGTGCCCACACACGTATAGTCTGAACAGGAAACAGTGTATGTATGCACTCGTGTGCCCACACGTCCATAGTTCACTGACTTAAACACATTTTAAGACATTTCCTAGATTCTTTAGTACCTGGCATGTTGTAAGTTGTCATCTCTGTAAACGAGGTCTTTGTTTTTTCAGGCAGGCCCCACTATGTAGTTCAAGTTGGCCTTGAACTTGTCCTCTGTGGCAGCATCTGGAGTGCTGGGGTTGTAGGCATAGGTCATCTCACCTTTTTTTTTTTTTTTGAGATGTGCTCTGATGTAGCCCAGGTTGGCCTTGAACTGCCAATTCTCTTGCCTCCACCTTCCTCCCTTTACTTCCAAGTGATGGGGCCACTGCGATAGGACATACCAGCCAGTTCCCTTACTTCCTCTCCTCTAGGCCGCTTTGGGTGTCTATCTGCCTCTGTCTGTTACTCTCTCTGAGGGTGTCTGTGTTCTCCCCCCCCCCCCCCCACTTTGTGTGTGTGCTGGGGATTGAATTCAGGGCTTTGTACATGGCTGGCAATTGCTCTATCACTGAGTTATGTCGTCAGCCCTAGCTTCTTGTTGATACTTTCTAACGTGTTCCCTGTGCTTTATAACAGAAGCTAGGAAAGTTTAACAGTAATTGCTATAACTCACCTCATTTTCAGCAAATTCTGGGTCTAGAGTATTCTGTTTTATCTATCTGTCTGTCTGTCTGTCCCTCCGTCCGTCCGTCTATCCATCCATCCATCCATCCATCCATCCATCCATCCATCCATCCATCCATCCATCCATCCATCTATTCTGAGACAGAGCCTGTGTGTGTAGCTCCAGGCTGGCCTCAGATGTTCCATCTTCTTACTTTAGCTTGCCGAGTAGTTGAGGTTATAGACATGGCTACATGTCTGACTTGGAGTAGATGGTTTTAATTTATATGAAAGGGCCCAGAGGTCCGTGCTTTAAGTTTCTTCCTCTTATTGTAACACTGGAGCGATGGCTGGGGCGATGGCTGGTGGTGCAGTGACTGTTGTGAGCACGAGGAGCCCAGTCGAGTCCTTAGTACCATGTGAATCCCAGTGCTGGGAGACACGGGAACCCTAGGGGCTTGCTGGCAGCTAGTCCAGCCAAATGGATGAGCTCTGGTTCAACAAATGAAGTGGAGGGTCATTGAGGAAGATCTGTATCAACTTGTCTGGCTTCCACATGTATGTGTGTGTCCATGCTCCCCACCCCAGTGCAGAGCATCCACACATATGTGTGTGCACGTTCTCCCCATCCCAGTGCAGAGCATCCACACGCATGTGTGTGCATGTGCTCCCCATCCCGATGCAGAGCATCCACACATGTGTGTGCACGTGCTCCCCATCCCAATGCAGAGAGCATCCACACATGTGTGTGCACGTGCTCCCCACCCCAGTGCAGAGCATCCACATGTATGTGTGTGCACGTGCTCCCCACCCCAGTGCAGGACATCCACACGTATGTGTGCACGTGCTCCCCACCCCAGTGCAGAGCATCCACACGTGTGTGTGCACGTGCTCCCCACCCCAGTGCAGAGCATCCGCACGTATGTGTGTGCACGTGCTCCCCACCCCAGTGCAGAGCATCCACACACATGTGTGTGCACGTGCTCCCCACCCCAGTGCAGAGAGCATCCACACGTATGTGTGTGCACGTGCTCCCCACCCCAGTGCAGAGCATCCACACGCATGTGTGTGCACGTGCTCCCCACCCCATTGTAGAGCATCCACACGTATGTGTGTGCACGTGCTCCCCACCCCAGTGCAGGACATCCACACGTATGTGTGCACGTGCTCCCTACCCCAGTGCAGGACATCCACACGTGTGTGTGTGCACGTGCTCCCCACCCCAGTGCAGGACATCCACACGTATGTGTGTGCACGTGCTCCCCACCCCAGTGCAGAGCATCCACACGTATGTGTGTGCACGTGCTCCCCACCCCAGTGCAGGACATCCACACGTGTGTGTGTGCACGTGCTCCCTACCCCAGTGCAGGACATCCACACGTATGTGTGTGCACGTGCTCCCCACCCCAGTGCAGGACATCCACACGTGTGTGTGTGCACGTGCTCCCTACCCCAGTGCAGGACATCCACACGTGTGTGTGCACGTGCTCCCCACCCCAGTGCAGGACATCCACACGCATGTGTGTACGTGCTCCCCACCCCAATACAGAGCACGGAAGTAGTAGAGCTGGGTGTAGTGGAGCAGGCCTGTAGTCCTACCACCTAGGAAGCAGAGACAGAGGACCACTGCAAGCTCCAGGCCAGCCATGCCTATGTAGTATAGTGAAGCCATGGGTCAGAAAGCCCCAAAGGGGCTAGAGAGATAGCTCTATTTAAGAGCCCTTGTTGCTCTTGCAGAGGACCTGAGTTTGGCAGCCCATACCAGGTTGCCTACAACTGTCTGTAATTACTGTTTCAGGGATCTGAGAACACAAGAATGTAGTGTCCTCTTCTGGCCTCTGTGGACACTGTGTATACATGGTGCACATATCATCAGGCAAGCACATACACATGAAGAAAAAGTGATTGATGTTGGAAGTGGGTATACTAGATGGTATAGAAGCGTTGTGTACACAGTGTTCTTCCCAAAGAGGACACCAGATCTCATTAGAGATGGTTATGAGTCACCATGTGGGTGCAGGACCTCTGGAAGAGCAGCCAGTGCTGTTAACCACTGAGCCATCTCTTCAGCCCAACAGTGGGATTTTTTGTTTTGTTTTTCGAGACTGGGTTTTTCTACCTAGGCCTGGCTGTCCTGAAACTCAGTCTGTAGACCAGGCTGGCTTCAAACTCAGAGATCGGCCTGCCTCTGCCTCCTGAGTGCTGGGATTAAAGGTGTGCACCACCACACCTAGCTGACAGTGGGAATTTTATGTCACCTCTCTGGTTTTCTAAAAGGAGGACGCTAATATTTTCCTCCTGGGGTTTTTAGAAGGATTGACTGCCGTGTTTGTGGATATGTCATGTAATGTGCCTGCCGTAGGGCACACTATCAACCAGTGTTAGCTCTGTCACGTCCCTAATAAAAGCTAATTGCATTGATTGGGCCTCTTTTCAGGGGATATTTTGGGGCGCGGTTGGAGTGAAGCATCACTTACCTTGTGTGTCACGCCATGCTCCCACAGGCCTGTACCTGAACTTCCTGGGAAGTCCACTTTCTTTGGCAACTCCGATGAGTTCATCGAGAAGCGGAGGCAAGGTCTACAGCTTTTCCTCGAAAAGTGAGTGGACATGTTGGCTTGGCACTGGCCGCCATGTGGAGGCAGGGCCACAGGAAGGTGCTGGGCAGATGCAGGCTGCCCTGCTCATGCAACCACACTTGTGACCTGCTTTCTTGTGCCCTTCCGCCTCCAATGCTGCTTGAAGCCAGAGCCTGGCTGGGATGGGGACGGGGAAGCGACTTCATCACGTGTTCCGTGCTGTGCTCTCTCCTGCTTCAGGGTCCTGCAGAGCGTGGTCCTTCTGTCGGACAGTCAGCTGCACCTCTTCCTCCAAAGCCAGCTCTCAGTGCCCGAGATTGAAGCCTGTGTCCAGGGCCGAGGCTCCCTGACTGTGTCTGATGCCATTCTTTGTTATGCTATGTCAAACTGTGGCTGGGCCCAGGAGGAGCGGCAAAGCACCCCTCACTTGGCAAAAGGAGACCAGGTTAACAGGTGACTGTGGGACCAATGACACATGGGGTGTGTCGTGGACATCAGTAGCATGCCCATGTGTTAGGGAAAGGAACGTCACAGCGTTGGTAGCCTTGGAAAGGCCTAGTTCTCTATCTTGAATGGAAAATTAGATGTTCTGCTGAAACTCAGGAGAAAGAAGGGGCAGCCTTCCTTGGCTGGCTTTTTCCTTTTTTTTTTTTTTTTTTTTTTTTTTTTTGGTTTTTCGAGACAGGGTTTCTCTGTGGTTTTGGAGCCTGTCCTGGAACTAGCTCTTGTAGACCAGGCTGGTCTCGAACTCACAGAGATCCACCTGCCTCTGCCTCCCGAGTGCTGGGATTAAAGGCGTGCGCCACCACCGCCCGGCGTGGCTTTTTCCTTTTGTTTAAGGCAGAGTCTACTCTGGCCCGTACTGGCCTGGAGCTCACTGTATCCCAGGCTGGTCTTCAACTTGTGGTCATCTTTCTGCCTCAGATGTTAGCTCAGGGATTCCAGTTTTAGAATACTTGTTTCTTCTTCTTCTTTTTCCCTCCTCTCCCTCCCTCCCTTCCCCCTCCCTCCCTCCCTCCCTCCCTCCCTCCCTCCCTCCCTCCTCTCCCTCTCTTCCCCCTTCCTCTCCCTCCCTCCCTCCTCTCACTCCCCCCTCTCTCCCTCCCTCTCTCCCCTCCCTTCCTCCCTCCCTCCCTCCCTCCCTCCCTCCCTCCCCTCCTCTCCCTCCCTCCTTCCCCTCCCTCCCTCCCTCCCTCCCTTTTTTATTGTGAGGCTCCAGCTGAGTCGACCTACTCATTATGTAGGCTACTCACTATGTAGTCCAAGCTGGTCTCTAACTTAACAGAGATCCGCCTGCCTCCTGAGCGCTGGGAGTAAAGGTGTGCGCCACCATGCCAGGCTCCTTTTAAATATTGTTTAATTGGTTTATTTTTGTGATTCTGGGTGGGAACGAAGTTCTGGGCTGCACTTGTGTATTGTGTATGTTCTACCACCATGCCACCTCCTCACGTTAACATGTCCCTGCTCTAAATGAAGAAACGCTACCCTGGTGAGCAATGGCTGTCCATTCCCTGGTAACCGTAGTCTACTTTCTGTGTGGATCTGCCTGTTGTGGGCGTTTCAAACACACAGCGTCACAGGGCAGGCGGATCTGGCTTTTTCATCCAGCGTAATGCTTCAATTTTTTAAGATCATATTTCATTTGTTTGAGTGTGTGTGCATATGTGCAGTATGTCATGATGCAGAGGTCAGAGGACAGCTTGCTGGGTAGTTTTCTCCTCTTGCCTGTGGGTCCTGGGATTGAAGTAGGTCGTCAGGCTTTCAGTGGGGCCTTTTACCCACTCTGCCACTGTGCCGGCTCCATTGTTTTCAGCACTTTGTTCCTTTATGTGGCTGAAAATTTCACTGAGCACAATATGTATCTATGCCTATCTCTTCATTTTTGTCTTCTACTCATGCCCATCTTTCCTTCCCTCTTTTTTCCTCCCAGTTGCTGTTTTCTTCCGAGATCAGGTAGGAGGAGCTCTCCTTCCCCGCCTCCCAGTGAAGAAGAGAAGGACCGCTTAGGAACTTGGGCTCCAGTGATTGACTCTGAGGGTCCGTCCTTGGAAAGTCCCATGCTGCCACCCAGCTCCTTACCGTCATGCTGTGGTCTTACTGCAAGACACGATGAGGGACTCTGTGGGTCCCAGCCTGTGAGAAGGGCTGTGGGAGGTGACCATGCTGTGCCTTTGGATCCTGGTCAGCCAGACCCAGAGTGGGGAAAGAGCTGTGGCTGAGATCTAGGTTCTCTTGGGTGGTGGAGAAGATGCAGGCCACAGTCACATCCAGATGGGATGGGCCCCGGGCAGCTGTGAGGGAAGCTGGGCTGTTTAGCGTCTTCCGTCCACATCTTCTCAGGTTTGCTCTGCAGGGGTTGGTTGTGACTGCCTGCTCTATCTCCTCCGCGGGAATAGGCACCATGCTGGTGTTTGTTAAGTTAAGCGCAGTGCCCAGAAGCTCTTGGTGTTAAATAGAACTGTATCGACTTCCCCGGGAGCTAAGTTTCTTCAGGTGTTTGTTTAGAGCACAGCCATTGATGAATGGTTTGGGGAACCTCTTCATGGCAGGTTTTTAGCTGCCATATTGAATACTGTCCCAACAGAATGCTCCTACTGTTATATTCCCACCTTGACGGGCTTCAGCTTTTGCTGCAGCCCCTGGAACATTTTGGTTGTGGGAGGCTGGCCTCTTGCCTGCCTCCACGTGTGGACAGGGTGGTGAGTATTTATTTATTTACCACCTCCTTGCTTCTCAGTAAATGGCAGTGATGTGGCTCTTATTGCTGGGGTTTCCAATATCTTCCAAGACCTTGGCAGGTTGGGTGGGGCCTGAGAGCTGCAGGTAGGGAGTTTGAGCCCATCCAGGCGAAGTGGCTGGCTGCAGCCAGGGTGAGGGAACAGCGCAGATGTTTGTTTGGGCAGAGGTGACTCTGGGCTGCCCATCTTGTGCTTATAAAGCAGAGCTGATGTTTCTGCAGGGGTAAAGCGGACTCCTTTCTTATTTTCTTTCCCAGTAGCGACTCCCAGGGCTTTAGCTGCCACAGTGACCACTGTTGCATTGCAGGGACGAAGCCCAATGCTCGGTCCAGTGGGGGCACACAGGGTCCAGTGGGGGCTTTTTTCTAGAAGCCTGGAGTGGGGGCTTTGGGGATGGAGGTGAGGAAGCACATGCTTTCCTTCAGACACTGAGGCTTCTGCTCTCCTGCTGCTGGAATCCTGTCTAGGGAGCAGGGCCGGTAGCTGGAGCTCTAGGGTGGGCTCTCTGCCGGGCTCACCTTGTTGCTCTGCTCTTAGGGTTGTGTGCGCATCCTCTCTCTGGCCATCTGCCCCGTCTGTGGGCTCTTTTACTACTGTATCGGCCTGTGTTGTGGGATTGTCATGGCATTTAGTTCAGAGTTGAGGGGCATTGGCCTGAAATAAAATGCAAGTATTTAAGACTGGTGTTGCAATTTGTGTCTAACAAGCTGTAGCAGGGAAGGAGGGAATGAGAGCTGGCGGGAGCTACTTTCATAAATCATGAATTTATCAGCATGGAAATAACACTTGCTATAGAACTGTGTGCTGGAGCTCTCCTGCATTGTGTGCGAGACTCAGGTTCCCTGCTGCAGGAGGGAGTGTTTTCCAAAGAGCCAGGATCCAGCTCTTCTTGCAGTTCTGGGCATGAACCTTGTTAGGTATAATTTACCTGATGCTGCTTCCATCTTCGAAGCCTGTCTGAGGTGCCAGGTGCTAAAAGAGAAATAAAGTTTGTCAACAGGCAGATGCAAAGCCCTGGCTGGTGTTCATCCCTCCTTCCTGCCCGCCTCCCCTGGGTCTCTTCTTTATATGATGCATCAGAGCAAAGCGAGGATAGAAAACCTACAGAGGCAAATCCAAAATGTCAAAAGAAGTTCATTTAAAAGGGGGGAAAAACTCCATACACAACCCTCACAAAACCCGACAGATGCTAGGCTAATGGCATCCACTCTGCCGATTGGTGGGGATGGCTCATGAATATTAATGAGTCCACTGCTCCAAATGGTGCAGCTGTGAACCCAGCTGTGCCTGAAGCTCTCTGATCTCAAAACTTCCAGACAGGAGCCGGAGGTGGTCTGTGTCAATTCCCTACTCAGCCAAAAAGCAGCAAGCTGGATTGGCCTTCTTCTGTTCTCCCTCTCCTCCTGGAGCTGGTGCTAGGCAGCTAGCTCTGCCAGCAGGCTGGGCTGCTGGGACAGCAGGCGCTCTTCAGACATGCCTGTGATTTCTCAGACTCCCAGCTTTTTTAATGATCCATTAGCAGCAGTGCATACAACAGCACCTCAGTTAATGCGAGGCCAGGCGCCGGCTCCTCAGCCTTGTGCTGAGTTGGGGATTGGCTGCAGAAGATGTCCGGAGAAGGAGAGCTTTCCTAATAGCGTGGGCCCACGTACCAGAAAAACAGCAAACATCGATGAAAATGTCTTCTCATTCAGGCGATGCCTGAGGCCTCTCTTGCATTTTTCTCTGTCCAGCGTGTGCCAGAGTCTAGCCACCCCAACTGGAAGGCTTTCGCCCTGAGAGATGAGTCACCGGCTGTGGGGAGCGGCCCGCTGCGTTGTGTCCTAGAATCAAAAGTGTTCTTTGTTTTGATCTGAGGTTTGAGGCTAGTCTGGTACCTGCTTTAGTCACAGCTACACTTGTGACCCAAGTCCTGCCATCCCCTTCATCTGAGTGGCGGGAGGTCGGGGACCAGTGAGGGGTGATTGGAGGTTATTTGGTGGGAAAAGTGAAGGTGGGGGAATTCTGGGGCAAAAATAGTTTCCTGCGAGTTGTTTGGTTTGATGGGAGTCAGCAGGGTAGGAAGCCTCGTACTCCATTTCTAGCTGAATGTGACTGCAGAAGGTAGCTTTAAGTGGCTGGCCAGGACGTGGGGGTGGCCTGTGTCATTTCTATACCCCGTGTGTTTGATCTTTAGAGGAGGTACTTCCCAAGCTCCGTGGTACCAGGTCACACATGCCTGTCATTCCAGCACTTGAGAGGCCAAGGCAAGAGGGATTGCTGTGAGTTTAAGGCTAGCCTGGGCTACAGAGGGTATTCCAGACCATCCTGGGCTATAGTATAACTCTCAACAGCGGCAAACAAACCTCACACAGTCTTTAGATTTCTGGCTGCTGGGTTTAAGTCCCCACCTCCGAATTCTAAATGACTCCTACCTTCTGGTAGCTTTGTTCAGAGAGCATCCGATTCCAGAATAGAATTAAATTAGCCCCATATTGGTGAGTTTGTATACTTCAACTCTTGCTTAGCATTCTTAACAAGTTGGTGTGGGGTTGTAGCCCCAGGATACAAGGGTGCTTCCAAATGTAGAGATGGGATCAGAGATCAGAGCAGCCCCTGGCCTGACTCACTAAGGCTGCAAGGATGCTGGATTGGGGTGCCTGGCCTTTGTGGATGCGAGAGCAGCACTCTGCTAGGACTCAGGGAAGCCAAGCAGATAGGCGCTCTGGCTTGGGCACTTCCTAAGTGGGCAGTGGGCAGCGATCCTAAACCCGAGGGCAGCCCTGCCAGAGGGAGTCACCTCTGTAGACTGGCTCACGGAACTTATGGAACTCTTTTGTCTAGACAAGTGTCCTGCTTCCTAGTTTCTTTACTACTCTACTTTCTTCTTGAAGGGTCTCCGCAGCCCACTTTGAAGGCCCTCCCCCATCCTCCCCCACCCAGCTCCTCTCTGAGGCACTGTTGGAAATGGCTGTAGACCAGCTGTGTGTTGCCCCTTCCAGCAGAGTCAGTCCTGACATTGTAAGAGAAATCATGTCGAGAGAGAAACAGTTCCGCCCTGGCCATAACTAGATGTGGAGAAGAAGCTGGCGACCTCAAATCTCCAGGTACCATCAACATAGACCACTTCTGCTTGAAAGCTAGCAAGAGCCATATTGCTTGCTTCTGGTTCAGAGGGCACATAGGTCTACTTAAGCACAGGAGAGAAACCCCAGGACTTCACAGTGAGTAGTATGGAGACAGGAATGCCCAGTTAAAAGATTACTGGGAAGTTGGTAAGGGGTTTTCCTGAGAGCTGCTTGAATCATGGGAAGCCACCAGCCAGAATTTCGAGTCTTTCTGCACTTCAAGCTCTCTCCCCCATTCCACCAATCCAAAGGGGCCAGCTTGTCAGTGCCACCAATGCAGTAAGCTTGTGTCCCTTCCCTTAGTGGTCATGCTCGTCGGGGCTCCTGGGGCCCTCCGGCAGAGGGCCTAGACTAGTGAGGGCCCCAGGCAGTCTGTTGGAGGCCCATGCAACCTGCCTGTTTAAGCTACAAGACTTAGATATATTCTGCCAATTAGGGCACATCTGTTCGAACCGCTGAAAGGCGGGCACTGTCTCTTTAAGAGCCATCCCACTCCTCTCCTTGAGTGATGAGGGCTGAGAGCACAGGGGAGTCGGATGCTGATTAAACAGTCCTAGTGCCGAGCCTGTTAGAAAATTACTGTAATTATGATCAAGTCCCAGCAGAGGGATGAGTTCCAATCCTGCTAATAACCCTTCCAGGTGCCTCAGCTTCGGTGCCCAGGGGAGGCAGCATCGACAGGGCTCTGGCTGGCATCGCGGCAGGCGCTGGCCCTCCTGTGTGGGCTGCGCAGGCGAACACAAAGGCACCAGAGCCCCATCCTGTCTCTGCACCTCCTGAGCAGAATCCTGGTGGATTTTGGTTGTCTTTTTGTTTTTGTTTTTTTTTTCTCTCTTTGTTTTGTGTTTTGGTTTCTGACAGAGCTCCTGGGAGCCATTTTGTACGAGAAAACTTTCCTCTACGCTAACAGCGACGACCAGGAAAATCACAGCCTCGAGACAACAGTCTGTCCTGACTCTCCTCCCTGTTCTGTCAGGGGGCTGCAGTCAGTACCCGCAAGTGCCTAGTGCAGCGCCGGTCTCACCCACTTCAGGGGGATTTGAAGGGATCCAGGTCTACGTGGTCCTTTGTGCCACATAAAAATGCTGTTGGGTTTCTGCTTCCTGCTCGGAAGTGGTATTGCTGCTCACACGGTCCCAGTCAAGCATTCCTGTGCTACCCTTCCCAATTTCTGCCATGAGACAGGGAGCTGCGGAAGTAAGCGCAGAGGTCCAGACCGGCAGGCCTGCAGCTCCGGACCCTCGAGGCTGGCCCTAGTCAGTCAGATCTGCGGCGGTGCAGGGCTGGTGGGTTTAACCGGAAGCTGGAGCTGCCTCCCTGGAGCTTCAGTCGTGCACCTGAGGTTTTGTGCACTACGTCTTCCCAGCCCTGCCAGAAACCACTTCTGCTATCATCAGCTAGTGGCTACTGCACAAACTTAGAAGGCAGGGCCTGGCTCCGAGCATGCGCCAAATGCTCTGAGTCCGTTCTCAAGAGGGTGTGGGGTAGACTTTTGCCTCAGGAGACATTTGGCCATGTCTGGAAGCATGTTTGTTGTCTTAAGTGAGCGTGGTGGTGGTGGTGGTGGTGGTGGTGGTGGTGGTGGTGGTGGTGGTGGTGGTGGTGGTGGTGGTGGTGGGGCAGGGACGATGACGTGATAGTGATGACTGGGGACTCTTATGGAGTCCTCAACAAAACAGAATTTTATGACCTATGGCCAGACATGGTGCTCATAATCCCAACACTTAGGAGACTGAAGCAGGAGGATTGCTGTGTGTATGAGGCCATCGTGGGCTACACAGTGAATCCCAGAACAGTGTGGACTACAGACTGAAATCCCATTTCTATCAAAAACAAGGGGGTGCGGCTCGGTTGGTACAGTGTTTGCCCAGCATGTAGGAAGCTCTGGGGTTCAGTCCCCAGCTCTGCAGATATGCCTGGGAAGTAAGGCAAGGGTTAAAAAGTCAAGGGCAGCGTCAGCAACATTGGAAGTTTGACATCAGCCTGGATTACATGAGACCAGGCTCAACAAAGCAAAATTCTCCGGCCCAACATGCTGAGGCTGAGAAACATCACTCTGCCACCGTAAACTTAGAGATGCTGAAGAAAAAATGACATCAAGTGTCCAGATGCCAGGTGCCTTCCTAGAGGGTGCCAGTCCTGGGAGCAACGGTGTGTGTGAACTACCTTGGAACTCAGTACAGTGAGGCCAAGTGGCCCGTGGGTGAAAGGGAAATGTTTGCCGCCTGTTTTTCTGATCCAGGATGGCCAGCTGCTCACCATCAGGTGGAGAGCGGCTGCAGTGGCGGGCAGATGCCCTCTTGGAGGACCAGCACTAGAAACCTCTTGAAACGAGCTCCTCTGGTCACAGGAGGCAAAGGAAGTGTCCTACTGTTGCCCGGTGCCACAAAATGCTCTCTATCAGTGGCACGTGGCCAGGTGGAAATGTGGAGGATCGTGACGGGACCCCAGGAGGGAACAGAACACACAGCTGCTGACTGTGGGCCAGCTTCCCCACAGCTCCATGCCAGAGACAGTAGCTCCCTGGAAGCCCGGACATCGGGGAAAGGAAGCCTAGTTGGCAGGTTTACTGAGAAGCCAGGCCTGCAGGAGAAAGGACTTCATTAGAAGGGATATGGCCAGGCCTCGTGCCAGGAGAGCTGGGTCATGTCTCTCCTGCCTGGCTCCCCAGCTCATTTCCCTTGCTTTTAGTGTGCACATGCATCCCAGGAAAGCACCCCCTCCTTCACTTTCAAAAGTGTCTTAGTCCGGGCCTGGGCATGGTGGTATCCAAGTGTAACCCCAGCTGTTCTGGAAGCAGAGCCGGAAGGACCATAAGTTCAAGGCCAGCTTGGGCAACTTAGATGCTGTCTCCAAAAAGAGGGCTGAGGTAATGTGGGCTGTGCTTGCAATTCCAGCACTTGGGTGGCAGAGGCAGGAGGATCTCAAGTTTGAGGTTAGCTGGGCTTCTCAGTGAGACCATCTCAAAAACACCAGGAAGGTGTCTCAATTATAAAAATATAAGGCCACTCTATTGTACATGTTTCTCCTAACAATGTTTTTTTCCTCTATTATATTTATTTTAAAAAATTGTACCAAAGGGATCTACGGCTTAACATCCAGGGCCAGTGAGATGGCCTAACTTGAAATAACTCGGCCTGTGCAGATGGGTGGGAGACTCAGGGTCCACACGGCGGAAAGAGCAGACAAACTCCAGTAAGGTGTCCTCTGACCTCCACACATGCTCCGTGACCCCATGCCCTTTCCCCCCATAAGTACAGGTTTAAGATGAAAAAGGGTCATTGATGTAATCTCAGAGAATGGTTATCAATTCATAACAGCATGTTTCCAGACCCGTTTTTTTGATAGCGAAGTGGGGCAAACAATTCAAATCCCTTGAGAAAAGAGAAATCTCTTTTTTTGTGTGTGTGTGTTTCAAACTCCCCCACCCAGTCTTTGCAGACTCCCCTGGGAACTGCGATGGCTGGAGGAGCGAGGCGTGATCATCTGTACACTAGAAAATGAGTTTGAGTCACTGGGCTGTGCAGCGTGATGAGCTCTGCATAGAGGCCGATTTTCCCCAAGTCAGCCCCCAGATTTCGCTGCTGTTCTGGGAGTGAGCAAATTTGTGCCACTCAAGAGTCATCCTTCCAGAACACTCCTGGGCAGCTGGGGGGCGGACGGAGCTTGAGTCAGGGGAGCAGCTTGGGCCAGGGGAGGATTGCACACAACTGGGATGGGACAGGGTTCCTCTGTGTAGGCCCGGCTGTCCGTCCTGGAACTCACAGCAATTCACCTGCCTCTGCCTCTCAAGTGCTGGGATTAAAGGCGTGCGCCACCACAACCTGGTTTATTTCTCTTAAGGAAAGACAACTCTTTCACTTCTGTTTCACTCACCAGAACAACTAGTACCACTAAGAAGCCCTCCTACGTGTAATGCCACTAATTCAGTGGGTCGAAAATCCCAGTTAGTGCCCAGTTAGTGGCGGGCAGCGAGGTGGGGGTTAGTTAGCACAAACCAAATACAAACAGGAATCTGATTGGGCAGCTGCCATCTGAGGGTGTCAGCTGAGACCTTGGCTGTTGATGGAGGAGTCGTCTGTCATGTGAGGTTTAGTTTTCAACCAGCTGTAGGAACTTGGGTCTCCTGCTTACTCTTGAGAGTCTGTCCCCGCTTTTCCTTAAGAGTTCTAAGTTTTCTCTGGGGGAAAAAAATAAACCCATAGAAACAAAACAATGACGATGCCCCCTCTCCCCCGCTGGATAACAAACCCCCCAAAAGTAGAGTGGTCTCCTCTAGGACTCCCTCCCACCACGAAACCACAAATGTCTTCCAGCCACCTGTGGATAGTATCGTCAGGTCCCTCAGACCCACTTTGTCCTTTCTCAATGTAACAGGGTCTGGACAGATTTGTTCCCCTCCAGAAAGGGTCTGGCTGTGTAGCCCTGACTGGCCCAAGAACAAGATGGCCTCTAACTCTGTGATGATCTCCTGCCTCTGCCCCCAGAGGGCTGGGATTCTAGGTGTGTGCACTACTCCTTGCTGAGGACAGATTTCTAAGATCCCTGCTGGTGTATATATTTTAGGGATGATCTCTCTCTCTCTCTCTCTCTCTCTCTCTCTCTCTCCTTCCTTCCTTTCATTTCCCCAAGCTTTACAGCTAGAAAGGCCAGAGGTTTGAGTATGGTACCTTACCTGTGGAGCGCAGAAGTTTGGGAGACATTTGCAGTTTGGTTTTTTTAGGTCTACGTGCGCAGAAGAGATCACTTTACCAAGGGATTGTTTTCAGTGCTGGAAGCAATGGCTGTGCTGTTAAGAGCATTGGCCAGTGCAGGGGGTGATGGAGTTACCCTGTCCTCTTGCCTTTTTCAACCCCTTTCCCACCCTGCCCCAGATACTTGCTTTCTCTTCTGGGATCCCCCTTTCTGGTGTCTGACTCAAAGGGTCATGCTCTTGCCAGCCAGCTCGTCTTCTGGACTGGGACTTGGGGGCGGGGGCTTTCCAAGGAAGGATGAGTAGGTGTAGAAGGGTTTGTGTTAAACACTGCACAATACCCATTGTTCTTACCTGTGGGTTGGGATTGGTGCAAAGGAGGTCCCTAAAGCAGTAGGCAATTGCTTCTCTTTAGTTCACCTGCTCATGTGCTGCCACCTAGTGGTTCCCTCTCCTTTAGCACCCTGGGTAATAGGGAGACCTTATAGACACTTCTCTTATCAACACCCCCACCGCAGACCCCACATTGTCCCATTTCTCTCACCTCTCTAGCCATCATACAAAGAATTGTTTCCATTTTTTATTTTTGGGTCTGGAAATGAGTAGTTATAAGATTTTTTTTTCTGATTTGAGAAACTTGGGATCTACCAGCATCCCTGCGTGCTGTCTGGTTTCGTTCTCTTCTGTGGTGATGTGAGATGCAAATTTACTTACAGTATGGTCCTTACTGAGGTGGCTTCTGCCAACCCAGGGCCGCTCCGAATAGGCAGTTTTGGTATAAAATTTCTATAGCTGCTCAGGTGTCTGTCTTGCAAAATTTCTCACGTAGAGCCTGGCAATAAGAGCTAGTCCTTACTGAGCAGTTACCACATGCCAGGCCCTTCTCCGAGTACACAGGACTTGACAAACCCTTTCATCTTCCTAACTACCCAGTGATCTGCTGAGATAGAGCACACCCCTTCTTCACAGAAGAAACGGAGGCACCAAATACCAACACATCCCAAACGAGAAAAAGATGTACTTCTGGGTTCACTGGTTCCGGGATTTGTGCTTCCAACCACTGTTTTGTTGCTTCTTCAATGTGCAGACTGCGTGCCGGGGACTGGAAATGGACCAGGGAGCCCTGCATTAGAGAACCCCTTGGAAAGCGCTTCCTCAGCCCATCTGGGACTCCGTGCACTGCAGGCCAGGGGCTCATGGAGGCACTCTCCAATGTGCTGATTCCCAGGCCTCGCTTCGTTCTCTCTCAGAGATTCACCACTTTAGAAAGAGCAACCAAGCAGCCAAGCAAAGGAAGTCTGAGGAACTGACTGAACACTAGCAGTCCTGGGTTCCAGAGATGATTGTCCGGAAAGACAGCCACAAACCAACTTCCCTGGCTAGGCTGTTCTAATTGTCCCTTCCCACTTTGCAGATGGTAAGAATGCCCAGCAGTAACATTTTGATACAATTAAAGCAAGTTTGGAGCTGGAGAGATGGCTCTGTGGTTAAGAGCAATGATTGCTCTTCCAGAGGACCTGGGTTCAATTCCCAGCACCCACACGGCAGCTCACAGCTGTCTGTAATTCCAGTTCCAGGAGACCCAACACCCATGGCAAAACACCAATGCGCATAATAAATAAATAAAAACAATTTCATTCATTCTTTTTTTGTGCACCTTTTTTTTTTTCAAGTTAGGGTTTCTCTGAGTAATACTCCTGGTTGTCCTGGAGCTCACTTTGTAGACCAGGTTGGGACTGAACACATTAATATCCACCTGATTTGGCCAGGTGGTGGTGGCATGCATCTTTAATCCCAGTACTCGGGAGGCAGAGGCAGGCGGATCTCTGTGACCAGCTTGTAGTTCTGGGATGGCCAGAAACCCTGGCTCAAAAAAAAAAAAAAAACCCCACAAAAAAACAAACAAAAAAACCCCCCACCACCCAAAACAAAACAAAAACAAAGAAAAGATCCACCTGCCTCTGCTTCCTGAGTGCTGGGATTAAAGTCAAAACAGTTTCTTAGCATTTACTTGTTATTTATGCATGTGTGTGGGTATACATGTGCCATGGCACACGTGTGCAGGTCAGAAGACAACTTGTGGGAATGGGTTCTGTCCTTCCACCGTGTGAATCCTGGGGACCAAACTCAGGGCACCCATCAGCTTTGACAGGAGGTGCCCTTACCTATAGAACCATCTTGCCATCCCTTGCTACCATCAGAGAGGAATTTAGCCCCACCACACAAGGAAAAGAAACATCTAAACTTTATTTGTGCTTTGTGAGCCACCAACAACTTCCTCCTCCCGCGGTTTCTGTCGGTGTCGCCTTCTTTGTTGCAAGCTTGTAGCCGAGGTAGAGACGGGTGCGTGGACAAGGCTTCCAGAGGGCAATAAGCTAGGAGCCGGCTGCTTTCAGGAATAGACTTGGCGGACTGTCCTCTTCCTACTTGCTTTATTGGTGGTTTAAAGTCATGTGAAGTAGCAGGGTTTTGGGTCTGTTCAGCGAAGAGAAGAATCCAGAGCCGAGTAGAGGATGGGAATTCCTGACGGTATGTTTCTTCAGGAAGGCAGGATGGAGAGAAGGGTGTGTTCCCTAAAAGATGGAAAAGGTGAATTTTCTTTTGTGACTCGGAATGTAGAAATACGGGTACGGGGCAGCTCTGCGCTGGTAGAGTGCTGGTCTCGAACACACGAAGTCCTGGATGCAGCCACCAGCACAGCACGACCTGGGTATGATAGTGCCCACCTGTCACCCCGGACCCAAGAGGTGGAGGCAGGGGATCAGAAGTCCAGTGTCATCCCAGTTACAGAGCAAATCTGAGGTCATTTAGGATCTATAAGATGATGTCTCAAAAAAAAAGGGGGGGGGGTGGAAAGAAGTCTGCAGAGATGGCTTAGTGGTCAAGAGCGCTTGCTGGTCTTGCAGAAGACCTGGGTTCGGTTCCCAGCACTTACATGGTGGCTTACAGTCAGCCACCACTCCAGTTTTATGGGATCCAGTGTCCCCTTTTGGCCTCCATGGGTACCTATACCCACGTCCACAACCTCCATAATTAAAAAAAAAATAACAAAACCGAAAATTTAAAAGAGTTACAAGTGGGAGTAACATTTTCTCCTGTTACCTTGTCTCTCAGTTATGTAGTTTTTCTGTCCTCGGAGGTAACTGATATCATTGTTCCTTCTCCTTCCACAAGTATTGCACACACATATAAACTTAAACAGTGACTGCGTGGCCTTTGAGAGAGGGTCTCACCCTGTGACCCAGCTGCCCTGTTACTCAGTCCATATCTCAGGCTGGTTTAGAAGCCGTGGAAATCCTCCTGAGTTCTGGGGTTGCAGGCATGCCCCACAAACAACAGCTCTCCACTCCCCTTTTCTACACGGAGGCACGCATGGTTGGCCTGCCCTCCGTTGCTGCTTTCTGGGCTTACCGATCTATCCTGAAACTTATTTGGCAACAGCCTCCCTTTTGTTTTACTGCTGGGTAGTATTCGAACCCACGAATGCCCCACAGTTCCTTGCCTTGCACACTTGGTCACTGAGCTCATCTCCAGTCCTTTCCCATACAAACCCCCATGCTTATGTTCTTCCCGTTGGGCACGCATGCGGCATGCATGCAAGGGTGCTGGTGGGATAAATTCCTCGACGTAATAGTGGGTTAAAGGGCACGAAAGGCTACACTTTAAATAGATCACAAGGTAAAAAAAAAGGAGGGGGTGAATTAGTTTTGATTTGGCAGAAAAATCTCACCCCATCTGCACCCCATCAGTAAGCAGAGTCTTCCTTGGGGAAGTCATAAAGTCAAACCTGGAGCAACAACCCCGAGCTGGGGCTTCGAGACTGCACACGAGCACTGGAGAGTAAGGTCTATCTTACGTGTGTTCATGAGCGAATTCACTCAGCTGCTGCATGCTAGAGAGGGACCTGGTTGGGAAGACTGCCCTCGCTGTCACACTGATTGCATCTTTCACGTCCTGCAGCAAAGGTTGATCCCATTTTTGGCCAGGAGATGGAGCTAGCGACATCAAGCTAGTCTTGACTGCCCATTTACCATTCTAAAGTCTAAACCCACTGACCGTCAAAGTGGCTCCCATTGCTACCTCACCCAAGCCAAGCATTCCCAATACTTTAAAAACATCATATGGGGGCGTGTTCAGTAACAGAGCCCTTGACTTGTGTACAGGAAGTACTGGATTCAATTCCCAGTGACACGAACACACATACCATCAAAAAAATCAAAACCCACCCAGCACGATATTCTTGCTCACAAAGTTTCAACCATATTCCTTATTATTTAGGGTTATAAATATATGTATATATTATGGGTCTTGATATGTATCCCAGACTGGTCTTGAACTCAAAATCCTACTGCCTCAGCCTCCCAAGTAGTTATTAAAAATGAATTTGATTATATTCCTAGGAATCCTCATAAAAGGTTGAATTTTTTGTGGGTGTGGTGTATGTCCATGCGAGTGTAGGTGTGTGCACATGCATGTGCTGGTACTCATGTACATGTGGGTATGAATGTGGAGGCCAGAGGTCAATGTTGGCTGTTTTTTTCAACGACTTTGCAACTTCTTTAAATTTTTTGAGACAGGGTTTCTTTGTGTAGCCCTGGCTGTCCTGGAACTTGCTCTGTAGACCATGATGGCCTTGAACTCACAGAGACCCACCTGCCTCTGCTTCCCAAGTGCTGGGACTAAAGGCGTACACCACCACCAGGCCTTTCCAACTTCTTAAAGAAGTAATTTTATGTGTATGGGCGTTTCTCCAAGCACATGCAATGCTCACAGAAGCCAGAAGAGGGCACCAAATCCCCCTGGAACTGGAGCTGTGAGCTGCCATGTGGGTACTGAGAATGGACCTCTGGTCCTCTGGAAGAGTCAGTGCTCTAACACGCTGAGCAATCTCTATGGCCTGTCCCCCTCCCTTTTAAACCAAGCAGAATATTGTGGCTTCTTTAGGAACAGTTGTGTGCCAACCAACATGCTAGAACAATAAAGATGGGTGCTGGGACTCGAGCTCAGGGGCTCTGGAAGAGCAGTACTTGCTGTTGACCACTGAGCTGGCCCTCCAGCCTCCTCTCCTCCCTTTTTAGACAATGGGATAGACTGTGCTGGAGGAAGACTGTGAGTGGAAGTGCTGTGCACGGAGCTCGTGAAGTGTCCTCAACAGCAGAGGGCGCACCCTTCTGCTGTCTTGTATCTTTCCCGCTGAGATCCAGAGCTGATGCTGAAGCCTCCATCTCAGCCAACCTGGGAGATACTGGTCATCCACACGGGGCACAAAGCTCCCAAAAACTTGAGTGTCTCTGACCATTTCCTTCTAGATTTATACAAAGGAGCAAAATGAATTTCTGTCAATCAAGTCATTGTTCCTTTCTGCCACCTTTAGTTGAGTCCAGTGCTAAGTGACATGGTCCCTAGACTTAGGGAAACACAATTCCACACTCTTCCCCCAACCCCAGGTCTCATGTAGCCCAGGATGACTTAGAATTTGCTATGTAGCTGAGGATGACCTTGAATTTCTGATCTTCCTGGGTTACAGGTATGTACCAGCATGTGGGGCTGGGGATGAGGGCAGGCTCCAAGCATGCTAGATATGCACCTACCAACTGCGCTAACCTACTGGTTTTCTATCTTTTTTTATTTTCTTATTAACTTTATTTACTATGTTTTAATCTTTGAGAATATCACACATTTATATGACGTATGTTCACACCCACCCCCTTTTGTCTGAAACATTAACATCATTTTTGGAAAGGAAGGAAAAGGTTACTTCACTGATGATGTCACAGAGCAATGAAGTCATGGCTGACAAACTCCCCTCCACCAAGGGCAGGAACTGATGACGATGCTGATACCTGGGCTTCCTCATCACTCTTCCGTTTCAAAGGCGGCGGTGAGGTAGTCCTTTGGAACAATCCCAACGATGCTGTTCAGCTCTCCTACCCACCAGCCATACATGTTGTACTCCTGAAAGGGAAAAGGCGATGGTAGCGGTTGGAGAAATGCTTCTAGAAACCTCACACACTGTGGCTGGTTTCTTTGCTGGCTGCCAGAAGGAACCACGGACACACCCTTCATGGGATTATTGTATTTAACGAAGTCATCTTTGTTGAAGTAAACATGCTCATTTTGCTGTCCCCCTGTCTATGAAGCGACTGAACTTATCTGCATACTTGATGCAGTCACTGAACCTAACAACTTTAAAAACTGTTTTTAATTACATATATGTGTCAGTGTGTGTGTTTGTGTGTGTACATGCATGTTTGTGTGCCCGTGGGGGCCACAAGAGGGCACTGGATCCTCTGAGCTGGAGTTACAGGGAGTTGAGAGCTGCCTGACATTGGTGCTAGGAACCAGACTCAGATCCTCTGCAAGAGCAGTGAGTGCTCTTAACCACAGAACCATCTCTCCAGCCCTGACAGCTTTTTATTTTTCCAGAGGTAGGGGTTGAATCTACAGTTCAGGTTGGCCTGTAACTTTTGATCCTCCTGCCTCAGACTCCTGAGGGCTAGAATTGTAGGTACATACTACTACACCAAAAGCTTTTTAATTAAAAAAAAATCTTTCTTTCAGGGCATAGTTCAAATCAATACGATCCATCAAGCATCTTCCTTGTGCAAAGTGCTATCTGGATTTCCTCAAGGGACAGAATGATGAGTCAAACACTGCTTGTTCCTTGGGAGTTTATGGGAGAGAGTAATGGCCTTTGGAGTCAGATAGGCTGGGAGCAAATCCTTGGCTGGCCATTTAGCAGCCACGTGACCTTAGGTTCTCTTCGTTTTGCTTTTCTGATCTGCAGGAGTGCGGATGTCTTTTCCTCTCCATGTGGCGAGGATGGAAGTGACGACATAGGAACAGGACAAGAGAAAGCGCTGTACCGACCACCGGTGTTCTAAGCCTTAGATTCTTCCCTAGGAGAGGTGTGAGGAGGGAGGTATAGCAATAACGACAGGCAGGTAATTAATGACAGAGAGGGCCTGAGAGTCTTTCACTTCAGTTGGGTGTCGGGACCGTGATGCTACCCACATTTTGCATTGCTGGTGGCTGAGGTTTAGGGGAAAAAAAGAAGCAAAGCAGGTTGGGGACCATATACAATCCAGGCTCCCTGGCTTTAACTGGTGATCTTGTGTCTGGTGTGAGTCTCCTTCTCCAACTCCTCTGCTCCCCCTGCTCCCCCTCACTCGGCAGATCACCTCCTTCACTTCCAAAGAGAAAAGAGAAGGTCAGACGTGTTTGTGTTCATCTCCAGTCACCAAGGAATGACCTGTACTGACAATCCTTCCTCTCTGGGCTTAACTCTTCCCCTCTGCCCTCCTTTCATCCCTCCATTTTTCTTCCCTCTCTCCCTCCTGCCCTCTGTCCTTCCCTCCCTTCCTCTGTTTATTTCATGGAGTCTGACCTCTGCCTCTCTGTCCCATCAGCTCTGAAATGCACATATTTTCTTTCAATGTTGAAAACAATTATTAGTCTCCACTGCATGCCTGCTTCCCATGTCTGCTAGTCTACACTGACCTGCACCTCAGACTTCCTGATTTGCTTCCTCCACTTCTTGTCTGTTCATCCTTCCAGCTGCTCTGGTCCAGCCTCTGCCCCCACCACTCTACTTTTAATTTATTTCCAGATAGAAGTTTCTCTGTGTATCCCTGGCTGTCCTGGAATTTGCCCTGTAGACCAGGCTTGGCCTTGAACTCAGAGATTCGCCTGCCTCAGCCTCCTGAGCTGGGGTTAAAGGTGGGCACCACCACTGCCCAGCTATTTATTATTTTTGTGGTATTGTTTGGCTTTATAGTCCTGGATATCTGTGAACTTGCCACAGCTGGCTGTCACTCCATTTCACTCCCTCCATGGTCTCCCAACACCTGATGATTGGACAGATTCTCTGTGTATATCGTAGTCCAGTCCTTCTGGGCCCTCTCAGCAGCTCCGTTATCACTATGATTCTCTTTTTTCCTAGTTTCTGTAACTATCGCCTTCCCACTCCCTTCCTACCTCTGTGGTTTCTGCTTCTTAGTCTTTGCAGGCGCATATTCTCTCCCTTTTATTTTTAATTTTTTTTTAAAAGCCAGGTGTTGTGACACACTTTAATTATGTATTCAGTGTTCTGTCCGCATGTATGTCTGCACACCAGAAGAGGGCGCCAGATCTCATTACAGATGGTTGTGAACCATCATGTGTTTGCTGGGAATTGAACTCAGGATATGGGAAGAGCAACCCATGCTCTTAACTGCTGAGTCATCTCTTCAAGCCTTCTCTCCTTTTTAATGTGTTTCCCAGGGTCTGCCCTGGTCCTCTTCAGATTTACAATCTCACGCACCTTTGTAGTGTTATCACCCTGTTTCTGTGAATGGCTTAGGAACAATTAAGGACTCCAGCACAGATGAAAGAGCTAGGTCCCAGGACCTAAGTGTGGACTTGGGACTAACAGATCAGTCAGAAAAGCGCCTGCTGTACAAGAATGAGGACCTGAGTTTGATCCCCAGAACCTACAAAAAACATTTGGGCCTGGTGGTACACCCTTGTAATCCCAGGGCTGCGGAGGTTGAGACAGGTGGAGTTTGCTGGCCAGCAAGCAGGTAGATTTCTGAGTTCAAGGCCAGCCTTGCCCAATTGGTGATCTCTAGGTCAGTGAGAGATCCTCTTTCAAAAACCAAGGGGACACCTAAGAATATTCTCTGGCCTCTACACCCATGTGCAGGCATACCAATGGGCACACACACAAATCAACAACCCCCTCAAAAAGTAAAACAACCAACCAGGTGGTGGCAGCACTTGGGAGGCAGAGGCAGGTGGATCTCTGTGAGTTCAAGGCCAGCCTGGTCTATAGACGGAACTTCAGGACAGCCAGTGCTCCTTATAGATGGTTGGGAACCATCATGAGGTTGCTGGGAATTGAACTCAGGACCTCTGATTCTACCCAGAGAAACTCTGTCTCGAAAAACAAAATGAGACAAAATCATGAAAAAGTCCCCCAAGTACATGTCTACCAAGCTGCTGAAGCTCAGGGTGCCCTGTATGTAACCCATGAGGCTGCTTCCATCCCCATCCCTACTTCCGGCTCACTTCGCTTCGGAAGGTCTTGGCCTCAGTGAGTAATACCAAGATGCCCTTACTTATTTAGGGCAAAAAATCAATTCCTTCCCAACTCCACCCCTACCGTCCAGTCAATTCTGTTAGTCCACTCTCCAAACACTTACTGAACTCTCCCCACTTCTCCACCCCCATTGCCAACACCCTAGAGTCACATGACTGTACCTCTCATGAGGGCTACAGAAACACCCTGCAGTTCTTCTAGGTTCCCGCTCCCGTCTTCCCCCACCATACTCTTCATCCTATAGCCAGAACATTCTGGATTTGCACAGATGATGCGGCTACTCTCTTAGTCCTGGCTGTCCTGGAACTCACTATGTAGACCAGGCTGGCCTTGAACTCACAGAGATCCACCTGCCTCTGTCTCCTGAGTGCTGGGATTAACGGCATGGGCCTCTTGCCATCTTAACAAGATGGATGAGGCCCCTTGTGGCCCTGTCTTGTTCAGCGCCTGGCACTGCCATCGACCTCCTTATTAAAACAGAAGTCAGCTGGGCTACTTTCACAGGCTATTGGCTCTCTCGTGCTTGGAGTCTTTCTTCTGCCTTTACAGCTCCTGCTTCTCTATGTCATGGGACTCCCTCCCTTCGAAGCACCCTTCAGATTTCAACTCCTGAGTTACATGCTCTAAGATGCACCCCCCTGCCACTCTGACTGGGTCAGAGGGCTCCACTCTGTGGTCTAACCCTATGCTTGCCCAGAGAAGCGTTAACGCACCATGCTGCCTTAGTCACTAGACGGGAAGTGAAGTGTTCTCTCTCTCTCTCTTTTTTTTCTTTTTGGACAGGGTTTTGTGCAGCTGAGGCTGGCCTTGAACTCCTGATCCTCCTGCCTCCTGAGTGCTGGGCCTACAGATGTTTACAACCATACCTGGCTAAGATTAATTCCAATTCCATTCTGTTGCTATGATGAAACACTCAGACCAAAAGCAACTTAGGGGGATGTAGTGGTTTGAATGAGAACGGCTCCAAGGCTCACATATACGCATGCCTAGTCCAGATCTGATAAACCGTGTTAGAAGGATTAGGACATTTGACCTTGCCGGAAGAGGTGTATCACTGGGAGTAGGCTTTGAGGCTTCAAAAGCCATGCCAAGCTCAGTCTCTGTCTCTGTCTCTGTCTCTCTCTCTCTGCCCACTGCCTATAGAACAGGATGTAAAGCTCTCAGCTACTACTTCAGAGCCAAGCCTTCCGCTTCCTGGCCATGATGATCATGGACTATATATAACTCTGTGAAACTGTAGCAAGCCCCCAGTTAAATGCTTTGGTCATGGTGTCTCTTCACAGCAATAGATCAGTCACTAAGACAAGGATAAACGGGTTTGTTTCATCTTGTATTTCCAGGTTACAGTCCATGATCAAGAGAAGTCAGGATGTTGCTTGCTGGCTTGCAGACTGGCTTGCTCACAGGCTAATGCTTAGTTAGCTTTCTCACACAGTCCAGGACTAACTGCCTATGGATGGTACCCTACTACATCAATTAAGACCATTAAGACAGGCTGGGCGGTGGTGGCGCATGCCTTTAATCCCAGCACTCAGGAGGCAGAGGCAGGCAGATGTCTGTGAGTTTGAGGCCAGTCTGGTCTACAAGAGCTAGTTCCAGGACAAGGCTTTATAGCTACAGAGAAAGCCTATTTCAAAAAACCAAAGGAAAAAAAAAGACCATTAAGACAGGGCTGGAGAGATGGCTCAGTGGTTAAGAGTACTGGCGGATCTTCCAGAAGACCCAGGTTCCATTCCCACATGGAAGCTCACAACTGCCCATAACTCTAGTGCCCGGGGATCCAATGCCCTCTATGACCTTCACATGCACCAGGCACCCAATATGGTGCACAGACATACATGAAAGCCAATTATTCATACACATAAAAAAGACCATGAAGATGCTCTTATCATAGATATGGCCACAGGCCAACATGATGAAAAATTATTCAATTCAGTATCCTCCTCTCCCCACTCCAGAGCAGGTGATTCTAGACTATATCAAGTTCACAGTTAACGCTACCCAGGACAGATAAGAAGTTTTGTTTTGGCTTTTTGAGCAGTGTTTCTCTGTGTAGCCCTGGCTGTCCTGGAATTCACTCTGTACACCAGGCTGGCCATGAACTCAAGATCTGCCAGCCTCTGTTGGTGCTGGAGCTAAAGGCCTGCACCACCACTGCCTGGCCAGATAAGAAGTTTTAAGGGCCGGCCCTTGTCGGTTTTGTTTCTTGAGTTTTCAGTGGTAAAGACAGAGTGGATCCAAATAAATGTTTACTAGGAGAGGCAATAAACGTTCGCACTCTCAACTGAACAGACAGACTTTCAACTAACTCCTAAACACTCCCCTGCTGACTGAACTGGTTGTGACCGAAAGAGGCCAGCTGCCTTTGGAGACAGTGGCCTTAGATGGGTTCCTATATGCCAAGAAAAGTCTCAGCTGCCACCAAAGTGAGACACGGACGACTGAGTGGATCCTTTAAGGACTTTGTTGTCCTTTGGAGGTGGGGTCTCTCTCAGTTTTTAGCCCAAGTTAGCCTGGAGCTCACTAAGACTGCGATATCATATAAGTCCTATGTAAACATATGCATATACACGTCATGGCATGTATATGCACATGTACCATGGAAACCAGAAGACGGTGTAGGATCCTTTGGAGCTGGAGACTCAAGCAGTTGAGAGCTGCCATGTGTGGGTGCTGGGACCCAAACTTGAGTCCTCTGTCAGGATAGCAGGTACTCTCAAACACTTCAGTCCTTAGCCATTTATGCAGCCCCTAAAATGTCCTAAAAGGAGCTGGGTGTGACTGCTCATACCCGTAATCCCAGCACGGTAGAGGCTGAGGTAAAGACTGTTGTGAGTTCAAAGCCACTGTGGGCTACAAAGTAAAACCTTGTCTCAAAAAAAAAAATCCAAAACCAAATCACCACCACCACCACCACCAAAACCTAAAACCAAACCAAACCAAATAAAGACAAAACACATACACACATGCACCCCGCACCTAAATCTCAATGAAACAAAGCAGAGGCTGGGAAGACTGTCCAACAGGTGGAGTACTTGTCCCACAGAACGAAGAAGACTGCAGTTCCAGTCCTCAGCATCCATAGAAATAAATGCCAGCTGGGCACCTCAGCCTGCTTGGAATGCCAGCTCGCGGGAAGCAGAAGCAGGAGGTCCCCAGAGCTGGACCAGCTAACTGGAGTAGTAATTTTCAGGCTCTGGGTTCAAGGGAGAGACCCTGCCTCAGTGTGGAAGGTAGAAAGAGATCAAGAAAGATAATCAGAGCCAGGCGTGGTGGCACACGCCTTTAATGGCGGCACTCAAGTTAGCTGGGCGGTGGTGGCGCACGCCTTTAATCCCAGCACTTGGGAGGCAGAGGCAGGTGGATCTCTGTGAGTTCGAGACCGGCCTGGTCCACAAGAGCTAGTTCCAGGACAGGCTCCAAAACCACAGAGAAACCCTGTCTCGAAAAACCAAAAAAAAAAAAAAAAAAAAAAAAAAAAAGAAAAAGAAAAAAAAAAGAAAAAAAAAGAGGCAGAGGCAGGCGGGTCTCTGTGACGCCAGCCTGGTCTAAACAGTGAGTTCCAGGACAGCCAGGATGACATAGAGAGAGAAAGAGAGACCTTGTCACACACTCTCAAACACTTAGCCATCTATCCACTGCCTTCGAAATACACTCAGTATCTCCCCCAGGCCTCTGCACATATGCACCTGTGTATGCCCATGTGAATATTTACACACACACAATAGGCAAAAACAAACAAACAAACAAACAAATAAAAAAACCAAAGAAACCCCAAACAACAACAGCATCGTCTTAAATAACTGAACGTGTCTGTCCACCACCACGCTGTACAATTCCTCATTCCTTCCTTCCCCCAGGCGACCTCCCTCTACAGTGAGTGTGTCTCTCGTATGACACACGCACCGGGGAGTTCATGTCTGATAGGACATGTCAAAGCTCAGCTCAGTGCACGTGATGTTTCTGGTTCATTTTCCAACGCTGAAGTTAGCGCGACCTCCGCCTTCAGCTTGTTTGGTTTTCCAGCCTGAGCTGCCTCTCCCTTCTTTGTGTCTTAGGTTGTCTGGTAGAGCTGCCCTGGCTTTACCAAGCTGCAGGAATGTCTTCATCTGCAGGGCTTTGCTGGGACACTCTGTCTTCCTCTCACACTGTAACTCATAAAAACTAGTTTTAGCTCTTTTGCTTTCTCACGGAGCAGACAGCTGCCTGGCAGTCTTTCTGACCAAAGGCAACTTGCTCAAGTGAAACCTTTGTCACGTGAGGCGGGCCTGGCTCCATGGGGATTAATTGAGACCCCTGACTTTTGACTCACACGTCACAGTCCCCTTTGGCTGTGATGTCAGGGGTAGGGACCAAGTCTTGGAAACGTACTCTCTGCCAACTCAGAGAGGGTGCAAACGGGAAGCAGATGAGGCTCAGCAGGGCACCTGCCAAGGCCAGGCTCCTAGTCAGGTTGCTCTTGCTCGAGGGGCGTGCTGACCTGCCTGCCGACTGCAGACACGGTGGCCTCCTCGCAGCGGTAACAGCAGAAATGAGTTGAGAGGAACTCTCTGCCCTTCAAAACAAAAGAGCCAGCAGAAGTGTGAGGGTAGCATCTTCTCAGAGACCATATGTGTCCTGCTGTGGGAGCCTGGGAGCTTAATCAAAGCACCTACAGGTCCTGGGATCCGACTGTCTTTTCCAGATTTCTTCCCCTGGTTGGATACCCAGAGAAAGGGCTGCAGGGCTGAGGTGTTTAAAGCATGAATGGAAATTTCTAGCCTTCTCTCCCGCTCCCACCCCCCATGCACTGCTCCAGCTCAGTCTGAACACCACGAGGTATTTTAAAATAATTTCTACTTTGATGAATTGCTGGGGAGTCCACAATTGCTCATAATCAAAGGGAGAAAAATGCAAATGAGATCCGGCCGAGAACTATCACCACCAAACGTTTATTTCACTGCGCAGTGCCAAAAAGAATTAAAACAACATTAAACTCACAGCAATCATGTTTAAGCCCTCGTTTCCAAGTGCCAAATTGCACCACTCTGGATCATACAGATGTTCGTTAATTATGCTAATTTTTATTAAACTATTAAAATGGAGAGAACACTGGCTCAGCCAGGCAGACCCTCGCTCCGAATGAACCCTGCCCCTGTCTAGAGGTGCTAATTCACTGCATTTTTATTAAGTTGCTGCTTCTTGGATTTTAGTTTTAGGATCGAACGGAACTGAGTTTCTGGGATCAATGTTTTTCCATAAAATGTGAACTTCTCTTGGCACAGCTGTTTGGAGAAACTGGAAGAGTACTTCGAGGCTCCCAGGAGACCTGCAATCGTCAATGCAGGAGTGTCTCTACCTTCCAACTGGGGCCGCGAGCCTGTAAGTGTGTATAGATAGCATCAGGGCAGCCGAATGCTACACTTGCCTCACTCAGTGGCTGTATGCTATGGAGGGTAAAGGTAAGACCTTAATGCTGCAGAATTACTACCCGAAGATGCTTTAGATAAAGAGCCTAAAAACAAAACCAATAGGCCAACCAACTAACCAACCAACTAACCAACCAACTAACCAACCAACCACACAAAATTCCAAAAAACCAAAAGCCCCCCCCCCAACCAAAGGACAACGACGACAACCCCACCAAATGCTGCATTGCCTTCTTCTCGCCGCCCATCTTTCGCCCGGGAGAAGTATAACATGTTGCTGATTTCCACATTTGATCAAACATCTGTCTCCCTCAACTTGAACCCTGCCAAATCTCCCTGAACTCTTTTCAGGCCTCATGAAGGAGTTCTGGAAATGAAAGTTGGTGTTCCGACTCCGTTATCAGGATGGAAGAAGCCACTGGCTTGGATGAATGACATGTTTGAATGAACCTGAAATCGACTCGGTGCTCACCACCATCCGCAGTCAAAAGTGTTGGTGGGGGATTGTACACGGGCCCGAAAGGATTTATGCTGCTATTCTCAACCACCAAGAGAAAGAAAAAGACCCAAACAGACCACCAAACCTGCTATAAAAAGAACAGCAAACTCTCTAAACAAAAAGCAGTATGGTGACCAACACAGGCCTGTCACACAGCTTGACTCTGCCTTGAGTGGCTTCCTGTTGCTGTTTATGGCTTCAAGACTATCAGAGGCCTCCTCCGCGCTCCTCCTGTCACAGGGCCCTGAGCCCCTGTGTGGCGCTGTAAATACCCTGTCAGTAGGTGTCAGGGGATATGGGGAGGGGGACCAGCGGGCGCCTATCATAAACCTTAAAAGAGATTAAATACCCTTACCCCATGATTGCTACATTTTAATTTCTCTCCTCCCTGCTGGTTCCTATTTGTATAAGCTCTTCCATAGCTCCCCTGGAGTAGCACAGACATGACCTGGAATGACCATCCCATCTTGGGATGAGAATTCAATTTCTAGGCTCAGTGAATCCTAGACTGTTCCAACAGAAGGAGTTTGCATTCTCCAGGGCTTCAAGTCTTAAGCTGGAGTCTGTGAACCCTTAGCCCGTCTGTGGACGGATGGGAAAGACTTCTTGAACTTTTGAAATTGACGTAAAATTTTGTGTGGATGTATACGTGTGTCTCGCGCCCAGACTTCCCATTAGATTTTCAAAGGGGTTGTGAGCCCTCCGTAGTTCACAAGTCGCACTCTAGAGGGAAATACCGTGGCCTCTGTGGCCCAGGTCTGGACTCTGTCCTAGTATGGACCGTCTACTTTATTAAACAAAATACAATGGAAGCGAACCAGGAATCTTTGCTCCTCACTCGCTGGGTCTTCTAGGCACGAGAGCTTCCCTTGTCGGTTTCCCCTCGCTTCCTGACCGAGCTGCTCACCTGTCCTAAGGCACCAGTGTCTTCACTGTGACTTAAAAGGTGTGGTACCCTCTTACCATGCCCTGTAGCATTTGGAACAAGCCTTCTGACAGGGTCAGTTCCGTTGAGAAGGTTCTGTGATGGGGGGGGGGGTCTTGGGTGAGTTCCTAAGGAAAACCTCCTCTTTTCAGAACAAAATGGTCTCGAAGCATCTGTGGAATTCCCTGAAAATGTATCATAGTTCACTGTCTTAACCACCAAAAGTTCACTGTATCATTGTAAGTAAGAGAATTCCTCTTCAAGAGAACAATCAGTCAGGCTCGGACATGAAGGATCAATAAGTACTTGATATATGTATGGGAAAAGCCAATCAAGTATTGGCTTATGATTGGTTATTTCTCTTAATAGTGCTCATTTACCATATGTTATCATTAGTGGGGATGTGAACTTTGAATTCCTAAGCAGAGTAGATTGTATACTCCAAGATCAGCATACACACACATATAGACACACAGACACACACACTGGCCTACGAATTCTGTTCTCCTAAAATCCAGCTTTGGGAACGAGGATGTTTTCTTTAAGAGAGCTTAAGTTTTAAGAGAAATTGAGGGTTCTAACTGCTGGATGAAGAAAGCTGGGAACAGGAATTGGTCCCGAAGACAGATATACCAATTTTTTCAGCATGGATTGTTCGGTGAGATTTTCTTGGTTGGGTAGCTGGTGGTGTCACGACACTGGACAGGATTGGAGCCCAGCCCTTGGCTAAAACCTTCGGTAGTCTGGCAGCCTCTCCAGGCTATTTCACACTGTGCTTAAGGTTCTTGGCGATCAGTTTCTCTTTCTCCATCACTCAGAATTTTGGTCTATAGACCATACCACAAATGAATCATTAAGTTTGCTTCAACTGAGCCAGTTTTATTTATTGTTACATTTCAGGGAATTTGCTGCCCTGAAGATTGATGGGCCCGGATGTCTGAGGAGATAAGCGTTAGAGAAGAGGGAGCATCGGAAGGTGGTCAGCAAAAGCTGTAGGGGCACTCACGATGACGAGTCCCCGAAGCTTGTGAACGGAGTGCTCTGAGAGGAACATGAGCTCTGTATGGAGGGCCTAGGAGCGCTCGAGTGAGAGGGAACATTTAGCCTCAAGTGTGAAGCTCACGTCCTGAAGAGTGTGTGAACACGTGTCCATGGAGTCAAGGCCAGGGAGGTGTGTAGGGTCTGCACACACCAGATGTTGTTGGTGATGGAACCGTATGTGGAAGTTGTGTGTGTACAAGGAGAGGCGACAAAAAAAAAAAATCATAAAGGGAGGGGGAAGTGAAGCAGGTTTGGAAAGAGAGGTAGGCATATAGCAGGCAACTTAAAGTTCACCTAAAGAAGAATGGGGACAGGCCAGGTAAACGTTTACAGATGGGAGGAAACAAGGTGCCGAGTGCAGAATTCAGGAACAATAGAGGCAGCAGCATCTCGGAGCTGATAGAATTGTGATACCATGTGAGACGGGCATATTAATATGTATTCCATAAACTGTGCGGCTCCCAGCCCCACCGCTCTGTTTTGCTCTGACCGCAGTACCAGCCTCAGGCACCACAACACAATTTGGAAACAATGTGACGGAAATGTTTAATCTGCTCGGCCCATCTGTGCTGCGTATTTCTCCAGATCTCCCTGAGAGAGGCGCCTTGAATCTCCACATTGCCTTTAATATTCTCCTAAATCACCTCCCCACTGCACTTCAAGGGCCATTGCTACAATATCACAGGTTCATCTAAAGTGCAATGGGGAGGGGGCTGGGGGGAGGTGCAGGCTGGGAGATTTTTTATTTTAAAATAATTTCCAGAGATTGTCTTTTCTGCTTCCTTTAAAAAAAAAAAGAGAGAAGGAGGAGAAGAAAAGTTATTCTATTGTTGCCGTAAGGTTATTGAGGTTGTTTGGTGCAAAACAGGGTAGGATAGAGTGGAATCATTCTCCAAAGAATTATATTTATTAATCTCCATTCTTTCAACTGGGCACGGGAGGGGTGAGCAGCTGCTTGCATCCTCATCTCTTTTTCTTGCACCTTGCTAGGGCGAGGTGTGCAATAGGGGCTGTGGCTCTCGGCACTCATGACATCGGAGTTGGGCTTGGCAGTTCTCAGGGCTAACCCTGCTGCTGCTGTACTCCAAACAAAGCTCTGTACGTTTAATCCCTTGCCAGCATGCCCTCATCAGGAAAGGGCACTTTAGATTTTTAATTTCGACAGAAACCCTTGGTTTTCTCTCCTTTCAATGCAGACGTTGAGCGTTGGATGATCACCGTATTTCCACACCTGATCTTGCCAGATTCAGCTATGTGGGGCTAGAATGTGGGAGACTGGAGTGGGTCTGGGAGAAAGAGGGGACGAGTCACTGTGTTAGACCTTAGATGAATGGGAGAGACTTGCACATCACCCAGAAAATTAGGATTCCTTTTGCTTTGTGAATTAAAGAAATGAATAATTTAATCCTCAAGATTGTTCCGGCGAGGGAAAGGCGAACGTCCCAGTTGCGGGAGGGGGGGGCCCTACAGCCTGTCGGTGTGTTACATCATCTGCACACATAGGCGTTTCCATGACAACAGCTTATAGCTTCATTTCCTGGATCCCTCTAGGGGGTGTCACAGCCAGATCCACCTGCTTTTCACCCTACCCTCGGTGGGGTCATGGTAAGGTCGCCAGAATAAATGAACGCGGGCACTAATGATCTGTTTACTGCTGTTTATGCTCTGTGTGTGTCAGGGGCATGCACATTTAGAGAGCTCATTATGGCTGCAATTAGAATGCACCAGCGCTGGATATTTAACTCCTTTTTCTTTTAAATTAGCATTTTAATAACATTCTTTGAGCAGAGAAACAAAATGACCATTTTTCACGGACAAACTTCTAGCTGTAGGTGCAACTTTAATGGTAAAGTTGTGAAGGGGAAGAGGGGAGAGAGGGGGGAAAAAGGCCATTTTTACCACTTTCCCCCTCCTCCCTACCAAAAGGATATTTTTATTTGCTTTCTAACACACTCAATTTCCTAAATTTGTTTTGAATCCAATTATTTTGGGTGGTTTAAAGTACCGTGCTCTTGTTGGACGGAAATTAGCAGCAATTGAAATTAACTTTTTATGTGACCTGTGAAAGGGGCTAAAATAATTACAAGTGTAGAAGAAATCCTCCTTCCCGGAGACCCTCGCTGTAAGATGGGGCTGGGATACCATCATCAGAATATCTTCATACCGCAATCACAAGGACTTTTTTTTCCCCCTTTAGAAGGCGACTGCCATGAATGTTTCTGTGTCACAGCCTGTACGATTATCATACAGAGCGTAAGTGATGACAAACGCGCAGTTATAAGCAGGATAAATAAGAATCAGACAGAAAGACCACAATAACATGGCATGAATTACCATTTTAAAAAGGTCAGATCGCAGAGCCTCCAAGAGCAGGAGAGCTGGGACCCAGACGAAGCAATGCAGTCAGATCTACTTGGTCAGAATGTTCTGGAGCCATTGCTTTTACGGGACCAGCCGGCACCATCTCTAGCTGTTTACAGATGCTCTGTTTGTGTAAAGTACAGTGAAAAATAACAATTTGAATGTTTCGATTATCTTTCCTGGCCCCTTCCATTTTCATTATTTATTTCCTATAAATGGGGACCTTGCTGAACATAATTCTGCAGACAAGGAGGTGGATGGGACAGCCGATGGGAACGAGGAGATGAATGGTGGGTGCGCACAAGACAGATGCTATGCGTTTATGAAGAGGAGAGGCGTCCTTAGTGAGCATCCACAAAGTAGAGAAGGCGAGCACGCAAACTCTCACCGGCACTTATGGATGGTGGAGGGGTAAGGAAGACGGTGGGAACAGGCACGGAGAGCCTACCCCTCCTGGAATCCACGTCCAAGTTCTGCCTAAGACGTCCCACGCTTGCCTTGGCTCCTGTGAGCCTCACAAGCCTTTCCATGACAACAGACGGGATTTCACAGCCAGAAGACTTGAGAGGTCAATAGTTGAAAAGCAAGAGTTAGAAAGAGAGATCTTTATCCACAGCAAAACAATCCCACAACCCCCCCCCCCACCCCACCCCATACTACAGAAGAAAAAAAAATTTAAAGACACAGCAGGAAAAAAAAAAGAGGAACCTTTCTAAACATGCAAGTTCAAAATGTTTATGCCCTTGTCTCAGCCTAGTTGCACCTAAGAATCTGCCATTTCATAAACAAAATACTGATGGCACAGACTATAATTTGGTGATCGCTACCCCAGGACATATCTCGATGCATTTCTGTTATTTTAATTAAATACTGCATTATGGTTTGTGACAACTCCACAGCGACATAAATGAATTCCGAATTAAAGTGTTACTTAGGCATCCAGTAATTTTTGTTTCAGTCCTCAGTTTTACAAAGCAAATAGCTATAAAATCAAGATGTTCATTCATTTACAGATGGAGGAGGGTGGCTGCTGCTGTTTTTTTCCCCCTTCTCCTTAATCCTCATGCACGAAAGGAATCTGGCTCCCGACACTCTCAGCTTATGAGCCACATCACGACGAGAAACACGTCCTCTCGACTAGAATGCGAGAGGCTGACTATTAATTGCTGGCATTATGCTTATCTTTGCAGCCGAGTTCTGTCTTCCAGCAGCCGTCCCGATGGGCTGCAGACTTGAAATGCCAGGAGGGAGCTCTTTGTTGAGCGGTTAGGAACCTATTTGGTTTCATTTCTTGAGAAAGAATCATAAAGTTTATAAACGCTCCGTGGAAGTTTCTGTATTTGGAACTACTTCCAAACACGGGGTATCAGTAATGACAGAAAAATTCCTCTATCTCTGCACTAAACAAAAACAAACAAACAAACAAAAAAATTGAACCTTTTTTAAGAAAAAAAATATCTTTTTAAATTTAGCTATATTACCATTCTCCTAATGAACTGGAGATATAATTTGATATCACCAATTGGTTGCATCTTAAATGTCACTTAATTGGTAAATTATGAGAAAAGTTTGGAATTTTCTCATTTGCCAGTTCTGAATTTTACTCAAAATTAATATAATTGGGCAAAAAGATTTTTTTTGGGTTCAAATCTGAGGATTTAATTGCCTTTAATATGTCCTGTCACATAAAACAGTTTAAAATAGCCGGTTTCCTGAAGACATTGTCTATTATTTCTGTTCGGAGAATCAATATGATCTTTTAATTAGCATTAAATATCATGTGTTTATGGATCTCATCAGCTTCTAGCTTTTTGTGTTCTCCTCAGTTGCCCCACGTCTCCCATAATGAACCGTACAACTTTGACAGAAATGGCTGCTCTGTATGTTTGCAATGTGGCTACAATGTGCCTCAATATTTTCCGAGTTTGGTCGGAGTGCTGGATCCATACGATGTCAAGAAACGCTGGCAGGAGAGGTGGAGGGCCGCTGAGCTCCTTTTGAGAACATAACCACGCAGAAACACAGCTTTTGCGGCTCCTTTTAAATAGGGCATTCACTGAAATGCCATCCAGCCTCTCTGGCAGATTAGCCAAGAGTTTATTACTACATCTATTGACGTGCAGCTGACTCTGGAGAAGCTGCTTGTTACAGTACCGGTGGCAGGAAATGGAGGGAACGTCACAGTTAAAGACACAAATTTTCCCTGTAATATATTCGAATGGAAACCTCCGAATCCAATACTACATGGGCACATCTAATAAATTTACAATATTTCAGTCTCAACAGCCTTCACCGGTTAGTTTTAAAGATTTATGTGGTAAAAAATTACTCAGTGATGAATATGGTTTATTCTGTGCAGTATTGGAGGTATAAGGAATTAAACTACCGTCTTTAACAGTGAATTTATTATTACCTCTGTCAAAAGACGAAGCCTTTAACAGCATTTGTTATAAATTCACTGCAAAATAAATGGCTGGATTTTTTTTTTTTTAACGCCGGAGTTTGTAAAGCATGGGGCGATACTGAGAATTAACCTAACCCCACCATGGCTTATGTGGTTTTATGTAAACATCTGGTGTGGGACTTTCCACCTGACTGGGGCACGCGTGCGTGCATGTGTGTGTGTGTGTGTTTTGAAAGCAAAGGGTCCTGCCTAGGACAACAGTTTAGAAATAGGGAGATTAAAGAGAAAAATGCAGTTGTATTCTCTTTCTCTTTTAAAGGGATTTTATAACGAAGAGCCAGGATTCAATGGGAGAGCGCCCTTGTGCAGTGGGCCCTTGTTAGCAGGCTAAGTGTGTGCATATGCCTGCACACAAACACCCTCTTCCTTTTGTCCTCTCTTGGAATGGGTATCCCCTCATTTATAAAAATTACCTGGAAGGAATGAGGCTGCCAGGGTTTGTTCTAGACGATTGGTTCCTGTCTGGGGGAAAGGAATGGCCTCCACTGAATTTGACCGGTGTATGACCGTTGCCTTCCAGCTGACCCCAAATCCCATTCCCATCCTCCTAACTCTAGCCTCCCATAGGGGTTATTAATGAGAGAAAATACCATCCTCCTCTTCCTCCTTGTCATAACAGCACGGTGTTGACCTGCTCGCGAACATGAATTGGGGTGGCGGGGACACCTTCTGCGTTTCTCCTATACCGTTATCAATAAGAAAAGATATTTTCTGACGGTGTGCTCCTGTCTACGCCTTTGCTTAGGTCAGAGGTGAATAATAGTTCTCTGACAGGCATTGATCAGTTCATCAGTTTGGGCATTCTGTGCCCCAGGCCTATATTTTCCCCACTTACTATTCCCAAATTACCTGGGCACATCCCCCACTCAGGCGAGCAGAGGGGACGGTGCCTGAGGAAGTCCTAAATGGACACTAGATGTCACCAAACACCTCTTTTCCCTCAGAGCCCTGAAATTAAAAATAAATAAATAAATAATAATAAATAAAATCCTTCATTTAAAGCAATTGAAGGGATTAACTTATTGGTTTTTATGAGCATTGCTGTCATGTTCAACGAAATACACGTAAAAGAAGAAGTATTATTGCACTCTGATTTTTTTTTTAAGAGAGGAAGGAAGAGCTCAAGGGAGTAGAAGGGTCTGTATTGTTAAGCAGTCCTTTGAGGAGGTAAGGGGAAAAGATTTTTAAAATCCCATTACAACAGGCCTTATGTTTACATAGCTCAAGTGTGCCAGGCCAGGCCCTGCCGCATTCAGACGGATGGAGTCGGAAGCAGCTGTTCCATCCCAGGTGACAAAATGATTCTATCCTTGTTCATATAAAGTCCATCTACCCACATCACGAGCCGCATGATACTGTTTCCACCGTCCGAGAGGACAGGCCAAAGTCTGGCATGTTGGAGCCAGGAAAAGCCCTTCTTGGAAAGCTAAGCCATCGTGTAAGCGTCAGCCTTAAGGGATGGATGCCCAACTTGTTGCTCCAATGCTGAGCCAAGGAAGTAAGACCCTGGATAAGGTCGCAGAGGCATCTAACAGGGTGGACACAACAAGCCTCAGAGATGCAGCCACGTGACTCAGTTTACCTATTCATGTGGTCAGGGGTGGGTTCTTCTTTCCAGTCAACTGAATTTCTCTTTGTGTTTTTTGAATCAGTCTCAAGATGTGTCCCTGGCTGGGTCAGAACCAGGCTGCTTCAGACTCAACAGAGAGCTTCTGCCTCAGCATGCAGGGACTAAAGGTGTGCGACCCCTCTCCCCTGCAAGAAGTTTCTCTTTTTAATTTGCGGTACACCTCATAAATCACTTCTGGAACTAGAGACTGATTTTTCGCAGTGGACACTTGGTCTGTGCTATCTCAACCAGCAAAAGAAACACCTATATAGGGCTGGAGAGGTGGCTCAGTGGTTAAGAGCATTGCCTGCTCTTCCAAAGGTCCTGAGTTCAATTCCCAGCAACCACATGGTGGCTCACAATCATCTGAAATGCGATCTGTATGCCCTCTTCTGGCCTGCAGGCAGAAACACAGACAGAATATTGAACACATAATAAATAAATAATTTTTTTAAAAAAATAAACACCTATACCATTTAGAAGAAAAGTTCTCTAGGGAGAGAGACCTTGCTGGCTGGAAGTCATGCCACATCTCTGAAAGGAGACTTGAGATCTTGTGATCTCTCTTAGCTGATGGAAGCATCTTTCTTTTTTTGGGGGGGTGTGGTGGTGGTTTCAAGACAAGGTTTCTCTCTGTATCCCTGCCTGGCTGTCTTGGAACTTGCTTTGTAGACCAGGCTGGCATCGAACTCACAGAGATCGGCCTGCCTCTGCTTCCCTACTGCTGGGATTAAAGGTGCGCGCTATCCCTGCCTGGCCAGATAGAGGCATTTTACTTCCCTTTTTCTCCCCACTGATAATAAGTGACCGTAGAGGTGCTGGCTCACAGAAGGGCTTTGCTGTCCTTCGAGACAAGGAGGCAAGCGGGGGGCGTGGTGTCACTGCACTGAGGGTGATTCAGCATCTGCCCTGCCAGGCCTGCTGCTCAGACAGAATGGATTTTTGGAGTACACCTGTTGTTGAACCCCTGCCAGGTACTGATGGCCACTAACCCCCAAATCACTTCCCCCCACTGTTGATGCCTGGAATGTCAAACAGGACCGAGCGGCAGCCGGCGTGTATTTCAAACACAGCAGATGGATTTTTATATTAGCTCCTATTTCATGTTCAGGCAGAGCGACCGCCACACTCAAAACCACAGCCTTGGTGCTGCCGAGTTTGCTTCTGTGAGATTAATTCTGTGAAATTAATTGGGACAAGATTGAAAAGGAAATTAAAATGCAGCTGAGTGAACAGGCCTCTCAAACACCTTTTCCCTGCTCTATTCAAACTTGAATTCTGCGGTGGTCGCTGGCATCGTGGGAAGTAATTTACGAGCGGCTGGCTCTCAGGAGTGATCCGTTATGTCTGAGGAGACCTGCACCAGCGCCACAATCTGGAGGCACTGAAGAGCGCTAAACACCCTGCTGCGGCTTGAGCTGTGTGTCCCGTCTCCTGGGTGGGTGGGGGACAGGGAGGAAGGGAGGCTCTTACTAGAAAAAGCCGTTCAGAAATATCTGGGCCCAAAAGGGGTGCCGGAGCATCCACGGGATGTTCACATCCGCTTCGTTATTAAAAATCTTCCTCTAAAATATTTTAAGACCCAAATTGGAAGTCAGTGAGTTAAGTGGGCATGAAGCTGCATGGGGCCTTGGAATGTCTGGATGTGCTGAGCGGCGGTCAGCAGGAGGGCTTTCTGCTAACTGTGTCCTTGTTACTGCTTGTGAGATAGGCTACATGGCTCTGGCTTCTTCCGGAAGAGAAGTTTGGAGGCTCTTTCTGGGGTCAGTGATGAGATTCCTAAACCACAGAAGACATGATGGATTTCCATGTAGGCCTCTTCATTGGGTAGTGTACTTATCCAAGTGAGAACTCTGTGTCTCAACCGATGGAGTGTCTGAGGAATGCTTGGTATATGAACCACTTTTTTCATTAAAGAAAAATGGAACTAAATTTATTTATATGTGTGTGTACGAAAGTGAATGCTACAGCTTGTGTCTGTGTGTGTGGAGCCCAGAGGCAACTTTTGGGAGGTGGTTCTTTTTTTTTTTTCCCTTAGACCAGGATGGCTTCGAACTCACAGAGGTCTGTCTGCCTCTGCCTCCTGAGTACTGGGATTAAAGGAGTGCACCACCACTGCCCGGGATGGAGTTGGTTCTTTGTTTCTGCTGTGCCATGGGGTCCCACGGATGAGACTCAAGTGACAGGCTTGCTGGTCGGCATCTTTACACACAGAACCATCTTGCTGGTCCTCATTCTGCTCTTACCTTACCAATAATTTATTGAACTCCTAGTAAACGCTCAACACCAAAGGGTAGATTCAGTGTGGTGCTAGCGGATGGGAGAGAAGAATGTATATGCTGTCATTGATTAAGGCTACATACTTTTCACATAAATTCTCTGATCACAGCCTTATGAACAGAAACTGGCCTATTTTTTTTTGCAGATAATAACATTAAAGCCTGAAAGTTTAAGTGATTTTTTTTCCCCAAAGTCATACAAGTAACCTGCCTGAGAACAGGATAGGTGGTAGGCATTTGGTTAACTATGGAGTACCTCTCTCTCTCTCTCTCTCTCTCTCTCTCTCTCTCTCTCTCTCTCTCTCTCTCTTCTCTGGGACATAGAGATGGGCCAATGGTTCAGAGCACTGGCTACTGTTCCAAAGAATCCAAATTCAATTCCCAGCTCCCACAACCATCTGTAACTCCAGTTCCAGGGAACCCAAAGCCCTCTTCTGGTTTCTAAGGGCACAAACTTACATACAGCAAAACACCAATACATATTAAATAAAAATCCCCAAACAAACAAATCCCTCAATCCCAGCAGGGAGCAGCAGGAGCCAAGGCTAAAAGCTGACATCTTTCTCCTCCCATCTGCTCACTCCCCACTCCCCAAACCTTGAGTCTCCTTCCTCCAGACACCCTCTTCAGAGCCTTCCTGGAACAGGGTCTCTTTATTATTAGGTAGCCCTGCCTGCCCTGGAACTCAAAATGTAGCCCAGGCTAGCCTTAAACTCACAGACATTTGCCTGTCTCTACTTCCCGAGTGCTGGGATTAAGTGAACACACTCGGTACAGGATTTCTTTAATAAAGGGCTATGGATTTAGCTATGGAATATCCAGGGCCTAGCATGCACTCGGCCCTGGATTTGATCCTTAGTGTCGTAAGTTTTATTTAGAGAGGGGCAAACCAGTTGAACCTGTAGGGGTGAAGACCAAAGAGTTGGTAGTTGGAACGTTTGCTGTTTAAGTGGAGCAAGTAATTAAAGCTAAGACAGAGCTCTGTGTGAATTCTTGTGCAGCTTTGCAACACCAGGCCCACTGTGTTTAGAACGGGAGTGTCTCGGGTGGGAGAAATGACTCCCTCGTGGTACAGGTGAGGAAACAAGCCCAGGTGAGCTGGGGTGCATCGCTGTGCCATACATTTCTCAGGGAAACAGACGTGCGCCGGTTTCTAGCAGAGGCTTCTCACGCCCAGCGAAGGTGGAGTTCCCCAGGCATCTTTTTCTTGGACTAAACTCCATCTGGGTTATTTTGGTCTCTTGTTCCAGGTATGAGGGGTAAGCTGGCTCCAGCAAAGGAAGCCAGCTGGGGCTGACGTGGGAAGGGTATGAGAGACAATTCCAGAGAGCACGGAACGGCTGAGCTTCTGGATGGTCCTGGAATCTCCTATACTGGTTTGTTTGTGTTTTTTAGAGACAAACAAATAGGATGGGAGGTCTTGCAAGGTTCTTTTCTGTCCAAGGGCCCTGATTGAGTTAGGTAATAGGATCAAGGCAAATCCAAGTCCAGATGCTCCCCAAAACCGATGTTAAACCGGAAGGCGGCTGGGAAAGGAACGTTGCTTGTACTACTACCTCCCATTTCCTCCTGTGATTCGCAGGGACCAGCAACACGAGGGAGGGAGGGAGGCACCTGGTACAGCTTAGGGGACAGAAATACTAATGGACTTAGAACCTTCCGGAAGAGTGGAGAAAGAAGCCGACAGAATGAAGGCAGCCAGGCATTTTCAACCGAATTAAACTCTGACGCATTAGCATGTAGACGTGGAGGAGGGGAACAGAGGTTGATTTTAAACGACCAGTCTAAGGTTCTTAGGCACCTCATAGAAATACCACAGCCATGGTAACCGCACACCATGCTATATTGCGGGACAGGTCACTGCACAGCCCCTTAGATCTAACTGGAGGAACGGGACCCCCAGTGAGAAGCCATTAACAAAGGCAAAAGACATGTAAAACAAACAAAATAATCATGACGGAGAGAGAAGGCCAGCCAGCCGCCAGCCTGGCTCTGCGCTCCCCCTCCTGCTGCAGGCACCTCCAGACAATGTAAACAGTTAATTTGTTCACCTGCAGGCTCTGGGCAAACAGAGGCCTGGTCACACCTGAGTGGATAACTCGATTACCCTGTAATGCCAGCACGGTAATGTACACAAATTCTATTACACGGCAAACCTTGCTTTCGGGCATTTGAAATACCAATCAGGCCAATGTCCACTCCCTTCTTTCCTTCCAATTTATTCTTGGTGGATTGGAGCTGCACCAAAATGGTAGTAGGGTGGTGTTGAGTTAGAGTGGCTGAAGAAGTCACGAGAACATCGTGACCTCCCCCAGCAGGACCTGCAAAGCTCTTAACCTTCCTGCAAAGGGCTAAGTCTGAATTTACTTCCTCCTCCCCCTCCAGATAGGGTTTCTCTTGTAATAGCCCTGGCTGTCCTGGAACTTGCTCTATAGACCAGGCTGGCCTCAAACTCATAGAGACCCACCTGTCTCTGCCTCTTGAGTCCTGGGATTAAAGGTATGCACCAACACCGCCTGGCTAGTTCTTGTTTAAAGGGACCTGATTCATAGGAATCACTGGAAGATACCTGGAGTCAGACTTGGTCTGTTCCTTTTTTAATTACAATTTATATTTATTTATTGTGTATGCCAAGTGCCCCTGTGGAGGTCAGAGGACAACTTTCGCGAGTCAGTTCTCTCCTACCATATCTCTGGGATTGAACTCATGTCTCTGGCCTTGGTTGCAAGTGCCTTTACCCACTGAGCCATTTTGCCCATCCCTTGGTTTGTTCAAAAGGAGCTTAGAGCATATTGAAAGCACAGACAGATCCTTGGTGTAAATAATACCAGGCACAGAATAAAGAGAAACGGCAAATACGGTGTTAATAACACAACAGGCTTTCATTTTTCCTCCACGGAGTCCACATACTCAGCAATTAAAGAGCAAATTATGCCTACTTCAAACCGTGTTCGTAGATACGGAGGGGATACATAGAGTCCTTCATGATACATTCTCTGAGGCACAGAACATGTTGTCTTAGTCTGGTAATATAATTTGTGTGGTCTTTTCTGTTTGCATTTTACAAGAATGGAGAGGAACAGTTCCCTCGAACTGTAGCCTACGACTCCAGAAGATTCTCCTCATTATGACAGACAGGCAACCATCCAATCCATCCCTTTAAAACAAAGCCCTGTTGCTTTATGATCAACAACAGTATGCATTAGCTGTGTCTAGGGGTTAACTTATGCCTAAGGAAGAGAATAAAGTTAGCTGGGCTGTGTGGGATTGGATTCCGTAGGTCAGTCTTATCAGTGCTGGCTCAAACCAATTGAGCTAACTGGTTCTGACTCCTCCTCCCACAAGTAATTATATTATCATCTCATTTATCTATAAATGAAATAAGAAGGTAGTTTGCCTAGCCAGAATGTTTTCAATAGTATTACAAAATAATAAATTATGTACATAGTGTGACCTTTATGTACCATAAATCCTTGGAAAATATCAGATTTTGATTGCCATAATTTTAGTATTGTACCTACTTCATTAAATATATATGTTTTATTGTATTTTTACATGTGAAAAATGATTCCTGAACCTGAATTTTTAATTAAAAAATTTCCCTAACAATTATACATTAAAGGGAATTTTGGTCAGAAGAGCCATACAGAGATGCTACAGCATGCGATGATTCTGATTATGGTAACTACACTAACAAGAGGGAAAACATGGACTTTGGACTGGGGTCCCACAGTCCGTGTCTTTACCTTGCTCAGAATGCGGATGAGGTCACCTCGTTGGAAGGACAGTTCATCTGGCTGGTCACCATGGCAATCCCATAGGCCTTGGTAATAATTGGCACAGTCCACTGATCAAAGAGAAGAAAAAAAAAACAAAGATGAAAGGAGCCAGTTTGGTCACAAGTGGAAGCCAGGGTTTCGATATAGTCTCTGGGGAACTTAAGATTTGGGGGGGGCCCAGATGACACTCAATCTAAGCAAAGGACTACGGGAGGGGGAGATCACTAACTCACATAAAATATTTAGAGATCACCCCTAGTAGGAAATTCTACTCAGCAATATGGTAATAGATGTATTTATTAACAGAAGGAAATCGGGTACATAGTCTCTCAGTTAGTTTGCAAACATGTGGAACAAAGATATTTCCCAGTAGACTTTCTTGACCCGGGCTATCTAAATATCCGAGTATGTCTCTTTTTTTATGCATTTGAAGGAACAGATCCTTCTGCCTAGCTACAAGGGAGGCTGAGTCAGCCAGCACTCTTCTGCATCATGGCTTCCATTCTGGCCTCCTCTGTTACACGGGAGCTTTATCCCAGGCCCTTCCCACCCAGGTACTTCATGAGGTCGTCACCAATAAATACCACAACGAATAGCCCAGTCTTTAAGTGGAGCCATGGGGGTGTCTCATCCATTACAACTAAATTCTGGGTGGGCTGGCCCTTTTCCAGCATCTCATTTGTAGACCCTGAACATGTCTGCCAAGATTTATCTGCAAGCCCCCGGGGAACAGAAACCAAAGTGATCTGCATTAAAAATGAAAGCAACTGAAGACAACAAACCAAGCTTTAGAAAGCACTGGAGAGATTTACTGGGCTTCTCAGTGAGACTGGATGGCAACGATGCCACAGGACAGCCATCGATTCTTAACAATGAAGAATTCATATTGATCCTCTCCTACCCGGAAAGGTTAAACACTAGCGTACAAAGTGGGAGACTATCTGGGCATTTGAATGGCAGGAGAACGAATGCCCACTGGACCACGGATACTCTGTGTGTCTCAGAATGTTTCATATGAGAGAGCTGTGAGCCTGGCACCTGCCAGAGGTGAAATTTGATTGATGGGCTCCAGGAGTCCTGTGATGTAGTTAAAATCTCCGTGAGTTTTAGCTGGTACATGTCCGTAACCCCAGCACTTGGGAGGCTAGTGCAGGAGGACCACAAATTCCAAGTCAGCCTGGGGTTACATTCTGAGACTCCGTCTTGAAAAGCAAAATGAAAAAAAATTGTGTGACTTTTTGGGGACCGTGTTCCATAAATTCCTACCTACTCTAAATTTGTTTGGACCCTCTCACGAGCTCGGATGGTTCTAAGGCTGTTCATGATGGGAACAGATGGGGAACAAATGGTCAGTGGGGCACAGAGGACCTGGCTGTACTTGCCCCCCCCCACAACAATTTGTCCCTAACTTATGAATAATTCAAATAACAGAGGCGCAGTGGAACGAATCCCTATATGTCTTTGTAAACGACTCTTATTAGGCATCTTAAAGTGCACAAAAACAGACGAGAGACTGACTCATTTAGGTGAGAGCAGATTGCAAACAGAAAGAAAAATGTCAAGCACAGAGACTGGGGCGTGTTTTCTTTACATAGAGAATTGTTTGTCTCCGCAGTAGACAACAGAGGGCAGCAAACAAAATAACCGCCAAGCAAACCTCCTGCTATCGACTTAAGATGCTGGGAAGAAAAATACGTTGGGAGAAAAATGCTAACTGTTGAAAAGAGAAAGCATATATTTTGGGGGACATCGGTGCATGAAATGATAGAGAAATATCAACCTTGAAAAGCGATGGCAGTTTCCCCAGAGGATATGCGCTCATTCTCAGTTGTACGGGAGTATATAAATCACCCCAAGAGTTTGACTACGTCTAGGATGAGAAGCCAATCGACATCAATATTTTTTGTGGATTTGTAGGTGGCAGAGAAATTTTTTTTTTTAGAACAGATTTTAAAAATCCCAGTTTAGCTATGTATGAATGGTAGGGGAAGACGTACAGAGCTTTCGTGGCATTTCTGGCCCAGTGCATAGACGCTTTGAGTTTCTGCTCCCTCAGTGTGCTTGGGTATGAGACAGCTCCTAAGATACCTTTTGGGTATGTTTGAGATTCCTACCAAGATTTGATAGTGGTGCAAGAGAATACCCGGGGAATGACCTAAACTACAAGCACAGTAAAAGGCAGGTACACTGGTTCATACCTATAATCCCAGAAATCAGAAGGCTGAGGCAGGAGGATAGCTTCGAGTGTGAAGCCAGTCTGGGCTACAAGGTGAGTTCAAGACTAGCCTGGGCTATATAGTGAGAGAGATTCTGTCTGAAAACACAGGGAGCTGGAACTCAGGGAGATAGACAGATTCAATCAACTATAGAACGAGACTTCTAAGACTCAAAGAGTATAGAACGGCCTTTGACGTCCAGGAACCCAGGGCACAGCCTAGCCCAAGATGAAGGACCATGACACACAGCTCTGAAAAGTTAATCAGAACGACAGGGCTAAAACCGGGGAACATATTCAACCTGCCTTCTAGTCAAAGGTATGCTGGTATTAAGGAGGTCAATGGGGGAGTCATTCTTTAGCTGGATAAGGTTGGACGCCGTATTGCAAGATCCTTGTTTAACTTGCGTGATTCATATTTGTACAGTTGTGGACAGGCCACTTCATGAACTCATTCCTTGGCATCCATCAGGTCTGCACACAGCACTTAACTGAATGCCAGGGACTGTGGTACACACTGGGAATTCCGCAGGAGTCATGCGCAGTCCCTGCTCTCAAGGCTACCCTCTAGTGGGGGAGGTGCTTGGACCAGAGTCCTGAAGAGGTGGAGGATGCTCTGCCTAAGAGGGAACTTAGTGGAGTCTGGGGGATCCTGGAAGGCTCCTAGGGAGCTCCAGCTGTCTACAAAATCCTGATCTCCCCAGTGTCACCAAAACACCTTGAAGTTGGGAGGAGGTGAGGCTGAGCAAGATTTCCTTCCTGAAGCTTGGCCCATGAAGGGCCTGCCGGTCTACAAGTCCACAGGGTGGGTTCACTCTGCCCTGCACCAGGCTGGCTGGTCCTCAGAGGAGAATGAGAGCAGAGACAGGTTTCTATAGTGACAGGAGTTAGGAGCCTGACAGCAAGGCTCGTCTCTGTGCACTGGTTTTGACTCAGCTACGTTCCCACCACGCTGGCAACAGCCTGAGTCAGAAACAGTGCAATCTCCTGACCAGTTAATTAATTCAGAACATCCCCATTCTCATTTTGAGGACATTATTCCATCTAATTATTTTTTTTCCAGTCTGTCCATTTGGAATGAAAAACAAAAGAATAAAGCTTAATGCCAGCATTTCTCAATGTCTCTCTCTCAAAAAAAAAAAAAGACATAACTCTGCACTAAATAAAGCCTGGTAATTCAAAAGCAAAAGCTCTAATATATTCAGCATAAAACAGACAGAGGACCTAGAGCAATAATGACAACACTAATAACTAAAACAGTTATAACAATTAACAACAATTACAATGATAGGGAAGCTAATGGCTATGATCACTACATTGAAATTGCTAGCCGAGCTGAGAAGGAGTTTTCTAGAGAAAATGGGGGTGGGGCTGGGGCTGTGAGTGTCTTACTCTTTCTAATCCCTGGTAGGGGAGGCTAAGCCTCAAGCTAGCAGAATATCACAAAGAGCTGAAATAGAATTGTTTTTCTCGTTTCCAGGTGTTCTTACAAATCATTTATCACTCCACACTGGGCGTTTGTGACCGGTGATGGGCGTTTCTCCTCTGATGGAGTCCAGGCTGGTGCTCCTGGTGACAGAGTCAACGGAAGCACTGAGGCAGAGGACCAGGACACCTGTCTAGTTTTCCTTGTCTTCGGGAACAACAGAAGCTGTCGGTCCTCCCTGAGTTTAGCTGTTAGGACACTGGGTTACTTCAGAGTTTGAGCTGAGATGGGGAAAAGAGGCTAAAGGCGGCTCAGGGTGCTGTTTACATTTTCTTGATGAATGAAACGTGGCAGCAAGGCCTGGCATTAGGCACAGCTGTTTAAACTAGGAAAGGCAAAGCCAAAAGCTTGAAAACCAACCCGCGAGAGTAGGGCCCAGTGAGAGCTGGGCCAAAAACTCTGTAAACGGTGTCTTAAATGCTCTGGTCTCAGCCAAACCAGGGGGGCTGCCATCTTTAGCACATTCAAAGCAGACACCCACTGCTGCTCTAAGAACAGTTCGGAAGCCTGGAAAAACTCACCAGGAGACACTCAATACGTCCTTAGTTTTGCAAGTGTGACTGATGTACGGGGAACAACCAAAGGTCCTAGTTCCCACCTCATCTGTTCCTTTAATCGGGTCAAAACTTTAGCTGGGAGATACTCAACTCACGGTTGGTTTTGGAAATCCGAAAGGTAAGAGCTGCAGGAGCCTGTGGACCCTTCCTTTTCTTTAGTGTAAGAGCTCTTGGTCGGTGGGCACCACAGTGGGCCTTCAGAGGGTCTCCAGGATGGAAAACTCATGAATAATCACTTTTCTGCTCTTCTGAGATGACTGGGTGCTTCTAAGACCATGCCTGGTGTACCCACAATTGTTGAGAGATGGAGACAGACACACAGACAGAGACAGACACAAAGAGAGAAGCAGATAGACAGAGACAGAAGAAACAGAGAGAGAGACAGGGAGACGGAGAGAGACACACAGAGAGGAGAGCCCATTGCAAGGTCTTCTTTGGGCAGGGATTTGCTATCTCTAAGAGTGACCTACGTCTCCACAGCATGGCACAGCCAAGCAAAGGAAAATTTTATACCAACAGGCCAGACTGAGTCTTGATTTGGGCTACTCAGAAGATACCCTGTCACAGCAAGGCAGGGAAGTATGATCTCGCCACTAAAGACTGTTAGTGTCAGATCCACTGTGGGACTGCCAGGCTGGAATTGAGAGAAAATCGGAGGTGTTGAAGAGTCACTCAGTAACCCTGTTACTAACACGCATGCTGGAGAGTGAGCTCTTTATAGATTGGGCAATCAATACTACAAGGCCATGATAGATTTTCTAGGTAACAGAATAAAATGAAAGAAATTGCATCTTACAGGGTCATTAACACTCAGTCAGGAGACACTGAATTCCTGTCCTCCCTCCCTCTTCAGATAAGATCTAGAGTTGGGCTTTAAAAAAAACGTTAGCAGTTCTGTCAGAGGAAGCAGGGCATCAAGCAACGGTCTGTGGGGTAGAGGAGAAAAGTCCTCAGATGCCAGATGCCCCAGCCCCTGGGGGGAAAAGGCAGGAGAACAGGCCAGTTTGCTTAAAGCCTTTCCCTCCCAGATACCTGAGAAAAACTAAAAGAAGCAAACGTATACAGCTGGTCTCTGACCTACCTAGGAATTGACTCTGTCCCAGCTTTTAACGCCTTCATGGAGGCTGCTGGCCCTTCCCCCAGATCTCCATATTTTGTTGCAATAAAACTAAAAGATGACATTAGGAAGTTACATATGTGTTGCAGGTTCTACAGCTTCTTCGGAGAGAAGGCACTGTATAAATTCAATAAATAAATAAGTAAACACAAATAATAAAAATCCCTGCCTCGGATTCTGCAGAGAGAGCGAAAAGTCTTCCTGTTTTTAATCGCCAAGTCACCAATCATTATAACTGGTGGGAAGTACAAGCCGTGGAAACATATTTAGAGCTGAGCCTTATGTTAACGACACCTCTTTGGGAGGCAGAAAGTATGGGGAACAAAAGACCTCTTTAAAAAAAAATTCCTACTTGAATTATACCTGTTGGGATAGTTAAAAGATAAATCTCCTCTCACCTCCCAGATAAAACCTAAGAAGAGAGAGAGAGATGGAGATAGAGAGAGAGAGAGCGCGAGAGAGCGAGCGCATACACAAGGAGAAAATGAGAGGAGGGAGGAGTGTGGGAAGGAAATGGTAGACATTTTCAGGAGACTGATACTTCCTGACTGGAGTTAATACAGTGTTGGCCATAGGAAGCTTCCAGCTATCCCACCCACGTTCATCTAGGGTGTATCTTCCTACACTGGTTGGTGATGGAAATTGGTTGAAAAAAACCCTATTTGGAAAAAAAAAAACCACCCTATTTGGGACCAGCTTGGTCAGAATGGATTTTCTGTTAGAATTCCATATAGCAAGTAGAAAATGACAGAATTTAGGTTTCAGGGCTGGAGAGATAGATAGCTCAGTCGTTAGGGCTAAAGATCACAACCAAACTTCAGAAATTAGGTCTCAGAGGACTCCCTAATCTCCACACGCTTTCGCCTCTGCTTCAGTAGCACAACCTATGATGCCACTGACTGGCGCCCCCTTCCCTGAGAGAAGGTGGGCCTGTGAACCGGAGTCCTTCACTAAACCTTGCATAGTCACTTCCTGCAGGGGTGGGGAAGACGACATAGTGGGGGAAAGCACGTATCCAGCAAGCAGGAATATGTAGGTTTTAATCCCCAGAGGCCAAGATGGGAGACAAGATTCTTTAGCCATGGTCATGAGTCAGCAGGCCAGGCAACCAGCATAGTGGCAAAATAACAAAGGTATCATGCCCGTGTCAAACAAGGTGGAGGGTCAGGCCCAAGACCAACACTGGAAGTTTTCCTCTGACTTACACACACACACACACACACACACACACACACACGCACGCACGCACGCACGCACGCACGCACACACACGCGCGCACACACGAATTCATTTCCCACAAAGATGGAAAAGGGAAAAGAGACTCTGCTCAATGACTATGAATGAGAAGGAGGGGAGTCAAGAGAAAAATGAGAAACCAAGAAACCAAGCGAGAGCAGGGAGGGAACCCGAGAAAGAACTCCCAAGCTTAAGATTTTCATAGATCCTACGAGGGTAGGAAATCTGCTGGTCTCCAAATCACTTCTGAACCTAGTTCTCCTGATGGAATGTCCTTGAGGCGGCCCAAACAACGGGCACCATTCCCTCACTGACAGTGAAGGAGTAAGTCCTCGGTCCACTTAGGAGACTGCCAGGGCATCTGACCTTGGGAGGGATGGGCTCCCTAACAGCCTGGGGCATGGCTAACAGGCTGGGATGAATAAGATGTAATTTTGTATTCAACAAACCTGTTACATATTCATCTTCAAATGTGCCTGGAATCAAACCAGGCCATCTGAAGTCAGCATCCCCCGGTCGTTCTATCCCTCACCCCGGCTTCACTTTTCAGATCGGACACATTTCCATTCCCCTCTGAACTCGCAATCTCCGGGCCTCTCAGGGAGGAGACATTTCCATCCTTCCCATTCTCAATCCTCTGATCTCTTAGAGATGAGGCAATTCTATTTCCACTGCACTGATTTAAGAAATACTGATAGGAAAAAATAAATATCTGGTTTGGCTTCCCACCTTCTGAAGACAAAACTCAGCTGTGCTAGGACATCGATTAAAGTGATTGGGTGTCTGCTTTTAAAGTTAAGGCACTCTCCTAGCCAGTCAGTCAATTTTGGCTGTTGGGGTCATGTACCAGGAACCTATTTGTTAGAGAGTCCAGTAACGGTAGTGCTTTCTCAAGCCAGAAGCCCCATTGTTCCATCCCGGGTTGTGCAGCCGTGTCTCATACCTCGCCATCCATGAGTGCCGCTGGCATCCTCTTCTAAATCATGGCCTTCATCTGAGGGGACAAATGATCAGTATTAACCATCAGTGTGGGAGGTGACCTTTCTCTGAGTTCATTGACCTCCTCCCCTTTCTTGTGTTTTAAAGCAGGGGCTTGCTATGGAGCCCAGGCTAGCTTTGAACTCATGATCTCCCTACCTGAGCCTCTGTCTCAAGAGCTGGGATTACAGGCATGTGCTATCATGTCTACTTAGGGAACTCTCTCCTTTAAAGAAAGTCGCATTAACATGTTTTCTTCTTCTTTCCCCTCCCCAGTCATCCCTCACCTTCAGATCGGCCATCTTCTCTTTCCCTTTCTATTCATTATTCATTTCAGAACACTCTGAAGTACGAAGCTGCACTAGGAACAGGGGGTACACAACAGACAAGCACGCCAGAGTTCCTGCCTTGATGGGGCTTCCAACCCATCGAATCACCAAGGGGCTTATCATTTAACCCAGTTCTTTTCCTCAGCCCTCATTTCTTCTTTTTTTGTGGAATTCTTTCTTGTATTTATTATCTGTATGCAGACACATTCTTTGGTTTTAGTCATTCCAGAGTTAGGGTTTGAGAGAGAGAGAGAGAGAGAGAGAGAGAGAGAGAGAGAGAGAGAGAGAGAGAGAGAGGAGAGAGAGGGAGGGAAGGGAGGAAGGAAGAGAGGGAGAGAGAGATAGGGAGAGGGAATGGAGGGAAGAAGAGAGAGGAGCGAGAGGGAGAGGGAAGGAAGGGAGTGAGGGAGGAAGGAAAGGAGGGAGGAAGAGAGAGAGAGATTGTAGTGAGTTTTAAACCTTTTGTGATTAATTAGTCCTTAACACATCCATTTTTGTTCAGCTGTATCGGAGGCTGGTCATGTACATGGTTTTATGTTCCTAGTACTCGAGGCCTGTAGTTATCTTTTTACTGTTTTATTTAGCCTGCCTTGTTCATTAGAGTATAGGCTCCTGAGGGCAGATGGAATGGTCTTTTAATTAATTGTTGTGGATTCACAATGGGTTCTAAGTCAATGCTGGTGTCTAACTCCAGTCAAGTGTTTATATGGCCAAAGTCACAATGTGATTGGCCCAAGTTTCTTACCCTCATTAACCTGTTTCATCTCAAGCTTCATACTACTTGATATAATAGGAACCGGGCCTTCATTAAGAAAGTATGTGTATTAGAGTAACATTTAATAACCCTATTTTATAATATCGAGTTTTGATGTATATATATATATACACATATATATGAGGTAGAAATAGGCTCACTATTATTTTCACCAACTCTTTCCTTTTCTCCTTTTCTCTTATACAGCCACACAGACAGTCAGACAGACACATGCACTTGCCCCACATCCTGTGGAAAAGAAACACTTTGAGGAATTATTTTTTAAGAAATGTTTTATCATTTTATGCATATATTTCACCTGTATATATGTATGTGTACCACGCGTGTGCCTGGCGCCCATAGAAGAGGACATTGGATTCCCTAGGACAGGAGTGACAGACAGTTGTGAGCTGTCATATAGGTTATGGGAACTGAACCCTGGTCCTTTGGAAAAGCAACCAGTGCTCTTAACTGCCGAGCCATCTCCCCAGCCCTTTGAAGGTCCAGCAGTGTGGACGTCCATGATGCCCATCTATAGTGCTTCCCAAATCGACCCCGAGGTACAAAGATGTAAGGTAACGGAGGAATGAAATCAAACACAGGGAACAGGGCGTGTAGAGATAAATCATATTGAACATGATTCTTTTCACACAGCCCTCTCCACTGTCCCCTTCCTCCCTTCCTCCGTCCGCTGTGATGTGTTTCCTTTCTGCCACGGGGCCAGTTTCACGGGGCTGACAATATCAAAGGGTGAGTTGGTGCATCCTCCTTGTAGAGATGCCCAACGATTTGGACAGCGAGCAGCTCTTTTCCTGGTATCAAACAACTCAATCACGGGGCCCAATAATGTGCTGCGCTTAAGCACTTTTGCAGAGAGCGTTTATCCTACCTCTGATGTCCGTGCACAGCTGTCTCTTCCTCCCCATTCTAATCAATGTAAATTGGGTCAGATCTCCGCTGTGAATTACAAATTGGATCCGAAGTTGGAGGGTCACCATGCCTGCTACTCCACCTCCTTCCCACCGCCATTAGATGGGAAGCTATACCAAAGATCTTTTCTAAATAAATCAGACTTTATTGTAAAACTCGGCCACTGACGAGACATAACCTCATTAGCATTGATTTTAAAATAAATTATTGAAAGTGGCCTGCCTGCTCTTTGCATTTGTAAAAAAGCAGAATGTAAATGTATTTGCAATGATAAAAATGAAAACTAAAACTTGAATCCTTTATCCTTTCAGGCACTTAGTCTAGTCATGGTACAAAAAATAAAAAAATAAAGTAGAAAGTAAAAAAAAGACAACTTGAAGGACTCTGTTTACTTCACTGCCAGATCCCAGAGCAGATTCTCTGATTTCCACTGTACCTTTGGAGTCACCTAGAAAGGAAGAAAATGCTGACCACTAAGCATGTGCACTATTTGCCACTATTACTGGGCCCTATGGTGATGGATGTGAACAGCAAACCCTGGCCCCACTTCTACCTGCCTTGTCCGCTGGCCCCCACTTCTGTCCTGCCTGCCTTGTCCGCTGGCCCCACTTCTACCTGCCTTGTCCGCTGGCCCCCACTTCTGTCCTGCCTGCCTTGTCCGCTGGCCCCCACTTCTATTCTACCTGCCTTGTCCTCTGTGGCTGACAGTGGCCTCCAGTTAAGAAGCCTGTTACCAATGGGCCTGAGGCTGTGTCCCAGGCATCTCCGGAGGACTGAGGATGGGGTCTCATCACACAGTGGAGGAAGCCCCTTCTATAGTTGGCTATGAAGAACACAGCCCTTGATTCCTTCTTAGCTTAAATTGCTGGATACAATTGATCGACCATGGACCCTTCTGTGAAATCAAACCAACATCTCTCAAGGTTCAAAGTCAAGACAACTATAACGTAACTGGGACTTGTAAAAAAGGCTTTTTGCGAAAAAGAAGAAACTAAATTTAGGGAGTTAAATTTCTTATTTTTGTTATTCTGTACAAGGGGGCTTTATTATTATTTATTGTTCTTTTTCGTGTGTGTGTGTGTGTGTATACAATGTGCTCACATGCATCAGGATGTATGTGTGGAGGTCACAGGATAACTCGAGAGAGTTACTTCTCTCCTTCCACCACGAGGGGCATATGGCTTAGAGACCAGCCTTTTTACCTACCGAGGCATCTTGTTGGCCTGAGATTTTCCTCTTAAAAGACCATTTTGAATATATATATTTTAAGTTAAAGAGCTCATTGGACTTCTTTATAAGAATATTATTAGGCATTTTAGCCTTACATCTATGGAAATACATCTTCATTTAAGAGAGAATTAAAATTTATGTGCTAGCTCAACTTTAAACAGTAATAGATTATAATGGTTCTTGCTCCTAACAGGGCATATGGGACCCCAGTCTTACACAGGCTTTAAACAAATTAACCTCTGAAGATTACTGCCCACTTATTACATTAAATGCTCTACTTGATTCCCAAATATCTCATCTCAATTGGGAAAACAGTTGAAGAAGATCCTGTTAACTGTGTGAACATGGGAGGGAACCGTGGGGCATCACAAATGAGCGCCAGTATCTGGAGAGTCGATTTCAATCAACATTCTTGGCACAGTGTCAGGGACACTAATGAGAGGCTGAGAGGAACAGGACACCGACCCACCCAGGAGGGACAGAGAAGCGCTAGCTGCCCCTGACAGATGACTCCTTTCTGAAGTGAGGCTCTGGCACCCCCTTTCTGAAGTGAGGCTCTGGCACCCCCTTTCTGAAGTGTGGCTCTGGCACCCCCTTTCTGAACTGTGACTCTGGCACCCCCTTTCTGAACTGTGACTCTGGCACCCCCTTTCTGAAGTATGGCTCTGGCACCCCCTTTCTGAAGTGAGGCTCTGGCACCCCCTTTCTGAAGTATGGCTCTGGCACCCCCTTTCTGAAGTATGGCTCTGGCACCCCCACCCTCAACATTGACAAAACTGATACCAGAAAGAACAAACGATGGAAACAAATAGGAAAAAAATGGTCAGAAAGAGGGAAAAGCATTTTCCCCAAACAAAAAGTGACAGCTAAAAAAAAATGGCGAATGTATTAATGGGCAGCCAGATGTCAAGGTGCTGTGGTGACAGCTGCAAGAGAAATACAGGGAGACTTGATGTGCAGAGGGAACATCCAGAAAAACAGAAATAAACCGTTCCCTGGCACGCCTAGACAAGCGACAGACCCCTGCGTGCTCGAGCAGCTCTCCAGACAGCCATAGAACACAGGAGCAAAAGGCTCAGAACACAGATTCTCTCTGTGTGCTGGGCAATCTCGACGGTTCCCTCTCAACACGTCCATCCTAGCTCCATGGTACGGTCGACGCAGAAGATATTAAACTCTATTTGTGCTAATAGCAACACTTGGAAGACATAGGATTTAATTCCACAAATAACTGAGTCCCTCCTAGCTGGGGAGAAGGACATGAATACCAATCAGCACAACTGGAGACAGAGCTTAACTTCAGTGGTGTCTGAGAAGATGTCACGTCTGAGGATGTCACGTCTGAGGACGTCACGTCTGAGGCCACATGTGAGCAGAGATTAGGGGGACAGCCATGGTTCCAGCTGGTGCTGGCCCAGCAGCGCCCCATGCTGTTGCTCAGATACACAAATAGTCAGACAGACAGACAGAGCAGGGATGAGGAAGACAAGAGGCCAGGAGGCTAGAAGAAGGCTGGGGATGGCATGGATTCTTTTTCTACATTTTGTATTTTGGACCTGGGTTTGTTTTGTATTTTTATTTCTTTTGATTTCTGTCGCCATTCCTTTTCCCTGTGTGCCCGGACAATTTATACAGGGGAAAAGATAATCCCACAGAATGTTGTTTCCATTTGACTCTAATTAAAAAAAAAACCCTGGTTATATGCTTTATTATAAAGCAATCTGGTTTCTGGGTCTATAACAACCCTCTGGGGCTGTGTGGGTAGCTTCAGAATATGCACAGACATTTCCAGAAAGGCCTCTTTATCTCTTTCTGTTTGTTTTTTTTTTTGGAATCTCTAGAGAACACAGCTGGATCCTGCTGCCATTATAGCTACTACAAGGCCCCAGTTACAGCTCTCCTATGGTCTCAGATGCCTTACTGGCTTCTAGCCTTGAGGCCCCAGACGATTCAGGACCTGACAGAAGATGTCCTTATATGGAGTCTTGAATTGTGGATCTGAGTCTGTGCTGGTCTGAAGAATAACTTCAAGGAAGATGAGAAAAGGTTTAGGAAAACCTGTTTTTTTTTTTAAAAAGACTTATTCTGGGTGGTGGTGGGTCATGCATGCCTTTAATCCCATTACTTTGTAAGCAGAGGCAGGCAGATTTCAGTGAGTTTGAGGTCAGCCTGGTCTACCAAGTGAGTTCAAGGACAGCCAGGACTGTTACACAGAGAAACCCTGTCTTGGAAAAAACCACCCCCTAAAAAGATTCATTTTAACATTTATTTATTAGTGTGTGCGTGTGGGTGCGTGAGCGTGCACACATGCCTATCAAGCATATGCAGGTTCCTATGGAGACCAGAAGAGGGCACGAAATCCTCTGAGTTGGAGTTGTGAGCTGTCCAATGTGAATATTGGGAACTAAACCCAAGTCCTCCGGAAGATCGGCAGGTGCTCTGAACCACTGAGCTGTCTCTCCAGCCCCAGAGCCTCTCCTATTTTAATGTCTGACTTTCATACTCTTGGTCATTCTCTGCAGTTTAATCTACTACAAATGAAACCTTAAACTCAAGGGCCCCCACATGCTCAACAGGAATGTTCAGAAATCCCAGGGGATACCAATTTTGAAACCATATATTCCAGTACTAAAATTTTTTTTTGTGGTCTGGCCGACAACCTTGAGTGTTTTGGCTTCCTCTTCTGGGGACAAGAGTGCTAGCCATGTAGCAAATGCCAATTAGCTCATGATTAATGCGATGTTGTGCATTTAATTTGATGATCCGGGCATTATTTTGGTTAGAAATTGTTTTTTATTGACTTGGTATATGGTGTATATTCTTTTCGCTCGTCTCAAAGCCTATTTAAATCACACTTGGGAAGGGAAGCCTCACCCACGAGCCTTTCCTCGTAGGCACAGCGAGGACTTGCAGACTTGCTTGCATAGGGCCCTCCCCAAAGAGCAGGGCCACAGACTTGCCAACACTAAAAGTCCTTCACAAAGCATGTTCAGCTGTTATAATGAAACGAATGCTAGGGATCTGAGCCCTTTGACCACGGATGTGCTACGCGCTGCTGCTGGCTGCCCCTCCACCCAGCACCTGGCCTCTTGGTAGGGGGAAATAAAAAGGGGAGGCTGAGCAGAAGGTGCTCTCCACATTCCATCTGTTCAGGATCTTCAGGTTCACATATGCTTCGTATACATAGCTGCAAATGCCTAACCGGACTGTGCATTCGGGGCTGGCTGGTGAGGGTGAGATGCATCCCCCGACTTTCGGAGGAAGTAATATTCCCCATCAGACACCACCACCATCATTTATCGAGCGCTTGCGGTGTGCCAGTGCTCTGGGTTAAGTGCACACACATGATCTCCAGGCTCCGCCCCTCCAAATCCCTCTAGGATGCTGCATTGCTCTCCCCATTTTACAATGGACAGGGGAGGCAGGGAACTTGCTGAGGTTCTCACAGCTAGCAGGTGCCAGGGCAGATCCACTCTGATTTACAGCCGGCTTTGTGTCTGTCCTGCCTAGCTGTCCCCCACATGCTGTTTTTCAGTAGGTGGTGGCTGGTGATACGGGTGGGGAGATGCTCCTGGGCCACTCACGGTCCTTCTCATCTTCCCCAGGACTCTGGTATGGTATATGCCAAACTGGCACAGCAACTTCAGAAGCAACAATAGCGGAGTGCTAGAAAGCTTGGACGATGGAGACACGTGGCTGGAATCACCACGGGAGAATTAAACGCCTCTGTACCTCTCAACACGCTGTCTGTAAAAACTCTGGTGGAGAGTGGCTTTTTTAAAATTTATTTTTATTAATGTTTATTGGAAGCACAGGCAAGGCAGCCGCTGTCCGTCTAACCTGCTGCAAGAGATCCTGGCTTTTCTACAGTGTGGCTCCCTCTCTTTCTGTGCGGAGTTCTGTGCACAGGGTTAGTGGCTGTTTGAGGGTGTTGACTAACCTCCCTGCCCTTGGGTCCACTCCTTATTAGAAGCGGCAGGAGGTTTGGAGGAACTCTCCAGATCCCAGTAGAGGGTAGGAGTTCAGGAGGCAGATAGACTTGTACCACTGAGAAGCCAGTGATACATTCCTTGTCCCTGACCCAGAATAAGGGGATGGCTTCAAACCCATCCTGTTTTCTGAGGCCTCTTTGCCTTTGCTCTCCACTCCTGAGCATTAGCTTCACCCTGGCTTCTTTGGGCCCCGCACACCTCTCCTTTGCACCCCAGAAGGCAGATTGGTTCAGGGTGATGTTCCCAGAGCACTCTGCCACAGCTGGAACCAAAGGCGGAGCCTCGCCTGGATCCTTCCCAGAACCTGGGCAGGAGTGAGCCTAATGTAAGCTCACTGGGAAGTTTCTGGCCAAGTTGGGGAATGTGTCTCCTTCTAGGGAGAGTGGTGAATTAGATCCGTTTCTGCACCCTGCTGTTGCAGCGGCACAGGCTGCGAAAGGGAAGATTCTCAGAGGAGCTGTGTTTTAATGTAGCAATTTGATTCAATTTTCCACTCTATAAAATTACCCATCACTGCTCGTTGCTTTCCAACAGACACCTTCACTCTTAATTTAACAATCCTATCGAATTCTGCCAGGGAAATTGGAAAAATTTATCACCTGTGAAATTTTATTTTCCTTTGGTTGTATCTGTTTTTGTAAAACTTCATTAACGACGAAGACTTGCTGAGGAAATTATCACTTTTTTTTTTAACTTCAGACACAAGAAATGGCTCGACCTCAACCAAGATATCATTTGCATAATAAAACACAACAACAACAACAACAAAAAAGGCTGGGGAAGCAGAGACTGGCAGAGGTTGCAGGAGCAAGGGGAAGGAGTGGACTCTCCTTGGTGGGGTTGTGTGGACACAGCCTTGCGTCTTGACTCGGGGGCCATGACGTGGCTTCCCTTGCAGTCAAGAGACAGATAGGGAACGCCTACTAAAGAGGGTTGGGTCCTCTTCTTGGGGAGCCTTGAAACGCAATTATTTTCTGATGATGTTTTCATGAGGGGCTCTGTCTTCAGAGGCCCAAGTGTTAGATTCACCTTAGTTCCTAGGTTCATCTGGGATGCAGGTTTAAATTGCTATAAATTTTGGCTTAATTTGAATTCCTTAGCAGCGCGCACTAAACTGCTGGCAAGTTTCCATAGGAGCGCTTTCTGAATGGACTTGAAGATTCAGCTTCCCCATTGTCTAAGTACCTCACAATTAAAAGGCTCAGGCTCTGGTTTTGCTGTCTGACCCCCACTGTGCTCTGCACTGTTCACCAGCTGCTGGAGCCCCCCAGAAGTGGCTCCGTGGAGGCAGTGATGACTGTGCGCTTTCCGAGGCGCTAGTGAGCCTGCCTACCCGCGGAGAGGGCGTTCTATCGGAGTTCTACTGTATCACTCAAATGGTTTGTTGGCATTTGTATAATTCCGACTTTGGAAAGATGAGGTATTTTTGAGACAACTTCCTGTCATTCTTGTGAGTCTACAGAGAATATGCGAGAACTAGAGAGTTATGAGAACTCACCCCCAAACCAAGGAAACCCGGAGGGAGTGTTCTCTGGCCTTTAATCTTAGTGACACAGAGGAAAGACATCTTGGTGGACTTCATCTTGCTCCCAGAGCAAGGCTGAACCACTGTATTGGAGACATGAACATCCTACGCTGTCCCAGTCAGAGAATGTTTAGATTAGGATTCCTTTGGGGGAGTGCTTTATTCTTTCACCAGGTCAAGAGTTTCTGAAAGCAGAGGGAAGTTGGTCATTAGAAGATGAACTGTTTCACCTGGTAGGACTTCATAAATGTCCTCTTCTTCCTCTGTAGGCTCAGGCAGGGTCACGGCCCTGCACCGGGAACCGGACTTTGGGGAGTCAAAACCATCAATGTCATCGTATGTTTCTTCCTCTTCTTTCTCCTCTTCCTCCTCTTCTTCCTCCTCCTCTTCACAGGGAATGGTTGAGGAACTCAGATCTGCCAGGGCAAAGAAAAGAATGAGTGAAGGTAGAAAAAAAAAAGAAAGAGGCTGGAAAAGAAGGTGGGTGAAGGAGGAGGAGGGTGAGAACAAAGCACGTCAGGGGAAAATGAAACCCTGGGTTAAGTGCCGTTATTTCTAATGCAGGCCTCGGTGGCAGGAATCTATGGAAAAGGCCAGCCCGGCACCCCATCAGGTTTAAACCACCAACATAAATCCTCTCCGGCAATAAAACTTGGTCAGAATGAAGCAGCCCTGAAAAGTATGGGTGCATGAGCGAAAACACAAGGTGAAGCAAAGAAGATAGGCCCGACGGGGCACTGCCAGGGTGCCATGCTCTGCTCACCAAGCAGAAAACCAGATGGGTGAGTGATGGCCCCGGGTCCTCTAAGGCGACAGAGCCAGGACATCTAAGGTGGAGTCTGAGCTCTCGGAAGCTCATCTCCCAATGATCTCGTTGCAGAATTTAGACAAGTTTGTTTGTGGAGAGGGGACAAACATGGGGGGGGGGGAGCAGCAGAAGAAAAGAAACAGAGGTGTGGAGAAACGCAACCGTCATGTAACCAAATGGACCGGCTAAACGGCACAATTTCCGTGTCCTTTTATGGCCTGGCTGACCTTAAAGGGGGTCACTGAGTAGAGGATATTCAGCCATTACGGCAGCACCAGGGCAGGGAGGAAGATTGGTTTCAATTCTGGTGGGGGCCGGGGGGGGGGAAGCTCATTCTCTGTCTTGGAAACCCCCACTGAAGGGGCCTCTGCAGGACCCTGTGAGTACGCTGAGTGCACCCTGGGGAGGGAAAGGGTAGAGAGACTCGAACAGTTCATTTCAAAACACAATAAAACTGTTTGGCTTGATTAGGCTTTTAATAACGATTTCCCAACACATTTCATTGGAATTCTGGCGACTTCCTACGCGGGAAGGATCAAAGGCGCATTTGCGGCTTCAACCATATGTTATTATTTGGTTTGTTTTAAAATAAAATTGGAATGAATAATTTCTTCAATGTGAGATTCTGAAAGTACCACAGGGTACAGCTCAATAAAGCTGCATTGAGTTTTATGGAGGTTTACACACTTAGGGGTATATTACACGCATAAATCCTATGCACCTAGATGAGAGTGTGCCCTGTAGCCTTACCATCAACGCTCGTGTGTGCCTAGTTCCGGTCTATTATACGCAATGCTGTCGGGACACGCCGCGGTTTGTTTTTGTGCTAGCACAGGTCTCAGTGAGCGAAAGAGGCAATTCTTGTAATTAAGGCTCCAGTGCTTCCTTCTTTTGATCCACAATAAAATCTTATGGCAGAATAATAAACCGTGATAAGAAAGCTTGGTGATTTGGGGTGGCTGTGCACCTCTCTGTGTCGTGGGCCATGCACAAGGTTGGTGTTTTTATGGTTTGCTGAGGCAGGGTCCTGCTGCAATGGTCTCTGAGGGTCCTCTTAGGTCAGATCTACCTGCTAGGCCACTCCCAGGCAAGGCTTCCTGGGCCACTGTGGCTGCTGCGCCAGGCCTGCAGGCTGGCCAGTAGAGGGTACTCTAAGAACAGCCATTTAACCTCTTCAGGTGGGACTTGCCATCCCAAGGCAAGGAACATTTTACTGTGGCTTGGGAAACAGCAATTTATTTTTAATGTCCAGCGTCCCTGATGATCACCAAGATGAGTCTAGAACTCTACTAAACAAAAACAAAAAAAAAGAAAAGAGGAGGAGGAGGAGGTGGAAGGTTCTGGATCTCAACTAGACGATGGCTATTATGATTTACCCTCCCAGAATAAAAAGGGCTGGCAGACAGTGACTTAGGTTAAGCTGGCTTTCAGAACCTTTCCCAAATGAGGACTTGTAAGCTATGACGTCAGAGGTGATCTCCAGATGACTGCCTCGCCTTCTCATCCATATTTGCTCTTATAAATAAGGGCAATGTGGCTGGGCGAGACTAGAGGGTCAGGAAAATCACATACGGAAACCTTTAGATTAAACTTTCAAAACGTAACTTCTGCTGCAAATCTACTCACGTAGCATACATACTTGAAATGGTGGCTCTTACCTTTTAGCAAGAAACTTATTTGATCCACCCAGTCTCTGGCTTCAGCTGGATTAAGAGCTGTAAACTGGAGAAAAGTAAGGGGATTAATTTAATCGTCACCTTCACTAGAACTGCCAGGACTCCTGCTAGACACACTCAAAGGAATCCGGGTTTCAGACTCGAGCCTGGAGCCTAGGGTTCTCCATCTCCTTACGACTCAGAAAAAAAGGCCAAGACATCTCACGCAGCTGCTTCTGCCTTCGGCAATTCTCCAGGCCAGGGAGGGCCGCTTGGAGTCAGGACATTTACGCTTTTGTACACTCATCTGATTACTTCTTCATCAGAGATTTATGGGAGAAAAGTTCATAGGAAGAAAAAAGAAAACAAACCAAATCAGCATGGACATGAGATAGGAATATTCCAAGGGCGGGGCCTTTGACAGCAAGGCGGTTTGTTTTCCAGTGTTAGGGCTGGTACTCAGGGCCTCGCACATGCCAAGTTAAGTATTCTACCAATGAGCTAGATGCCCACCCTGCAGCAGGATGCTGAGAAGAGGCAGGGAGCACTTCTTGTGATTGCTGAAGCAAGGTTGTTTGGGTTGGTTTTTTAGATAGTCGGTGGAAAGCAATGTAGGAAGATGAACACTTCAGCCATAGGAGCCACATGAGCAGTGAGAACGTCAGAGGCGTGGCCGCAAGCAGATCAGGCAGACTGGAGAACAGGTACAGGGGGAGAGCAAGAGGGTCAGGCAGGGGGCTCTGCCTAGACTGAAGATATAGGCAGCAGGAAGTCACTACCAGTTCTTGCAGAGTAAGGGTGATTGTTTCAGTGGCTGTGGCTCAGAAGGGCTGGAATAGGACACCTGGAGACTGACAACCAATTAGACAGCTGTTTGAGTAGCCTTGGGTGAGGTGACAGGGACTCAGCTACGGTGATAGCTGTGGGAATAAATACAGAGAGGAAGAACGGACCAAAGGAAGAACCCATGGCTCAGAGTGATGGTTGAGAGTCAACGGGCCAAAGACAGGCAGCCAACAGACCACAAAACAGACTGGCCAAGCACCAACCCTTGGTAATTTTTAAAATGAATCAACTTGAGATGAAAGAATATTTTAATTCTCTAGTCACCAGGGTTCAATAAAAGTACATGCTGTAAGCAGGACATGGTGGCGCACACCTTTAATTCCAGCACTCAGGAGGCAGAGGCAGGCGGATCTCTGTGAGTTTGAGACCAGCCTGGTCTACAAGAGCTAGTTCCAGGACAGCTAGGGCTACACAGAAACCTTGTCTCAAAAAAACTAAAAAAAAAAAAAAAAAACTAAAAAAAAAAAAGGTACATGCTGCTTAAGAAATATAGGTTCATGCTTTATCATTCTCTCTCTCTCTCTCTCTCTCTCTCTCTCTCTCTCTCTCTCTCTCTCTCTCTTGTGTGTGTGTACAAGTTCACATACACGTTGCCTACATGCAGAGGCCAGAGGGCACTGGCGTTTTCCTCTATCACTTTCAACATTGCTCCTTTGAGGCAGAGTCTCTCCCTGACCCTCGAGCTCATGTTTTAGGCTGGACTGGCACTCCGGGCACTCAGCAAGCCCCAGCCATCCCTGAGTCTATTCACCATGGTGCTGGGCTTAAAGAAGTGCGTGGGACTGTATCTGGCTTGTTACATGGGTTCTGGATTTGAACTCGGGTTTCCATGGTTGTGCAGCAACCATGAGCCATCTAAGTCATCTCGCTAGCATATTCATGGCTTCTGAAAGACACAGTTCTAGGAAGTGTCTCTAGGGATACTGGCTTGAACTTTTCACATAAACTTTCATCTGGATGAAGCAATCTTAAAATTTAATAATAAAAATAGCTTAGAAACATGCTGAGTGCATACATTGGTTACATAATGTCTATAAAGGAAACTATAAAGAAGTTTCAGTTAAATTTTAAAACATCTAGACATTGCATAATGAATACATAGATCATTTTATCAAATTAATGGTGAAGACACTATCAAGGGCAAAAAGTTGAGCGCTGAGGAGAATTGGAAAAGCCAAAGGGTTCTTTAAATTTTTAGTTTAATTTTTGAATGTATTTTTTTCTTCTTCCTAAAGTTCAGTTACCTACCTTTAGTGAAGATGTGATAAAATAAAGATTATCTACAAATGAACAGACAATATACATACACGTAAAACACATACCTCATGAACATCAATATATTCACTCAGACATAGTTTTAATTGTTTTAAAAAGGAGTAGTGAACATTCAAAAATATATAAAATTACCATAATGAGGAATAAGTCTCTCATTGACAAGACTTTGTAGGCCCTCAGACTTCACTATCTAGCCTCAGAAACCCTTGCCATCAAGGGTTTGGAAATCCTAGAGACTCAGCAAATCCACTCCCAGTGGGGAGGTTTTGGACAGAAAGGCAAACATGGGAAAATTATTTTTCACTCTGTAGTTACATGTTGCTTATTTTGGATTTCATGGAAGGACATAAAGTTGACCAGTTGGAAAAACAGAATAGGAAACACAGTCGTGAAATCAGCCTTTGAGTAAGGAATTGGGCTGTGGGTGGGTTGCAATAAACAAGACTCTCACCTGTGGGATGATACTGGGAAGAGAGGGGAGGGGTAAAGAGATAAAAGCCAGGTAAATGCGGTATCTAGGGTGAGCATAGCAACAGATGAGAGGGGAGGGGCATGACACAGCAGAGCATGGAGCCGGGGAGCAGGTCTTCACGGGGGAGAAATGAGCGCGGAGGATGGAATCCAGCGGTGACCAGCGACCACGCGCTCACATGCAGCAGCAAGGGATCACCAGGCCAACCTACCTCATAGCTGCGTCTATCCTGGGAGGTCAGCTCGAAGCAGGCTTCTTTCTTGGAGTCTTTTCGCAGGTGGGGGGCCATGCGGACACTGTAGCCCTTTATGAAGAAGGTCCCTTTGGGCTGCTTGCCTGCAAAAGAGCAAAGCTCCCTGCATCTCTAGAGAGACACAACAGCTAAGGGGAAGGCATCTTCTCTGGGATGGAAAAGAAAAAGCACAAACAGCTGTCACATCCCCGAGGAACCACAGCTGTCGGAGAAAGGTTATTAGGGACGCCTGGGAAGAGGCTACAGTCAGACAGAAGAGCACCAAGCAAGGGAAATCCAACATGAAAGGTTATTTTACCAAAAGTGTACAAGAGAGACGGGGAATTTATTAGAATGTTAAGAGATCTATAATAACCGAGAGCGGGAGTTATTACAACAGGGAGAGTGGTTGTAAATGCGGGGCTCTCGAAAGCTATTACAGAGCCCAAACATTATTATCAGGGCCAGCAGAGTTCACGTTTAAGGAGGGGCACAGCAGCACAGGGGTTATCCTCAAGTCCCTGAATCTCCTTCCATACCCTACCTCAATCGCTCGCTCCCCTCCCCTGTGAGCTAGGAGGGGATTTATGCTGCAGGAAGAATAATTCAAACTCAGCGCTGGATCCTCTTCCAAGAGGTAAACTGGGACGTAGCCACGTAATGCATCAGGAGAGGATGAGGAAGGAAACAAGGAGAAAGGGACCCTAAAGAAGGGAAAGAGATGCCACTCTGCCAGTCACCTCTATTCTAAAAAAAAAAATTACAATATCGGACTCTCCCCTATGTCCCTGGGAGAGGTTGTGCCCGTGTTCTGTGGTTCAGACAGAACATGTCGAGGGCAGAAACCGCAGTGACTGGATGATGTCGGTGCCCTCTGTCAGGCGGAGGGAATTAGAATTGAGTCTTTCCCTCACTCCATCCAGGGCTGAAGACTGAACCCAGGGCCTCAGATGTCTTTGGATGATAACGGTGGCAACTGAAGGACAAACCGGGGGAGGGGAGAGCGCGAGAGAGGGAAAGGTTCTATTTTTACCTGGTTGAGCTAAAAGAAACACACAAACACTCTACCCGCTGAGAAAATGTCCTGGACACGATAAGGAGTGGCTGGAGAGAGGGGAAGCCATGCAACAGTGCTTTCTGACACCAGAATCTTCTGTGCTAAAGTATCCCTCCTTGCTCTAACTGGCCACTAAAATGTTTTGTTGTTGCTTTGGTTTTATTTTATTTCACCCTGACGGCAAAATGGTCAATAAAAGTTTCCAAGCCTCTTGCTCTCTGTTTTCTCCCCATCCCCTCTTACCGTAAGACCTGAGTTCTGAATGAACAGACTTGGCTTTATACCCAGATATGCCAAGACTTATCAGCATTTTTAAGAGACATTTATTTTAATTCTGCATGTCTGAGTGTTTTGCTTGCATGCATATATGTGTACCATGAGTATGTCTAGTGTCTTCAGAAGCCGGAAGAGGATATCAGATCTCTTGGAACTGGGGTTACGGATGGCTATGGGATACCGCATGGGTGCTAGGTCCTTCGCAAGAGCAATAAGTGCTCTTAACCATGGCGTACTTTACCCAGCACCCCAACCACTTATTTAAATGCAAGGGGAATGATGGACAGTTTTATAGTGGTCCAAATATCATACTAGTTTGAAGAACGGAGCGACTGCTTTGTAGGTCTAGAATTAGCTAATTAATCAATTAGCCAAGTTTTTCAGACAGAGTCTTATAAAGCCCAGGCTGGCCTGTGGCTACTACATAGCTGAGAATGGCCTTGAACTCCTGACCCTCCACACTCCACCTCAGGAGTGCTGAGATTGCAGGCATGCACCATCACGCTGGTTTTATACAGTGCTGAGGATCGAACCCAGGGCTTCAAGCATGCTAGGCAAGCATCTACCAATTGAGCTGTACCTCCAGGCGAGAACCCGCACTCGCTGAACTTGCAAGTGAGCTGGGGGCTGCAGGCCACAGAGCTTCTGCACACAGAGCTTCCAGCACACCGCCGTCAGCTCCCAGTACCCCTGAGTGGGAAAGATTCTGAGGAATCCATGACGGTCCAAAGGTGAAGTCAGCGACAGGAGCAGGGGTAGGGTGAGGCAAAGCCAACAGGTCCTAAGGACTCCAGGTCACTACCAAACTGTAGCTCATTCTGGTATGGTTGTGCCAAAGGTGCCGGGAGACTGTTCTCAGGCTAGGTGTCTAGGCTCAGGAGGATGCCGTTTAGAAAGGAAGGGGGGCAGACCTCACCTGGAAGGCAAATCTAAGGCCTTTGTAGCCATTGGTCTCTGCATGAAGGTGGCAGAGCCCAAGGAAGCCCCTTGGAGCACTTGGCTCATCTCCTCTCCCTCCTGTCTCCTCTTTAGGAGCTGGCATTCATTTTGTTTAGTTTTTATTTTTTGTTTTTTTTGGCAAGGTTTCTCTGTGTAACAACTCTGGAAGTCCCTTTGTAGATCAGACTGACCTTGAACTCACAGAGCTCCTCCTGCCTCTGCCTCCTGAGCGTTGGGATTACAGGTATGCGCCACCACTTCCTGGCCTACAATACTAACATTTAGTTTGTATTTATTTGTAGCTCCCACAACTGTGTGCTGAAACCCTCTCTTCCCTCTCAGAGTCTAAGTAGCTGTGTTCAGAGGGATGAGCAGTCTTCTAGGGACGGCACGCGGTGGCTCATTAAGGCACTGCCTCTGAGTCAACGCTCGGCTGTTACTGCTGCCATCTGGCTGAAGGTGTCTCTTGGGTACAACAACTATTTAGGCTTCAACAATCTGTGGCTCCAGTGATGTCCACGGGACTACTAATTCCCGATAGTTGTGAATATGCTCTTGGAAAGTTTGAACCCTAAGAGTCTACTTTTGGGCTATTGCTAAACACTGCTTAAATCTTTCTCCGAATTATTGTCATTATATTATTATTTTGTGTGTGGTGGTAGGAATTGAATTCAGGTCCTCGCGTACACCAGGCAACTGCTCTGCCACCGAGTTTTAGCTCCCGTTCTTGGCTACAGAGTCTCGCTACATTAGCTCAGGCTAGTCTTCCTTCAACATGCCCTTCTCTTGCCTCAACCTTCCAAGTGCTGGGATTGCAGGAGTGTGCTATCCTGCCTGGCGCCTTAATTTTTTCCTTGCTGTTGTTTGTCTTGTTTTAACACTGCTGTGTGTATAAGTGTTCTCACTTGCATGTGTATGTATGCGTGTGGTCCCGTTGGTGAGTGCAGGCTCATGCGTGCCACAGTGCACGCCGGAGGTAAGGGCATGGCCTTTGGTGTTGGTTCTTGCCGTCCACCTGCTTGAGACAGGGAATCTTGTTTGCTGCTGTGTACATCAGGCTAGCCAGTCTAACGGTTCTGGGGGATTCTTCTGCTTTCGCCTCCCATCTTCCTGTAATTTCTGACTTTTATCTCATTGTAATGTCTGCCTCCCATCTCGCTGTAAAGAACTGGGGCTACAGACCTGTATTCCATATTTTGACCCCACTTAGTGCTTAAAGAGGAAAACAGTGCTAAGCTGGTCTGTGTTTTTGGTGGTGGGCAAGGCGTTAGTTACCCAGGTCTATTTCTTTTTAAGCACCTCGCGGTCTGGGTGTTAGTTAAGGACTGTTATCTAGACATCTAAGTGCTGGAGAATTTACGAAGCGCTGGCATCCAGGAGCGAGGGAGCTGCTGTGGAAACGGAGAACACTTACTTTTCTCATTAGCATAGTAGAGGAAAAGGCCTCTGCTGACAACACACCATCGCTTCTGCCACTCTGACCCAAAGAAGCTATGATCTACGCGGAAGGGAGAGAAGAGACATAAATTCAGGTAACTAGAATCGCCCAAGAGTCTGTAAAACCCAGCAGCACAGTCGAGTGGGTTATTGTTTTATTTCCCAGGTTAATGGACTGTAAAACCCTCCTTTTCACTCCCACAGGTTACCCCGTAGTGACTGAGTGGTGAGGGTGAACTCCATCCCGGGCCCAGGGTCTCAGGAAGCTTGCTCCTCCCTGCCTCCACGGCTGCCTTTTCATCTAGCTAGCTTTCTCTAGGCTCACAACTCACCCTGCATTTTTCAAACTTTCTATGATATCTTCGTTTGTTTGCCTTTTGGAGACAGAGTCTCCCTGGGTAATCCGGCCTGGCCTGAAACTCATGGCTTTCTTCTTGCCTCAGCCTCTCTAGTGCTGGGATTATAGGCATGCGTCATTATACCCAACTGCTAGTATTTCCTTATGTGTTGCTTTCTGTGAACCAAAATGACGATACTCCAGGTCCTACATGCCATGGCCAGGAGATGGGCTTCTCTCTCTCTCTCTCTCTCTCTCTCTCTCTCTCTCTCTCTCTCTCTCTCTCTCTGTCTCTCTCTCTCGCTCCATCTCTCCCTCCCTTTCTCTCTCTCTGCCTCTCTCTCCCTCCCTCCCTTCCCCTTCTTTTTCTCTCTCTTTATTATTTTGTTCGTTTTTGTTTTTTGAGACAGGGTTTTTCTGTAGCTTTGGGGTCTGTCCTGGAACTAGCTCTTGTAGACCAGGCTGACCTCAAACTCCCAGAGATTCACCTGCCTCTTCCTCCTGAATGCTGGATTAAAGGTGTGCGCCACCACTGCCCAGCTCTTCTTTTTCTTTTTGAGAATGTGTGAGGGCTGGAGAGATGGCTCAGCGGTTAAGAGCATTGTCTGCTCTTCCAAAGGTCCTGAGTTCAATTCCCAGCAACCACATGGTGGCTCACAACCATCCATAATAAGGTATGGTGCCCTCTTCTGGCCTGCAGGCATACACACAGAGAATGTGTGAAAAACCAATTTGCTTGTTGAACATTAAAACAAGAACTCTGGCCCTTGTAGCACCTATTTTAATTGAATGACTTAAAGGGTCAGGAGCTGGGCATATCTGAAATTTGGAAGCAGGTTGCTTCACACTTGGAAAGACTACATTCTTGGAAAAAACCAGTTTTCTTTCTTTTTTTTTTCTTTTTTCTTTTTGCAAGGCACGGTTTCTTTGTGTAGCCTTGGCTGTCCTGGAACTTACTCTGTAGACCAGGTTGGATTTAAACCCAGAGAGCCACCTGCCTCCACCTCCAAAGTGCTGGGATTAAAGGTGTGCCACCACCACTCCCTGGCTAAAGTGTCACTCTTTGTGGGATCACACTGAGAGATGAGGACAAGAATATCATCCATCCATCCATCCATCCACCCACCCACCCAACTCGTCAAGATCTGACTGTCTCTGCCTCCCACATGCCATTAAAGATGCCACAGCTGGGCTAGTTCCAATCCCAATAAAGCCCCCAGATGGCTGAAGATTTGGGCCCTCTCTATTAGGTTGAAACCGACTAACTTCTTTCATTTCCTGGCCTTTGCCTTACATTGGCCTAGCACAGCGCCAGGAAGGCATCCTATAGTCTAGCAACATCTCCCTCCCTTCTTCCCCCCTGCCCCCCAGAATGGCCCACTCTTCATGGGTTCGATTAATACCTTTGCTTTTCTTCTCCAAGTATCCCTGCTTGATGATGTTATCCAGCTCCTGGGCCCCTCTTAAGATGTTTTCCACTCCTAAAAGGAACGATAGTAAAATGCTTTGTTTAAACCCGGTAGAATTTCCATTTAAGCTACTTTAGATTATTCACATTAATGATGGAGTCCGGAAGGGTAATTGTTTAAACGTAGCACAAAATACAACAATTTCTATATGATTAGGGGAAACAGTTAATTTTCTTCCTAATTATATCTAATGCTAATATTGCTTAAAATGGCTAACCATACATTAACTTGTGGTAAGGGGAGGGAGCCTAAATATGAACTGATTGGCAAGAAGAGGACTCTGGGGAACGAGGGATTTGCAGTGGCTGTGAGCTCTAAATTGGGTAATCCACACGGAGATAATCAAAAGTCAAATGAATCGCAACCAGGAAGGACAGGCTCCAGTGAGTAATGGACTCTCCACGCACGCCGCCATTTCAAAAGGGACAAGAAAGGCACAGCCACTTGTGGGTTTTGTTGTCATTATTTCTGTGTGTGTGTGCGTGTGCACATATGAACGTCAGAGGTCAACACTGGGCGTCTTTCTCTATTAACGCTCCGTCTTAATTTTTAAGGCAGGGTCTCTTTGGGAACCGGAAGCTCACCTATAGGCTACGTTGGCTACTGAACTCTAAGGAATGTGGTTGTCTCCACACCCCAGTGCGGGCTCACAGACTAGTGTAACCTTGTCCAGCTTTTGTGTGGGTGCCAGGGATCCGAACTCTGGTCCTCCCATGTACACAGAGCGGTTTGCCTACTGAGCCATCATCCCAGTGTGTTTCACCTGGACAGCTATTCCGGAGAGCATGGCTTTTGTGGCGTTCACGCGAAGGGCTATGCAAGATGAATTTGGCAACAATGACCAGATCTTGGATTATTTCAAAGTACGTTGTATGCGTGTGTTTGTGTGTTTCAGAATCATAGAAGCTTTAGCAAAAAAGAAGACCTTGGGGCTGACATGAACCTTTAACTGCAGGACAGTGACATTCTTGGCTTTTAATGGCCTCCTTAGGTACAAATTTATTGGGATGCCAAAGTCCTAATTCATCTTCCTGCCTGGGGTTTATACTTGCTTCACAGAAGGGAGGGGCAAAACACTGAGGCAAGAAGTGACTTCTTAATAATAAAAAAAATAAACAAAACAATAGCCTCTGCATTTATTTATTTAAACTGTGCTGGCTCCTGTAACCCTTCTGTCTCCACAACCCAAGTGTCTGTAAGCACGAACCACTATGTCTACCTCGACTAAAAGCTCTAGAAAACCACAGCGCTCCATTCCCCTCTTCTTGCTACTCCTGTCTTCTCCTTTCTTCTCCAGTGTGTGCTCTACCACTAAGCTACAACCCTGGCCTAACTTCACATTTTTAAAAATTATGTTTATTTAGTGTGTGTGCTCTCCCCTACCATGCAGGTCCTGGGGATTGAACTCGGGGAGTCAGACTCTACAACAAGTGCGTTTGACTGCAGAGCCATCTCACTGGCCCTGACTTTACAGTTCTTAATTAAAGCATGGGCTAAAAGAAGCTTAGTGTTTACTATTTAGTTTTCCAACCCAAATGTTTTACAGGTTGACTTGAAAATTTAGAAAGAAAATCATTAAAAATATACTGTATTTACATTTATACAATGTTCGTTTTAAATTTTTTTTTTTTTGCTTATTTGTATGTGCGCCTGTTTGAGTTTATGTGCATCAGGTCCTTGCTGAGGGCAGAAGAGGGCACTGGATCCGTTGGACCCGTAGTCACAGACAGTTGTGAGCTGCCTGATGTGGGGGCTGTGACCTGAACTCAGGTCTTCTGCAAGAGCAGTAAGTGATCTCATTATTCAACTTTATACAATTTCCCATCTATATGATTTTCAAAGAATCAGTAAAAAATATTATTTCTTTAAAAAATTCTGACAACACAATGAAAGGTCCAAAGGAGAGAGTCAGACAACAGCCCTAGCCAGCTATGATGCTCAGGAACCAGACTGATGACCAGCAGGGCACAATAACCACATGTGTGGTACATGTATGTACCTTGGCGGTAACCAGCAGTTCTTAAGTTGGGCTTAAGACCTGTTCAACAAGAGGGAAATTATCCCTCGTGGTAGAAACCTAGCTGACTATTCGGTCCTAGTAAAATCAAGGTTAACTGGAGGAAAATTTACAACCTCTAACTAAACCAGCATCATCCGTAATGCGAATCTACAAATGTTTGTCCTTATTCCCCCAGGTAGGTGTAACCTTTTTTTTTTCTTTATGTGGTTATTGTTTTATTCAATTGACTTGTCAACTTCTTTGTTCATAGAATCTTCTTCCATCCTGTCTTCCCCTCTCTCTCCCCCTTTCTCTCCCTCTCTCTCCCCAATCATCCCCCCTCCCCCGCTGCTTCTTTTTTGTTTTTGAGACAGGGTCTCACTATATAGTTCTGACTGGTCTGGAACTCACAATGTAGACCAGGCTGCCCATCCTCTGGGCAACTGTTTCCATTTGTAGGAGTTACAGTTAGTAAACTCTGTATTGGGCATATAGATCCTTCCAGACGGGTCTTGGGGTACATGTCTGAGATGAACCACAGCAAATGAAGGCTAATTTTCCTAGGGTTTTTCTACCCCTCCCATCCCTGTCCCTCCAAAATTCGAGACCCCTTGAAAACACCCTCCAAGAACTGGTGCTGATTCTTCTTCAGGTGGGAGGTCATGTGAGGTGGGAGGTCACAGGGTGGGAGGTCATGTGAGGTGAGGATCAGCAACAGGGAAAGCGCTCTGATGGAGGTTTTCCTCTCAAGTGGCATTCACAAAAAACCTGGCTTCTTAAGGCCTCAAATTCAAATGGAAGACACAGGGGCTGAGAGACCCGGGATCCTCCAAGCTATGTCTTGATACAAGTTTTTTCTTCTTCTTTTTTTTAAGGTCTTGTTAAACTAAGAGAGTTTCTTGTTAAAATCCGAATCATAAAAGACATGTGAAGAGTCTTATTAGAATTCAAACCTCCTTTTTTAAATGCAAATCTAAATGCCATTTTATGGAACATTTATAATTATGAAAATGGAAAGACATCGCCTCGTGCGCAGGGAGAGTCTGTGTGTATGAATATTACATTAATGCGCCCACACCAGCTCACTGATCCTGCTGGCAGGAGCATAAAAAATGCTTGAGTGAAACTTTTATTTAGATGCTAAGACTCCAGGCCCCAGCGGGGTGACAGAGACAGCCCCTGTGAGTTGTCGGCAGAGGCAGAGCTAGAATTGAATTACCCAGGGGGAGGAAGGAGTGACGAGCCCGCTTCGCTTATTTAATTTCATTTACTTTCAGTACATTATCAGCGTGAGGCTCTTCTCTCCCCACCAAGTGAAACCCAAGAACACCGCCACCCCGAAAACAAAGGCATAATGCAGCCGAGACATCTGAACTCCAAGTCACTAATTCTAGGCCTGCAGGGAGAGCGCCATCCCACCTCCTCTCCCCCAGATGCAGACTCAGCTTGCTAAAATCCGGGCCCCTGAAGGAGCGGTTGAATTTCTCACTTGGTTGTTCACCAACGAGATCCTCAAGAGCGATGTAGCTGGGGTGGTTTTATATGCTATGCTTTTGTACGCAAACAGACGTGGTCCTCTTGCTTTCTTATACATGAGAGGGTTTTTGTCTTTGTGAATTATCTCACTTGAGTTTCTCTGATGCACTGTGTGTGTGTGTGTGCGCGCGCGCGCGTGTGTGCATGTGGTGGCGGAGGGATGGGATTATAGAAGAAATTAAGAATGCTTATGAAAAAAGATAGTCAGCCAAGTCCAGCCAGTGTATGATTGACTGGACAGGCATGGCTGTGCGTCCAATACTGGTCTCCGTGTAGACCAGACTCTTAGCCTCATTAGCTCACTGAATCTACGCAACCAAGGTTGGGAGCTGTGTGTCCATTCACCGGCTCCTCTTTCGGCGTCATCCAGTGCCCTGATCAAGACCTGGCAGCCAGGGAACGCTCATGGTGAGACACACTCTGGAAGGTAAGGCAGGAGACTCCTCCATCCGGGTCCACACCCACGAACCAACAAATGGCTCTGTGCCTTAAGGAGAATGTAAGCGTTTTCCACAGTGATGGGAAGAATAGGAAGAAGCCACACACCACTTTGCAAGCTGCTATTCCAAAGGCAAAAACAGGGACAGTTAAATATAAAATTGTAGAAGAGACACTTTTGGGGGGGGGGGTGATCTACTACCTGAATAGTAGCTAGGCCATCATGATGAAAAAAACCTAGAAACTGTTTCAATTTGCTGGGAACAAACGGTTCTCTCGCATAAACCTATGCATGTATTACATTGTATCAGCACGGAACAGAATTGCATTAGTTCATAATCTCCACCACTAAACTAAGTCTCTCTGAGCAGCCCACATGAAGAAAAGATTCACTTAGCTGAAGGATGTTTGGCCATAAAGATAAGATCAACAGAGAAGTGTGTTACTTAGAAGTGACGGCTGCCCAACTTCCACGGCAAATTAAGATCAAGGAAATTCTCCCCCCCCCCCATACTTCTAAACTCTTGCATCTTGCTCAGAAACCATAAAAAAATGACAGGGTGGGACTCCATCTCTTAGCGCCAAACGCGACTCTTCAGTCAGTTCCTCATGGCAACAACATGGGGACCTTTGGAGTGTGAAACGTTTCCATAAAGCAGTTAATAACAGACATGGGAGCGTACGTGTGCCAAGGCCTATTTTAGCCAGCTATGTTCTAGCCCACGGAGAAAAGAGAGTCGGGGAAATCGGTGGACAACGTACAGCACAAGGCTAGTAGCACAGGAGAACACTCGGTTTCCCTGCAAAAGACGCTGCAGCCCTTGAAGAACAAACCACAGGCAGTGGGGTTGGCCTCTTGCTAACTCAACCTGAAAAGACCAATGATTTTGGAAAAATGTGTGTGTGTGTGTGTCTGTGTCTCTCTGTGTATTTTTTCCAGTTCTCTCCCAACTTAAATTGCGGACTTCTGTCATCATTCCTCTTCCTTTTGATTCAAGCTCTTGAGAAGAAACCACACGCACCCAAGCCTAAGGACTGCTAGCTACCGGGGATGGCTTTCAGGTAACATGGTCGGTACCGGGGGTCTGGCTACTGAGAGTAGAGAAAACCTGGTGTTTGAAGGCCGGGAATGGTCAGGTTCCATCTTAAGTCCAACTCACTAACTGCAGTCTGTCTGTTGTGCAAAAACACATACTTTCTTTCTTTCTTTCTTTTTTTAAAAAACAAACTAAAAATTTATGTATATAGGTATGGACACGTACACACACGTGTGTGTGCGTATAGATATATTTATGTATGGCGCGTATTTGTAGGAGCCCACAGTGGCCAGCAGAGGGCACTAGATTCCCTGGAGATGGAGTTACAGGGAGCTGTGAGCTGCTGGGAACCCGACCTCTGGAAGAACAGCTGGAGCCCGGCTGAGCCATCTCTCCAGTCCCTGTGGCCTTCTCTCCTAAGTTCATTACTCCTTGTTCTTATTCTGTTTTTCTGGGTTAACTTGTTTCCTCCTTATTCTCAAGTTTCAAGAACTGGCCGATGGTAGTCTGTCTGTGGCACTGAACATCTCCTGTAGCTGGTGGCTCGTCTTCTGTTTCTCCGTGGTACGCTCACGTAGCATGTTACCTCCTGTGGTCCTGTTGACATCCACTCGGGTTGGCACTCAACTCAACCCACCACATTTTCCTGTCACTGTGCTTTGCTTATTAAGGGATTTAGACGAACACATGAAAGGTGAGGAGATCTAAATCATTACCAGTTGAGTTTGGATGTAAAGGATCCAAAGACAGAGAAAGCACTCGACAGATGGCTTTAAACTGGATGGATGTGTTTGTGGAGAAAAAGCCCCGTGCAGACAGAGGGCAGGGAGTGAACACAGTGCAGCGACTCAAGCTCATTTCCACGGGGAAGAAGCCAGGCAACAGAGCAAGGCAACGGATTCAGACACAGTGGTGAAACGACACACTTAACAGTCTCCAAGGACAACATTCAGGAAATCTTTTTTTTTTTTTTTGAGACTCAGTCTTGTGAGGTAGTGAGACCTGACCTTGTCCTTGTGATCTTCCTGTCTCAGCCCCCTGAATGCTGAGATTAGAGGTGTGTGCCACCAAGTGCCTTTAAGTCCTACCTTTTAAGAAATATAAACTTATACTCTTTGATGTACTATGATGGTCTGGAAGGTTGTTTTGTTTTCTCGTTATGTGTGATCAAAGAAATCAATGAACATACAGAACAAAATCAAAGTCTCAAATCCAGTAGGGCACACAAGCTAAGACTGGAGAAATATTAGAAGAAGCAACATGGAACCCTCGAAAAACTCTATGTGGTCACCACCAAGGTTTGGAAAGCTTCCCCTGCTGGGTGTAAGGGGACACCCTGGCAGAGGGACACCCCGCTACAGCATAGGGTTCATTGGGGGAAGAGATCTTAGTTTAAAAAGATTATTGAGGCAAACGCACACACCGATCTCCTTTGTGGAACATTCCATCAACAATGAGGAGATCTGAGGCGCTCTGTAGAAATGAATATTTAGAGAGTGAAGAACCTTCCTATTCTTACGAAGAACACAGAAGAGGCATGCAGCCTCTGGGGTGTCCCTCCTTCACATCCTCCCTTCCATAGGATTCTTACCCACGCGGAAGTATTATTAGGACAAAGCTCTTCCAGCTCCAGGGGTGGAAACCTCGCCACACCAAAGCTGACAGCTAAGTCAATGGTAACATTCCGCTTCCTCCAGCAGGTGCAAGTGGTTCATCTTAAAGAAGGGCTAACTTGTGGTAACTGTTGCTTCTCATCCAGGGTATCCTGGCACGTTCCGCTTAGTCGAAGGGCATGGATTTTGAACCATTTTAGAATAAGAACAGATTCAGAGTTTCTCTAGAATAATGCCATTCATTTGCATTCTGATATGCTTTTTAAGGAGAAAAGTCAATTAAAGGAAGCCATGATTTATCTTAGTTATGCCGCAGTCTGTAGTCACTAAACAAATCTGCACTTTCATAATTGATGCAATCAAGGTTTTCCAAAGCACTTTATTTCCTTGGGGGGAAAAGAAAAACAACTGGTTCCTTCAGAACTGCAGTTGCTCCATGGAAGTGAGTTGAACATGTGGACGCCAGAAGACATAAGTTATAGCATGAAAAAGGCCACAGAGTCTACGCCACCCAGACCAGGCATGCTCTGAATGTCTATAACACAGCACCCACAGCTTCGTTTTTGTCTTAGGAATCCATCCTTATTTCATGCTATGGTTTGAATTGGAAACCCATAGGCTCATGGGTTTATAGACTTTATCTCCAGATGGCGGCGCTGTTTACGGTGGGGGGAGACTATGGAACCTTTAGAAAAGGGAGCCGGATGGCAGATTAGGCACTCTAGGGTAGGCCTTTGGGGGTGATAACCCCACCTTATTTCTGGCTCGGTTTTCTGCTTCTTCTCTTGCCCAGAATGCTCCCACTGCCATGAGCTCGGCCATGCCTCTCCCACCATGATGTTCGAATGCCTCTGAGACTGTGTGTGAGTCCGTGTAAGCTTGATTCCCTTAAGTTGTTATGTCTGGTATCACAGTAAGAAAACAACAAATGACCCCAGTCTCTTGAGGAGTTCAGCCCCAGCAAGTGGCAACAGTGTAAAGAAGAAAGAGGCCTTGGTACCAATTCACACCACAATCCCCCAGACGGCCTTACCATTCTAAGAAGGAGGAAGAACAGATTTATAAATGTCCAACTGTCTACAAGCTGTGCAGTACATTCTCCCTCCAGCCTGAGGCTGGGCACCATCATGACTATGTCACTGGCAAGTATGTCTTCTGTTTGCTTGCTTTTTGTTTTATGGAGACAGGGTTTCTCTGCCCAGCCTTGGCTGTCCTGGAATTCACTCTGTAGATCAGGCTGGCCTCAAACTCACAGAGATCCTCCTGCCTCTGCCTCCTGAGTTCTGGGATTAAAGGCGTGCGCCACTACTCTCGGCTTGAGAGTATATCTTTACCAACAGATGACAGCACGGCATTTCCAGATCCATTTCTCTACTGCCCGCCCTGATCTGCGGACATGGGGATGCACTTCTGTGGTAGAGCATGTACTTAACAGGCAGGATGCTTCGGGTTCGATTCCCAGCACAAAACAGAACCCCTAAAGTCCCCCAATATCAACAGCAAGCAAACAGAAAAGGCAAAACCTCCAGAGGTGGAAGAGGGAACACAAAAGAAAGTGCTTGCGTGGCTCTGCTGGCGGCGCTTTTCCAGGATGGCTTTGAACTCGAGACCCTCCAGCTTCTGCTCAATTGCTGGGGTTACAGGCACACAGCAGGAGTACCCGATTCTTCTGTCTCTGCCCTTACCACTTAACTGGTCCACGTCCTATCTGTTTAACACACCGTGGTCAGAAGCCATCTTGCTAAAACTTGGATCTAGTCTCGTCACATCACATTCCTGGTTAAAGTCCCCCGGATTCTCTACTGTCTAGTAAATGCACGCACCTCTGCATGGAAACACGGAGAAACACTGGGCTGTAGGCAACAGTGGTTTTCATTTGCCTTTCCCCTCCCAGCTTTTGCTAGTGTGCCCCAGGCACTTTATACCACCCAGTCTTTCCCGACTTTTCATTTCCCGACTAGGAAGACCCCATTCAAACTGAACCGGCACATCTTTCTCTATTTCCTCCTTGTAAAGTCACGGACTCCTATTCTGGGCTCTCATATAATTTTCCATAGTGAAGTTTTATGCGACAGTCTGGGCTTCCAGGGACCATGAACTTGGCTGCAATATTCTCTATGATTACATTTTTGCTTAGTTTTTATACGAGGCCTGAGTTACATGTAAAGTCTGTCAAGTGCCTTGAACAGGATACAGAAAGGTACTATTCGAGGGGGGGGGCGGGGGGAGAATATAGCTGTAGGCCAAGACAGCAAACACCAGGGAGGAGAGATCTTGCATTCAAGGGAAGAGAGCTGACGTCGTGTTGGAAAGGACAGGAATAAAGCATTAGTGCCTAGAGAAAGAGGGGACAATGTAAGAAAGAGTCCAGTATTAAGAGGGGGGCATGCCAGGGTCTGCGTGACAACTCTCTCGGGAAGGAGAGGAAGGGATGTTGGAGAGGGAACTTGGACCATGTAAATATCTGGACTCGATGCAAGCAAGGTGCGCTCTAATTAGCTGTCGGATCGATGTAAGATTAAGAAGGATCTGTCTCTGGAGCACACAGGAAACCCAGAGAGTTCCACGCTGGCTATTTAATTTCTTGAAGCCTAAAGAAAAGCTGCCGGTGGGAAATGTGGCCCCTTTGATGGAGGGCAGCGTGAAGCACTATTTACACACCTGTTTCTCGTCACATCCCCAGGGGTCTGGTGTACACACAGTAGGTGTCGGATACATGGCTGCTAAACTGAACCGAAAACCATTCCTTGCCTAAAGGGACTCTCGGCCTAAGACAGCAATCTGGGGGTGAATATTTGCTAGATAAATCATTTTCAAGCTACAACCAGTAATTTTTGCTCTGCTCTGTATTTACTACTTTAATTTAGGGGTTGGCGATGTGAAACAGGAAAGTTAAAAAAAAAAAGGAAAAGAAAAAGAAAGGACACAGCCAAAGAGCAGAGAGGAGGTGGGGAGGGGGCAGAAGTCATGAAGAGCGTCGTGCTGAGAGTAAGAAGGGCTGAGGGAATTTGGGGAAAACAGAATGCCAAGAGCTTTACCAGGAGGAAAAGTGGGTCCCTTCCCCCGCCCCAGGACAGGTTTCTCTGTGTAGCCCTGGCTGAACTGGAATTTGCTCTGTAGATGGGGTTGACCTCGAACTTACAGATATCCACCTGCCTCTGCCTTCTGAGTGCTGGGATCAAAGACGTGTATCACCTTCACCTTCCTTCTTTCCTCCCTCCCTCCCTCCCTCCCTCCTTCCTTCCTTCCCCCCTCTCATATTTTCTTTTTTAGAAGATTTTGTTTTAAATTCTGTGTATGTGTGTGACCGTGGGCATGGGTACGTGAGTACAGGCATCCAGAGATGGCAGAAGCATCCGATCTCTGGAGCTGGAGTTACAGGTGTCTGTGAGCAGCTGACCCGGGTGCTGGAAATCACACTAGAGTTTGCACTCCTAACCGCTGAGCCCTCTTTCCAGCCCCAGGAATCTGAGTCCTTTGTCAGAGCCTGACTAGGCACCGGTGCTCTTCATCTCGGGCCTTTCCTGTCTCCAGGAAAGCATCGTGCGTGGGATGGTATTCAGGGGAAGTGGAAATGCAGCCAGGACAATGCCAGATGTGAACACGCTAAGAAATGAGTAAATGATTACTCTTCAGAAAACAGGGCTGTGCATTTTGAGTGGCTGAGGACCTGGACTTTAATAAGTTATCCTAATCTTGTTTTTCTAAGTCCTTCTCTGGGAAGTGGCTTTTTTCCCCCTTTGAACTTCAGGTATGTTACTTCACATCCTGTGCACAGGCGTCCTAGGTGAGTCTGAGCCCTCACAGCGCAGGTGGCATCACCATAGCGATGCTGGGGTCTGTGTCCTGACTCTTCAAAACGAAAGCTTTCAAGAAGGAATCAAAGGACCATGATTTTGCCTTCTCCATGTCTTGCCAGTAAAAGACTCTCAGAGATCGTCGGATCACGGCATCGAGAAAACTTTTTAAAGCAAACAAAGCAGGAAATAAAGAGGAGTCAGGAACTAATTATCGTGATTCTCTAGAGGGTATTTCAGGGTGGGTGATCTAACGAGAACTCTCACACCCCATCAGGAAAAACTTGATGGGAAAGCAATGATCTTCGCAATGTGGCTTTGACCTGCTATGTATCATCTACTGGACCAAAGGCTGCTCCCCAGCCAGACCTCACGGGCAGCCAGCTCCTTGATTTTTTTGTTTGTTTAAGAAAGCAGTATGGGTTCAGAGTCAGCTCTGAAGATGAACCTTTAGGGCAAAAATCATCAAAACCAACTCCCCGTTTATTAAACTCAGAAATGTGGGACTTAAAATCTTTCTCGATTCTTCTGACAAAAATCAAGCAAGCTGTAAGCTGAAGTTTTCAAGGAAAAAGAATTAGGATGAGAAGATAAGGGTGGGATCCGATGTTTGCTTGCTTGCTCCCTTCCCTCCTTCCTTCCTCCCTCCCTCTTCCTTCCTTCCTTCCTTCCTTCCTTCTTCCTTCCTTCCTTCCTTTCCTTCTTTCCTTCCTCCCTCCCCCCTTCTTTTTCTTTTTAGAAGATTTTATTTTAAATTCTGTGTATGTGCGTGACCGTGGGCATGGATACGTGAATACAGGCATCCAGAGAAGGCAGAAGCATCCGATTTCTGGAGCTGGAGTTACAGGTGTCTGTGAGCAGCTGACCTGGGTGCTGGAAATCAAACTGGGGTCCCCCCATAAACCTAGTGTCAAGACCCCAAAGTTTCCAACCAAATCACCCAATCTGTAATTGCAAAATAAAAACAGGAAATCTCAATATCTATTTGCGCAGCTCATTAACTCAGGGCTCACAGTCAGCAAATGGGGAAGGGGGAACAAAATAGGGAACCACCCCCCTAAACTTCAGGACCAAATACAGTGGGAGAGTTACCACAGAGACGGTCCCTTTCCTAGGATCTAGACCAGTGCTTCTCAACCCTCCTAACGCTGCGACCTTTAAAGGTCTATTGAAAAGAGAGAGAAAGAGAAAGAAAAGAGAGAGGGAGAAAGAGAGAGATAGAGAGAGAGACAGAGAGAGACATAGAGAGACAGAGAGGGAAGGAAGGAAAGAAAGAAAAAAGCAAGCATGCATCAGATCCCACCTCATGTTGCAGTGACCCCCCAACCATAAAATTATTTCCATGGCTACTTCATAACTGTAATTCTGCTGCGTACATGAATCATGATGTAGATATCTGTGTTTTCTGACAGTCTTTGGGGATCGCGACCCACAGGTTGAAACCTGTTCTGTGACACTGAAGTTGGGGGTGTCTGTCTGTCTGTCTGTCTGTGGGTCTTTATTTCTTGTTTAGTAAGCATCTGTCTGTCTGTCTTTATTTCTTGTTTAGTAAGCAGTGAATTTGGATGACGGGAAGCATCTTTTGGTCAGGCCGTGTGGGAGGGAGAAAGAGCACTCCTCTCCCCACTGAACATTAGGGACGTTAGGGCAGGCACTCGGCCTGCTCCGGTCCTGGGGACAGCATGATTTACAATGTGAAAAGGGAAACCTAAATCACCAAGCAATGAAAACATTAAAGTTAGTGCATGACAAGTGAGGAATTTATTACCATTAACTCCAATAAACAGTTATAAAACACTCGTCCTTCCCTGTCTGTGCCCAGGGACACGGACCCTGGTCTTCATTAAGCTCAACTTTCTTTTCTTCTTCACTAGACCGGTCATGTGTGCTGGAACCAGCCACCATTTATTGTTAAGTGGACTGGTTCATTTTCCGGGACTATGGGAAGCTGAAGGCACATTCATTTTGCTTTACAGCACTTGGTATAGACGGATGAAATAGCAAAGTTTAAAAGACGTGCAGCTTGGTATTGCTCTGTAAGTTTATTTAAAACTCTCTAAAATATATGTCTGGCAAGACTGGAGGAGCTCTTCCCAGCAGCCCGCCTCGCAGGCAAGCAGGTGAGTAACGGTGCCCAGCGAGGTGGGCGGCACATTTGATGCCAGCTCATGTCAGCTGCGTTTAGCTGAATAATTTTTCCCCCTGCTATTGTTTGGTGCAGCACCTTGGAAGTCTGAGATGGAAATCCATTTCCTTCCAACATTTTCTCCGTCACAGGGGCATACGGGTTTATTACCTTCAGGTTGTTCATGAACACAAGAGGCTGCACATATTGGAAGGCTAAGGGAGATTGGTTCAGGATTCATTTGTTTTGGCATGAAAAAAAAGAAAGGATGAAAATGTCTTTCTGGAAAAGCCGACTGTAATTGTGGAGTTGCCTGGGTGTTACAAAGCAGCTCAGAGAGGCAGCAAGAAACTCAGGCTTCCCGGATCAAACAGTCACTGTGAGTCATATGGCTGTGATAGTAGCTTTTTGTTTGGGTGACAGTTTAGGGTATGGAAAGTGCCTACATCTCTGGTGGCTTCTTGGTCCTGACAGGGACAGAGAGGCCTCACTAATCCAGCTTCCAGAAGCTGTAACCCAAACCCTGGCACCGTTGGCAAGAAAAACTAAACCACGAATTCAGGTTTTCCAGGGTCTCAGACTCAATTCTTCTTTAGCTCGTTACACAACCATTCGACTTAATGTGTAACCGTGTAGTCGTAGCTCTAGTCTGGAGTTCACATGACAAGCTGGGCATGGTGGTGGTCACTTGTGATCCCAGCAGTCGGAAGGTCGAGGTAAGAGAAGGGCAAGTTTGAGGCCAGTCTGAACTACAATAGTGAGACTTTGCTTTAAAAAAAGTCAAGATGAAGAATGCTTTAAGAAGCTGGGTGATGGTGGTGCAACGCCTTTAATCCCAGCACTCGGGAGGCAGAGGCAGGCAGATCTCTGTGAGTTCGAGACCAGCCTGGTCTACAGAGCTAGTTCCAGGACAGGCTCCAAAGCCACAGAGAATCCCTGTCTCGAAAAACCAAAAAAAAAAAAAAAAAAAAAAAGAATGCTTTAAGGCTAGATTTACCAATCTAAAGTCCACGATTTTAAACTTAAAAAAAATTGTGTTGATGTGTTTATTTGTGTGTGTGTTTGTGCATGTGGATGTAGTGTCCACAGAGGCCAGAAGAGGGCGCCGGATCCTCTGCAGTTGGAGTTACAGGGGCTGAGAGTCACTGGACCTGGGTTTTAGGAGCTAAACAAGTACATGCTCTTAACCACTGAGCCATTTCTCCAACCCCAAATGTCATAATTTTTAACCCTACCCCAACTCTGCCTCCACTAAGCATAACTGACACAATACTGCTAAATGGATGCACAATGAATCATTGTGCCCAGGAGTTGACCAGGATGTTCAGCTTCTGAGATGGGATCAAAGAAGAGGTCTGGACCACCTCCCTGCAGCAAGGCTTGGAACTGCCGGGTCTCTCTTGGACCAACTGTGTAGCACACATAAAAGGAAAGGCTCGAAGCTCTGATGTAGGCAGCAAATCCCAATGACCACGGTAAGATTTCTGTGGGATAAACTGCTGAACTGCGGCATGATTTAAAGGACTTCCAAGGAAGAGCCAACCAAATATCATCTCATTGCAGACTCTAGCTTTTCTGTAAGGAAGAACTCTCAGATAGAGCAGTTCCAGGGCTCTCAGGCTGTGATAAAGCAAACGACCCAGCCAATCACTTTGCATATGGAGAAACTACCACCCAGGCAGCGAGGTGAGCCAGCTTGACTTATCCGAGGTGATGCAAGGTACCGACTGTGAAGCGAAAGGAGAAGTCAAGTTTCCCGACACCAGCACATCAGCCACCTACCCTTCTGGTCTCCTTAGGAGCCCTCTCCAACTCGGACACAGAAAGCTTGGCTGCTGAGGAAGGTCTCAGATCTTATGGCATGCGGTGGAGAGTGAGAAGCCATACTGAAAATGGTAAGAGTTAGGTAAGAGTCCACGCTCTGAACACCGAGGTGGCTCCTGGCTTCCTTTGCTACAAGACTTCAAGATCCTTGGTAATGATGCAAAATGGCGGCCCTAGAAATCCCATCCATCCTTTTCTGGGGGAAGAAAAGGTGTCTGGCTTCCGAGAAGAGGTGCTGAGGTGTGGGGGACTCCCAGCAAAGATGGCTGGGTGCCCGGTCATTCTGAGCTTTTAGACTCCAGATGGAGGCCTTCAGTTGAAACACTGTGCTTGGACACAGATGTTGCCATCTGCCTTGCAACACACACTTTTGTTTTTGGCCCTGGTGGGGATTAAATCCAGTTCCTGCACATACTGGACAAACAACTCTGTTTGAAATATGAGTGGCCATAGAAGATCACCAGACATCTGCAGAGAGTTTTCCAATGTAAAAGGAAAGACTAAACTATACAACAAAACAAAAGAAATAAGAGGAAATGGTTAATTTGGGGTACAGAAAAGAGACTTTAAAAAGCAAACAAACAAGCCATCATTTATACTCCCAGAGGGAGGAAGAGACACTGGGACCATTAAGAAGGATGCTTAATATGAGGCAATTAGAGACTGAGGAAAGACAGTTGGAAATTAAGTTAATGGCGGTTAAAGTTAAAAACAAAATACATTGGCCAGTTGGAAGATAAAGTTGAGAAGTCTTATACTGGGCAAAAAGAGTAAGAAGAAGAATATAGAAGAGATTAAATAAAATTCAGAAAACAGAGGGAAAGAAGTAATGAAATAAATAAAATGTCTGACAATGAAAGACAAGGATTTTGCAGAGCGCGCGTCCTCCACGAATGAAGGCCCACACGCTGGTAATCGCTGTGAAATTTCAGAAAATAATGGACGAGAGGCTGCTCTATGAGACCAGGAACCAGAGGAACAAACAGGTTACACATGGCAAGAATGACATGAAGTTCTGCACAAGAACCCTGGAGGTGAGAAGCCAACGGAGCGGCACCTTCCAAAGCCTAAGAAAATCCCCGGTCAGGCACAAAGGTAGAATACAGAGTTTCGCACACACGCCAAGTCTCCAGAGAACAGCCTCCAGCCCGTCTCACGGTGCCACCAGCACGAGGGAGCACATCGGAGAAAGAAGTTAGACTGGATCCAGACCATGGGACTGACAAAGGGCAGGGATAACAGGGAGTTAGAGAGTGACAGCTGTCAGTCTGGGATGGGCAGGACGGTGGTCTCTAAGGGAGATCCTCCAAGAACAAAATGGAACCGAGGGATCATCTGATGTGTTTGACCACGGAGAACACAGGAGGCAGAAAACTGCACTTTTGTTACAAAGACTGGCGAGAACTAGGGATAGCAACTTTGAGAGGTAACCAAGGGAAAAGGTCAAAATATTCGCCAGCTCTAGGAAAGCCAGGAGCAAATAAGTCAATAAACAAACATATTTTGTGATTTTTTTGAGATAGGGTCTCTCTATGTATCCCTGGCTGTCCTGGAGCTTGTTATGCAGATAAGGCTGGCCTCGAACTCACAGAGATTCCCCCTGCCTTTTTCTCCCAAGTGCTGGGTGACTGGCTATGGAAACAAAATTTAACTAGTCAACTTTAAATGAGTCGATGGTAAGTTTTCACATATTAATGCAAATACTAGACAGTTATTAATAAAAAGTTCTGATATTATTGTACTGAGAAGATAAAGGGAGAAGTGTGGGCTCTCGGGTTTAGGAGTGTTGTGTCCTCCAGTTTCAAAACTGTACATATCATCTAAGATCAACAAATCTAAAAAGAGCCATATAAAAATATTGTTTAGGAATGTGGGAGATGCATAGCAGTATAGATGAAAAAAACAGAAAGCACATCTCAGGATGACAGAACTCCAGGGCTAGGAAGGGCTAGCTGCTTATGGTGATGATGATGATGATGATGATTTTAAAAAACTATGTACCGGGGAGGGAGGGCTGGAGAGATAGTTCAGCAGTTAAGAGAACTTGTTGTTCTTACAGGTTCTGTTCCCAGTATCCATACCTGGCAGCTCACAACCACCTGTAACTCCAGTTCTAAGGTATCTTATGCCCCCTTCTGGCCTCTGCAGGCACTGCACACATGTGGTACATATACAAACATGCAGGCAAAACACTCATATGCATCAAATAAAATTTAACAACAAAATAAACTCCAGTATATACTGGGCCAGCAAGATGGCTCAGGGAAGGCAAAGGTGTTTACTATCATACCTGATGGGCTGAGATCAAATCCCCAGGACCTACACATGGTAAGAGGGGAGAACTGACTCTTGGAAATTGTCCTCTGACCTCCATACATGCATGGTGGCACGGGTCCCCACACATAGGCACACACATAAAATAAATAAATCAATATATGTAAGAACCCCCCAGCCCTAACCGATGTACTTACGTTATTTACATAATAATACAAAATAACCCAAAGATTAAAACTTCACAGCTATTTTATTGTAAAGCCATATATCTACATATTTATATAATGATGTCCGTGCTGAATGGCTGATTCTAGAAAATTCCTAAGCCTAATAAGTGGTGAAGGGATCCATAGCAGGAAGAAGAAATCCACTGTAGCACAAGAAAGGGACAATTTTATCAAAACCATGCAGGCGAAGACCTGCCTGAATTAGGCATCATTTAAAGCATACTTTAATAAGCTGCAGTCTGCATGCAATTTTAAGACTCATTTACTGTTCTGACACTGTTCTTGATAACGTAGGTCTAATTTGCTTAAGTCCTTCCTCCATCGCAATAGGGCTCAGGGAGGCAGGAGGCTGTTCTCCTTTGGAGGTCTGCTTTACTTCACAAGTAATAAAAAAGCCTGGGAGTCCTCAGAGGTCAGAGGCCCAGGGGTATAAACGTGGGCTGCAATTTACAGAATGTTATTGTATTGCTGGGCATAACAAGAATTGGAAAGAGCACCTGTAGATCAAATCAAATCAAGGAAAATTTATTTGGAACCTACCACGTAGGGAGGGGTTGTGCCAGAGAGCAAAGAATTCCTTGGGTGTCCTGGAAAAATACCTCCATATCAGTGCGAAGATAGCGAGCACACACATGATTTGGATTGATGGGGTTGGAGAGATACAGGGCCATAAAACGGGACACCTGTTGCCCTGCATTTCTGTTAAGGGCTTTGCCTTTTTAAAACATAATCAGCAACAAATAACCATTATTTTTGACATATATTACATTCTACATTGGTGAGTGGAAATCGTGTTTTAAGAACAGGAAATGAAGGAAAACCAAAACCAACTGCATGTAATTTTTCAAGTGGGAACAATGGCAATATGAAGATGTATGGGTGTCAGACCCGGCTGTGGAGGACGGAGACTGTGTGCTCTCGCTTCTGATAGTGTCTGTGACCTCCACCATTTGAGATGCTTTGATTCCACCTTGCCCTAGGGACCTGTGAGTGCCCGGGGAAGGGATGAAAGATGCCTATGCCTGACCTCACCTTTACATTGTCTGACGGCTGAGTGTATAAATCAGCTCCCCGCTGGAAGACCCGAGTGTCAGAAGCTTGTGTGAAACGCTGGAAATATGAAATGATGTCCCCAAGGGTTTGACTGTTAACTGTTTTCTCCTGGAACCGGGGGAGCCGTTCGTGGGAAGGCTGCTTCCCCGCAGGGACCTTCATTTGTATACAGAATGAAGTATGAAACTCCCAACAACATCTTGTCTCTTTGGGAAGAAAATAAACAATTATTGGAGACTACACTCTGTGTCCATGGCTTCCATCTCCTTCATTTCTCTGCCTGATCCAGGAGAGCAGCTTGCACCCCCAAACAAATGAGAATGCATTCGTTATAGAACCTTATGAACAGTGTAATCAATCCGTCATGATTACAGACAAATGCTTCGGACACATCAGTGTGCTTTTGACACGGGCAAGAACAAAAGGTAGTCCCTTTATCCTACTCGACAGAGGAAGTGCATTCATGATTAGAGCCGAGGGCAGGTGCCTGGGTGCCAGGGTTCCATGTTTAGATTATTTATCTCTGAGTCCTAGGACTTGCCTTTTCATCTCTCAGATTCTTTCTGCCAGATTGAAAAACAGAACGAAACTATGGGCTCTTAAATTTCCCAATATGCTTAATCCTTTCCTTTACCTTGGTACGGAGAATAGTCACCTATAGTAAGAAAAATGGTCATTTTTTTCCTGCATGCGTGTCTGTCTGTTATGTGCTTTTATATGGGTGTGTGCCCGTTTATGGGCAGGCCCATGCATATAGAGGCCAGGGGTTGGCACTGGGCATTTCTTTTAGAGTTTCTATTGCTGTGAAGAGGCACTATGATCACAGAAATTCTTTTATTTTCTTGAGACAGGATTTCTCTGTGTAGCCTAGGCTGTCCTGGAACTCTCTCTGTAGGCCAGGTTGGCCTTGAACTCACAGAGATCCACCTACCTCTGCCTCCCAAGTGCTGGGATTAAAGGTGTGCACCATTACTGCCTAGCTGACCACAGCAACTCTTATGAAGGAAAACATTTAGTTGAGGCTAGCTTAAAGTTCAGAGGTTTAGTCCATTATCATCATGGTGAGAAGCATGGCAGCGTGCAGGCAGACCTGGTGCTGGAGAAGGAGCTGAGAGATCTACCTCTTGATCCACAGACAACAGGAAGGGGTCTGTGTGCCACACACTGAGTGCAGCTTGAGCATAGGAGACCTCAAAGCCCGCCCCACAGTGACACACTTCCTCCAACAAGGCCACATCTCTTAATTGTGCTACTATTGCTACTAATGGGGGTTATTTTCTTTCAAGCCACCACAGTGTTGTCTAAGTTATGGTTACTATTGCTATGATGAAATACCATGACCAAAAGCAAGTTGTGTGTGTGTGTGTGTGTGTGTGTGTGTGTGGAGGGAGAGAGAGAGAGAGAAAGAGAGGGAGGGGGAGAGAGAGAGAGAGAGAGAGAGAGAGAGAGAGAGAGAGAGAGAGAGAGGTTTCTTTGGTTTATGCTGTAATCCATCACCAAAGGAAGTCATGACAGGAACTCAAACAGAACCTGGAGGCAGACACTGGGCAGAGACTGATTTGCTTCCTATAACTTACTTAGCTTGCTTTTTTTGACCACCTGCATTATCTTTTTTTTTAAAAATATTTATTTATTACATATACACACCCCAGAAGAGAGTACCAGATCTCATTACAGATGGTTGTGAGCCACCATGTGGTTGTTGAGAATTGAACTCAGGTCCTCTGGAAAAGCAGCAGCCAGTGCTCTCAACCCCTGAGCCATTTCTCCAGCCCTCAGCCTGCTTTCTTATAGAACCCAGGACCACCAGCTCAGTGGTGACCCCACCCCCAGTGGGCTTGGCCCTCCTTCATCAATTACTGAATTAAGAAAATGCCCTGCAGGCTTGCCTACAGCCTCATCTTATGGGGGTATTTTGGCAACCGAGGCTCAGTCCTCTCAGATGACTTCAGCTTGTGTCAAATTGACAAAACTCGTCAGCACAATTTCTTCCTTTGCTGCTCCACCTCAGTTTTTTTGAGACAGGGTCTCTCACTGAACTCGGAGCATGTAGATTTGGCTAGGTTGGCTGGGCAGTAAGCACTAGGGATGCTCCGGTTACCCCTGGCGCCCTCATCCTCTCCTGCACAGGGGTTATTGGCACATGTCACCACTGTCTGGCTTGTGTGGGCACAGGTATGGGGATCCGGGTTCAGTTCTTGTTTGCACAACAGGCAGCTTATTGACTGAAACATCTCCCCAGCCCTATTTTCCTCCTTGTTCTGAGACAGAGTCCCACTATATAACCCAGCCTAGCCTGGAGTTCATGGTCCTCCTGCCTCAAACTCCCAAGTGTTGTGGCTATAGGCAGATCCCATCACAGTTGGCAAGAGGATAAGTAACACCCATCCTTCATTCTAACCTTTCTTTCCACACCTCTCAATCTTTCTCTCTCTCCTCCTATCAGACTTGAAGTACTTCTGCACAAATAATATCTCTTAGAAACATTCCTGTATGTTTGAATAGAGCATTGACATTTGTAGGATACTTTCCTTATTTAATTTTAGTTACCATATAACATTGAATATTTATTTTTATTTCATGTGCATGAGTATTTTGCCTGCATGTGTATCTGTGCAGCACGTATGTGCCTGGTTCCTGCAGAGTTTAGAAGAATATGTGTGGGTATGGGTATGGGGATGTCAGATCCCCTGAAACTGCAGTTACATTAGGTTGGGAGCCACCATGCTGGAAACCGAGCCTGGGTATTCTAGAAGAGCAGCCGGAGCTCTTCTGAGCCATCTCTCCAGCTCCTACTTTGAGCTTTTTTTTATTATTTTATTTTTTATAACAGTGAGATAGGTCTGTACAGAAGCAGGGAGGTAGAACGCATGTAGATGGAATCAGCTTACACCTTCCAGAAGCAAAGCCAGTGAAATATTAAGGATTACATAAGATGTGGTGGAGGCTTAATCACCCGAAGTCTGTAAAAGACGGCCAGATGTGTAAAATTATCGATCAGCTGGGCGTATGGGCTGTAAGAGGGGATTGATTGCTCAGTGACCCTTTGATGGAGGAAGGTCATTGGCTAAGAAAGGAACTGCCTTGGCCCATTTTATTGGTTAGAACATAGGTAGGTGGAGTAAACAGAACAGAACGCTGGGAGGAAGAGGAAGTGAGCTCAGACTCCACAGCTCTCCTCTCGGGAGCAGACGCCTCAGAGAGACGCCATGCTCCCAGCTCCCAGGCAGACGCAAGCAATGAAGCAAGCCGCCAGGTCAGACATGCTGAATCTTTCCCGTTAAGACCGGAGCTACACAATTTATTAGAGATGGGTTGATGGGGATATCAGAATTAGCCAGTAAGGGCAAAAGCTAAAGGGCCAAGCAGTGTTTAAATGAATACAGTTTGTGTGTTGTTATTTCGGGGCAAAAGCTAGCCGAGCAGGCGGCTGGGGTGTTGGGGACGCAGCCCCGCCGCTCCTATTACTACAACCCTTTGCTCTGGCTCCCAAGCCCACATTCCAGGTGTGACACAAACTCCACGGCGTGGTGCCCCTTTTCACACGCACCCACTCTCCACTTCCTGCGGTGGCACCAGGGGCGAACACTGCTGCTTTTTCTGACTAGAGCAAATGGCAGGGCTGAGGCTGCTTCCCAACAGGAAGCCAAAAGAGGTTCTTTATTTCCCCGCTTCCCCACTGCTGCAAAGCCTTCCGAAACAAGCGCAAGTAGATTTGTAAGTAGAATCGGGGTGCTTAAACGGTATGTGTCTGGAGGAACTAATGAAGGGTCCCTTTTCCAAAACACATCCTCAACTGGCTTCCTCGGTTCCTGAAATTCCACCATTAGGAGCCCATTCCCTCAGATGAAGCCACGCTCCCTTGACTACAGATGCTCTGGGAGAGGCAGGCGGTAAAATAAGCCTTCTCCTCTACCGTGTTTCAGTGAGTCGCCGCACCCCAGACGACTGGGAAAGGGGGGAAGCTCTCTGAGGGACAAGGCCCAGACACTTGGAATCATGCAATGATGAAAGCATTGCCCCACGGACCGGCTCTCATCCAGGAGGTGTGTGAGGGTGGAGTTCTGAGACTTGGAGCCACTGTGGAATCACGCAGTGATGAAAGCATTGCCCCATGGACCGGCTCTCATCCAGGAGGTGTGTGAGGGCGGAGTTCTGAGATATGGAGCCGCTGTCCATTAGCAGAACCTCAGGGCAGTGGTTTGTGCCCCCCCACACCCCCAGGGATTGTAGAACTCGCTCTGTAGACCAGGCTGACCTTCAACTCACAGAGATCCATCTGCCTCTGCCTCCCGAGTGTTGGGATTAAAGGTGTGTGCCATCACCGCCCGGCAAGGGCAGTGATTCTTAATTCTAAGTACACATCAGAACTTGCTGTCAAACTTTCTTAAGGACACGGACACCCGATCAGTTGGCTTCGAGGCATTGCTTATTCTTACCACGTTCTGTACTTAATTCTGATGCTCATCTTGGACTGACAGCCGCAGCCTCAAGGTGAAATTTGTTTGTGAGGGCCTTGTCAACCTGATGGCTTGCTGGTCGGTCTTAGGTGAAAGGGCCCAGCTGAAAGGCTTGGAAACGCCCACACCAGACTGATTGGAGAGTGATACTGGAGGCATCACAAGGACATAACTGAGGATGAGCTGAGAAAGGACGGAGACAACTGCCCAGGACGGACATTACCAAAGCGTGCAGAAATGACATCCATGGTGAATGCTAGGACTTCCGCAGAGCATCATCTAAGAAACGGCAGGGAAATCATTATTATTCTATGACTCTGACTTATGGCGTCTGTTCAGATGGCCAATGAAGTCACCTGTCACGCCACTCTTCCTCCCATTCTTTGTAGACTCTCCTCCAACTCTGACCCTGTTTAGCTGCACCTTGGTTGTCCCCCAAAGGGAACTGTTATCAGGTAGCTGGGTTAAGATTAGTTTAGCTCGTGTGATGACAGACACTTCTATGGAAAACCATGGAAACAGATTATAATTTCCTCCCATGGGTAAATGACTGAGCCGAGGGAGCCTGGGGATGCCTTCATGTATATATGTGTACCAAGTGCATGCCCTGTGCCCATGGAAGGCAGAAGAGGGTATTGAATCCGCTGGAGCTAGAGTTAGAGACGATTGTGATCCACCATATGGGTACCGGGAAGTATGGGTAAAAGTGTTCTTAATGACCGAGTCGTCTCTCCAGATCCACACCCCACATCTTTAAAGAGCACACAATTTCTTTCTCATGGTTTAAGCTGGCTCGGGCTCCAGCCATCAGGAAGAACGAAAGAGTGAGCACGGAGCTATCCCCGATTGTTTAAGGGGAAGAGAAGCCTTGTCTTGAAAGACAAAATAAATAAATAAATAAAAATAAAAAAAAAGGACACATTGCTCTTACACACTCCACACTCCTGGCCACAACTTAAGTCAAGTGGTTGAACCTGGTCTCCAGGACGGGAGGGAATGGGGGTGCTACAAGGCCATTAAAGTCCAGGAAAGGAGGATGCACGCTGAAGGCACGCCAGCAGCCACAGTCACCTCGTGACACTCTTAGGACGTCTAGAAAGGAAGCAGATGAGTGTGGCATGAGAGTGTGGCATGAGGCGGCCGCATAACTCCAGGTGCTGGGTAATTCGTGGTGATTAGGGGAAAAGTGTTCCCCGCTAATGAGGAGCGAGCGTTGGTTCGGCGTCGTTATCTGTGGACCACGAGTCATAACAAAGGCCTGAAATAAATGAAGAGTGGGTTTGGCTTTTGAAAGGTTATGTTTCCTTTAGGGATGATTCGAAAGGCCGCCTCTCGCCCAGGGAAAGGCTGGAGCGAAGGCCTTCTTGCCTGGGTCTCTGTCGTCAACTGCCGTGGCACCGTCAGCAGCAGAACGACACACAGCTCGTAGGTCTGCACCCTGGCTGGAGCTTACCGTGCCAACTAGGAGATAAGGCATTACTAATCTCACACAGTTTCTGCTTAGGTCAGTGTAAGGGAGACTGGCCAATGGGAAGGTGTGCCTTCCTCAAACTGGAGGGCTTCAGAGGACGCCACTGCTCTGCCGTCGGTAAGAGGTCGGAGTGTAATACTTGAAGGAATCTATTGTGGAAACACGGGATCGAGAGTAGGGCACTGTGGGACGTGCCTCTAGTCCTAGCCCTTGGGAGGTGAAGGCAGGAGTGAGTGGCAGGCCAGCCTGGGCTAAACGAGACCCTTTTTCTGGGAGAGAAAAGAAGAATAAAACCATGTGGTTTACAAAATGAGAAATCTGTTTAACTCTTAGGTTGCATTTGGGTTGTTTAGTTGGCTGTGATTTTTTTTTCCCCTTCCAGATTTTGAAACAGGGTCTCACTATGTAGCCCAGGCTGGCCTCAAACTCACTTTGTGTGCAAACTGGTCTCAAACTCGTGGTGATCCTCCTGCCTCAGCTTACAGGGTGCTAGGATTAAATGCTCCATGCTTGGTTAAGATTAGTTTGGGTTTAAAAGTAAAACTACTTTGTGTCCCAGCTTCTTAAATCATGCAATAAACAAGTTTCCTCTTCGTGTTTGTCCAGTTACTAGATTGCATGGCCAGCTGGCTCAGCTGGACAGGGCACGGTGCTAACGAGACCAAGGTCACAGATTTTATCCCTAGACAGGCCAGCTGGCGGGCATAGTTCTGTTTTAAGTCTAGCTCTTCTGAAATACTTCTCAAAAGGATGGCTAAGCAGGAGAGAGCGGGTACCATAGCAGAATGAAGAAGCTATTCTGTGTGGAACCCCCCGAAACAGTCCTTACCCAGACTCAACGGGCCAGCAGTATCTCTGCTGAGAATGCAGTTGGTCTTGCCAACAAAAAGCCACCCTCATTCTGGGAGATTACGCCCAGCATCTTGGATACTGAACGACACTGAGAATGGACAGGAAAGTGGCATGAACACCTGTCCCAGGACAAGGTCCAGGGCGCTCCCTTCCCCGCTTTCTGCTTGCTCTGAGACACTGTGTTCTGTCTCCCACTTCCAGCCTGACCTCCATGTTTCCAGCCTGCTATGAGCTGTCAGGATGTGACTTCAGAGAATGATCCCCAGAACAGAAATGAGACCCGCTACGTTTCCATGTTCCAGATAGAAATGTCATTCCTCACAAGGAAAGGCTTTTCTTTTTTCTCTTATCAGAAAGTAAATAAATAAATAAAAATAAAGGAAGAGAATAAAACCCTGCCAGTCTGTCCACACAACCTGGAGAACAAATATGTTTTTGATCCCTCTGTGAACACATTGGGCTGGGCACCTGCACAGCACTCGGGGGTGGCTGGCCCTCATCCTGACTCTGAGCCAACTGCTGTTCTCAGAGAGAGAAAGCAAAAATGATTGATTCAACATCTTAATGAAGATAAACAAACAGAGAGGAACATCAAATAATGGCCCTGACAGTTTGAAACAAACCAAAAGAACAGCTTAGCATTTCACAAAGGGAAAAAAGCATTTCATGCGGGGATGGCAGTTTAATAATTTGTAAATATCACTGGCTTGGCATTATAGCTAATCCAAATATTTTCGTTTCTCGTCATAAGTCACCCCCTACTGATGGCTTGTCCACTCCAGCTCATAGGTCTCACCCTGGAGTCTTGACAGAGGTGGAGAGGAGCGGAAGAGAGGGGCTCGGAGACTCTTGTGTGGAATGTGAATTATGTGGTCAACTTCCTGATTTGGAATGTTCTCTGGGGAAGACCACCAGCCTGCCCAGAGGATCCACTGCCTTCTCTTTCACCTTTCCTAAAATGTATCGGTTCTCTCGGGGAATGTGTCCTTAATGTGAAGTGTCTTAGCTTCCCCCGGTTCCTAAACTGGAGAATGAGATCATCTCTGGTCCCCAAGGAAAGACTCAGTCATCTAAAATGTGTTTTGTCACTCCAGTGTCCTGCAGAGAAGGACGGTGAGGGAAGGGCGCCCTTGTGAATGCTTGTGTCTAAGCCACCCTTGGCTGGGTATGGAGGAGAAGCAGGAAGTTGGGATGGCAACTATACAGAAAGATGCCCTGGGATCCTCTATGTTAGCCACGACACTGGTTTTGTTCTTATGAAAAACATCCATGGAGATAGGAGCAATGTTGGGGTTGTGGTGGTGGTGTTGTTTGAGACAGAGCCTCATCTAGCCCAGTTTGTCTGAGAGAGAGAGAGAGAGAGAGAGAGAGAGAGAGAGAGAGAGAGAGACAGAGAGAGAGAGACAGAGACAGAGAGAGAGACAGAGAGAGAGACAGAGAGAGAGAGACAGAGACAGAGACAGAGACAGAGAGAGAGATATATCAGCCCAGGCAAGAGACCACACTGGATGGGTGTGACAGGCAGGGGCCCAGAGAGAGAGCTGCAGTTCTGAGAATTCTCCACAGGGAAGCAGTATGAGATCAGGGTTTAGACAGTGCAGCCTCAGCCCACCGGCTTCCCTGTCCTTCTTCCAATGTGGAGATCTGCAGGGCAAGCTCCCCTTGGGAAGGGAGGGTTGTGAGCTAACTAGCTCTTCATTTTCAGGTCTGTTTCTCCTTTCTCGGATCCCTAGCTCCCAGGATAGCACTTTGTCTATTCCACCCCGGGCTTGTGCATTTTGGGGTAGGAGGGAGGGGATCCCCTCTTTGAGAACGTGTTTGATTTTGAGCTGCTGACGTGGAGGGAAAGGTTAGAGGGACTCTTAGTAGCACACGAGGCAAGTGCTGGTCTCGGAGGTGTGGATTCTGGTAACTTCTCAATGGCCAGATGGCCTTTGACGTCTCTCAGACTGAGGAAGATGGAGTCAGCGATGACTTGGTTTTGTTTGAAAGACAGAGAGAAGTACAACTTTATGGATAAAGCTCTGAACAGAGAGCTTACGACTGAGACACTGCCTTGACAGCACCCCAGATACAGCTCGCAGCGACAGGAGAGACACCGCTCACCTTTCTCTATCACAGAATAGAATAACATAGGGCATGTTTCCGGAAAATCTTAAGGTCTAACCTGGGGATGTAGCCTAGTTGGTAGCATGCTTGCCTAGCATCTGCAAGTCCTGGGTTCAGCCCCAAACTGAATAATACTTTGGGGGAGCACACCTGTAATCCCAGCACTTGGAGGTGAAGGGTCAGACGTTCAAGGCTATTCTCAACTATCCGGTTGGTTCAAAGCCAGGCTGGGCTATGTGAGAGTCTGTCTCAAACCACCACAAAACCACAACCACTATCACAACAACCATACAACCACAGACTCTCAAGATCCATGCTCCTTACCTAGGCTTTGTACAAAGATATTGTGATCACACTTTTTATGCAATTAAAATTTTTTATGTGTTTAAGTGTTTGCCTGCATGTATATACATGTATATGTATGTACTGTGTGCATGCCTAGTACATGCAAAGGCCAGAAGAGGGTGTTGGATCCCCTGGAACTGCAGTTCTGGATGGTTGTAAGTCATTTTATAGGTGCTAGGACCTGAACCCAGGACCTCTGGAAGAGCAGCCAGTGCTCTTAACCCCTGATAACCTGTGTCTCCATATTGTGACTATTCTTCTTTTTCTTCTTCTTGTTATTATAGTTACTTTTGAGTTAATGAACAGAACTGTATAAATTTATCAGGTACACCATGGCATTTTGAAATATGTGATTTTAAAAAAAGGTTTATTTTACAGTTTTGACAGAACCTCGGCCCTTATACATGATAGATGAGTAATTTTTTTTCAAGAGTTTCGCTGAGTAATAGTTCAGGCTGGTCTTGAACTCACAGAGACCCGCCTGCCTCTGCCTCCCAAGTGCTGGGATTAAAGGTGTGCATCTCTCCCGTCCCTGACTGCAATGAATAAACATTTTTAAGATAGAAAAAAATTGACCTTTCTTAGTAGATGTGATGGTGAATTCCTATAATCTGAGCACTTGGGAGGCTGACATAGGAGGACTGTGAGTTTGAGACCAGCCTGGGCTACACAGCAAAATTCTGTCTCACAAAAAGAAGAGAAAGACACCAACTTTTCATTCTGATGTGGTGTCTTTCTAATCTGTTGCTTTCATTGGTTAATTAATAAAGAAACTGCCTTGGCCCATTTGATAGGCCAACCCTTAGGTAGGTGGAGTAAACAGAACAGAATGCTGGGAGAAAGAAGCCGAGTCAGGCGGTCGCCATGATTCTCCCACTCCAGACAGACGCAGGTTAAGATCTTTCCTGGTAAGCCAGCTCGTGGTGCTACACAGAATATTAGAAATGGGTTAGATCAATATGTAAGAGCTAGCCAATAAGAGGCTGGAACTAATGGTGCAAGCAGTGTTTAAAAGGATACAGTTTCTGTGTAATTATTTCAGATAAAGTTAGCCAGGTGGTGGGAACGTAGCCCTCCGCTCCGCTCTCACATCATTCGATGGCAGCTATTATAAAAACTTCCTAGGAAATTTAACTTTTGAAAATCCATCTCGTACGATAAGCAGAAATTCCTGTTCCAGAATTTCATGTCCTTGGAGTGAACAGAAAGCAGAGAGAGAGGGAAGGGAGGCCATGGTTCCCTAAATCACAGGCAACCCCCGTCACGTATTTCATTCTTGTACTTGAAGTATTTCAGAACTTAAACTTTGCTTTTCTTCTTCTTCTTCTTTTTTTTCCCCCAACTTTGAGGAAGGTGTGTGGCACTGACTTCTTCACACCGATCTCATTTTTCCCCTTTAATAGCCTTTCTAAGTAATTTTCAGACCCCTTAAATCAGTTACCTTCTTCCCAGGGAGACACAGTAGAAAGTAAACAAAAAAATAGAGGGCGGGGCTGGAGAGACAGATGAGAGGTTAAGAACGCTGGCTGTTTCTTTAGGGGACCGGGGTTCTATCCCCAGTACCCATACTTAGATACACTCATCTCTAACTCCAGTTCCGTCAGATCTGATGCCCTCTTCTGGTCTCTATGGGTACCAGTCACACTCTCAGGACAAGATACAATGTAACAGTGCGAGTTGTAAACAGCCAACTAACCAACCCACCCAGAGCTACTCTGAGCAAAAGTGAGGCTAGAGAAATAGAAACTGAGTTGTAGCAACAAAACACAAAGAAAATATTGATCTGCCTCCCATTGTCTATTTCCATCAGGTAAGTAATGCAGCCGGCGGAGGAAGAGTGTTACCCTCAGAACAGCCAGCTACTTTAATCTTTCATAAGACATAGTCACATGCAGTTTCTGATGTAGACTCCAGGAGTTCTCTTCTGCCCCAACCAGCCAGAAAATATCAGCGGTTTTAGGTGATTCTGTGTCCAAATGAGCTTTCATGTCAAGGCTTGATGATGTTGCTAGGATCCGTGTGCCCTGCGATTTTCCGTCTGTCTAGACAGGGTTAGGAAGAGGTAAGGGGAGATGAAGGCCACCGGAGTGGCTCTTATTAGTGGGAAACCTGTTAAAGAAAGATTTTAACAGCTCAGACTACCTTCGAGGCCAATAAGGCCACCAAAACGGATTATTGGATCATGATCTGAGGTTAGAGAAAGGACGCCGGTGCTGACGGATTAGGAAGTGATTGGAAATAAATAAAAAGGCTACATTATGTGGACGGAGGGTCACAGCGTGGGAGCATCGTGAAGAGCCAGAGGTGTGCCCGCTACATTTTTCAAGACACTCGCGAGTGCTCTGTGTATGGCCCAGGATCGTAGGTCTTTTGTATGAGATATTTTTAGATAAGCTGATTTCCCGAAGAGAAGGAAGGTGATGAGTGGCTGTTGTGTTAATCCTCAGTCTTGACACCTTTGGGATCAAATTTGGTGCGGGGCACAAGTGAAATGAGTTTGGTGGCCTCAAGCTAGACTAACGCCCATATGTATCCTTAAACAAAACCACAAATCACTGGCTGGCAGCTGTGGTCAGAGCGCTGAGGCAGCAGGCGTGTGACGGGTCAGGGCGAGGACTGTGAGCTTTGTTAGGGGAGCGAGCCATTACCTCCCAGCCTCCTGTTGGCTTCTCCATCCATAAAGACAAATATTCACACTATTGTAAAGCCCCCTTGCCTGACAAATCCAATGTGTGTGTGTGTGTGTGTGTGTGTGTGTGTGTGAGAGAGAGAGAGAGAGAGAGAGAGAGAGAGAGAGAGAGAGAGAGAGGCGACAGCGCCACAGTGTGTGTAGAGGTCAGAGGACAACCTTAGGTGTCAGTCTTTACATCCCTTGCTATCTGAGGCAGGGTTGTTCTGTTTGCTATTGTATTCACCACAGAAGCTGGCCTGTGGATGCCGGGGGGGGGGGGTCTCCTATCCTTACCTCCCATCCTACTGAAGGAACTGGATAATATAGTGTTTATATATATATTATGTAATATAAATATTTATATATAATGCAGTTTTAATAATGCAGGGATTACAGATTTGCACTACAATGTCTGACTTTATGTGGGTTCTGGGGATTTGAACTCAGGTCTTCACGCATGTATTCTAAGGACTCTGACCATCTGAACCATTTCCCCAGTCCCTAAAATTATTTTACAAAACCTCTAGTTGTCAGAGGCCTCACGCTTCAATCAGTGGTAATGATATTAACTCATGGACATGGGGGAAAGGGAATATTCCTATGTTTAAAATGCAACCACCTTTAGCAAAATAATGGAATTTGTTTCAGTGGATTAAAAAAATCTAAATGTTGCTTGCTTTCTCGCCATCTCCGACACGGGCTTCTGCACCGCTTGGATGAAAACACAGAGAATTAGAAAACAAGGGCCGTGTGAATGACATTTACAGAGATCTCATACTGGAAAGGGCACATTTTATTATGACTCTGTGTCAAAAGTGTGGTTTCATCAGAAGACAGGAGGCAAGAGACACAGGCAATCAATATCTGGGCCTCAGATATCTGAAAGGGGAAAGAAAATCATTACCCGGTTACGTTTCTCATGGCACAAGGCTTGAAATACTGCACCTTGTTTCCATACTAATCCCGTATTTGGGCGCTTGTGGGTTAAGAAACCCCTCAGAGAGGCTGAAATTAGAGCACAAAGCTTTAGACAAATGTGTTTGCAACGTTTTAGGATGAAAACAGGGAGAAAGGCGGAGAAAAAAAATCAACCTTTGAAAAAGCACATAATCCAATTTCCTATTAGTATTTATCTAATAGCATGTGTTTAATTTCCGCGTCTCTGGAATTATCAGTAAAGAGTTCCTTCCTTCCAGCCTTTTGACCAAACAGACAGTAGACAGATTTCTAGTAGGGCAAGTCCCCTCAGAGGCACTGGGATTGCCTGAGAGGCACTAGCTGGCCTTACAGTAGGGAGGCAAACCCACCCAAGGAAGGAAGTATGTAGAGTGACGTCTGATTAAAAAAAAAAAAAACCAGCTGTACTATTTATTTCTCACTGGAAAGAAAAGCCTGGCTGCTGAACTTAAATTTTTCAGACAGGGGAGAAAGGTTATTACTTACAAACCAGTTTGAAACTTCTGTGTCCTGCCTCAAGCACAGTATTGGCTCAGCCTAGCTGCCTCTGATATGACTGTTTATGGTTAGTATTTTCCAAATATCCCAAGATAATTAACCTCTTCCCCTTAATTTCAGCTTCCAGGAAAACTCTGAGTTTATCTTATGGAGAATGGGGGGTCATGTCGGTCAGGAATGTGTGCAAAAGAAAGAAAGAAAGAAAGAAAGAAAGTGTGGCTGTCCTAAACCTGGTATCTCTACTTTTGTGGATATCATGACTTAGTTATTTAAATTCTGTTTTGTCCCCCTTAGAACTACTATTGATGAGATTAGCGTTAAATAGCCATAAAGTCACGACCTGCCTTCCTGGGCTCTCTGCTGCAGCCCTATGGCTAGCTAAGTGGGTCCTTAATGAACGAGGAAAGGTTATCTGGCTGCTCACTGTCTGCTGTCTCTCAGACTGCTCTGGCTAGAATCCACTAGCCAGAGATAACAGTTCAAAGTCATGCAAATGAGGGCTGTGGTTACCACTCAGCTCCTTCCCGGGCAGATGTTCCTATGACCCAGAGGGGAGATGGAAAACTAGTGCTCTTCCGGCACACTCCACATGGGGAGCTGGGTTATCTCAACTGGAGAAACCACCACAGTCCCCCAACAGAATTGCCACGATAAGGAAGTTGGTGAGGCTGGAGAACAAGTGTGCTTGCTCTGTAGGCACCGTTGATGGGGCATAGGAAACTACAGAATCTGTTACAGCTAGACGTGCAATGAACTCCTGGCACAGCCATTTCTCCCCTAGGAGAAGGAATACCCAACAGAAAGGCCAGCTCAATGGGCATCAGAAGATGGGGTTGGAGTGCTCACAGCAACACCTCATCCCCCCCAGAGTCAGGACAGCCCAGATGTTGGCATAGGCTAGGATGACACAGCAGACATGCGGACTACTCACTACGTAATCCTGAGAGCATAGGGATAAGGTCATATGCAGGACGACGCCTGATTCGCACACATAGAATGCCCAATAGAAGAACCCAGGTATGTAAACGTCCATATAACGTGGCTCTGCTCATCTGAGGTTCAATGACAGACAGAGTTAATCTGGGGAGAGAAGTCAGTTCGAGAACGGTTTGGGAAGAGGCTCTGCAGGAAGCTTGCAAGGCTGGTAATGGGGATCACGTGTGTTCACGGGAAAAATTCAGCTGAACTCCACATTTATGATTTGCACATCTTTCTGTATCTAATTCACTACAATTACAATCCACAGAATTAGTCTTCGTGTAATTTGTTAGTAACTGATGTGCGTCAACTTCGGAAATCCCTGGAAAGGCAGAAAGAATGACTAAGGCAATTTCTCCTTAAGTGAAATTTCCTACAGAATTAGAAAAAAAACTAGTTTCAGAGAGGCAATCATAAGCACAATTCCAAAAGGATTTGTGTTCTTTAGCCTGGAGCTTGGAAGGCTAAGCAGTGATTTGGCTGAACCCTTCAAGCACGGTGTGGCGGGTTATAGCAAAGATTTTGGAAGAAGGGAGTCAAACGGCCATTCTGTGTGTACAGTGAGAGGGTGTCAGCTTAAACTAAATCAGGAACTATTTCAATTGAACATTAGGAAGGGCTCCTGGAGTTAACTTTTAGCTGGGTGTGATGACATACTTATAATTTCAGTGTGTGAGAGGTTGCAGCAAGAGGTTCCTGAGTTCTAGGCTAGCCTGGGCCTAGAATTCCATCTCAAAAGCAAAACAAAAGGGGTCTGGCTCAGTGGGCAAAGTGCTTGCTGTACAAGAATGCAGATCTACATTTAAACCCTCAGCTCCCATATAAAACCTGGGTGTGGCTTCATGTGCCTGCAACTTCAGTCTGGGGGTTGCCATGGAGACGGGAGGATGACTAGGGCTTGCTGGCCTGCCAGCCCAGGGAAAAACCAAACCAAACCAGGGAACTCCAGCGTCTCAGTAGAGGTTCTATTGCTGAGAAGAGACACCTTGACCATGGCAACTCTTACAAAGGAAAACATTTAATTGGGGTGACTTGCTTACAGTTTTAGAGGTTTAGTTCATTATCAGTGTGGCGGGGAGCATGGCGACATGCAGGCAGACATGGTGCTGGAGAAGGAGCTGCTACATGTTGATATGCAGGCCAACAGGAAGTACACTGACTCACTGGCCAGGACTTGAGCATATATAAGACCTCAAAGCCCATCTCCACAGTAATACACTTCCTCCAAAAAGACCACGTCTCTCATTTAGGGGCCATTTTCTTCCAAACCATCACTTCCAACCAGGTGGAAAGTGATAGAACAAGACATCTGATGTCCTTCTTTGGTCTTGGGCATGCATGTGTATACTTGCTTGCACGCTCTGGCACACCCACACACCCACAATCTACATACATGCCTTCTTGGACACTAGACACATACATGGTGCACAGATGTACATGCAGACAAAATACTCGTTCACATAAAAGAAATCTTAAAAAGAAGTAGGAGGGCCGGGGGTGTGGTCCAGTAGGTGTGCTGTTTACTCAGTATGCATGAGGCCCTTGGTTTGATCACCTGCACCACATGCATGCCTGTAATCCTAGCACTTGGGAGGTAGAAGCTGGAGGATCAGAGGTTCTAGAGAGTCCGAGGTTCAAGGTTGAGAACCTCCAATCCTCCAGCTTCTGGAAGATGGCTCAACTGATCAAATGAGGGACTGGGTGCACATCCGCAACAACCCTGTTCAATCTGGGCATAAAGACATACTTCTGTAACCTGGAGTGTTGCTAGAACAGAGAAGAATCACTGGACCTTGCTTGTTTTGTTGAGTAAGTGGGTTCTAGGTTCAGGGAGAGATGACCCTGCCTCAAAATATAATCTAAGGTGGAGGGCAAGTGAGGAAGAGAGCGGACACGAACCTCTGTCTTCCATGTAAACTCGGACACACTCGTAGTTGAATTCATAAGCACATGTGCTTGGGCATACATGAATATACACACGCACACACGAATATATATACACGCACACACAAATGTAATTAAAAAGGAGCGAGAAGGAAACACTAAAGGTCTCTAGGGAGCAGAGCTGGGTTGAGAGAAAATTCATACCAAACATGAAAAAAAGAGGTGGATTTTTTTCTCTTTTAGACAGAGTCTAACTATGTATCCCTGACTGGCCTGGAACTCTCTCTATGTAGATTGAACTGGTCTTGACCTCACAGAGATATGCCGACCAAAAGAGGCTTATTTATTTATTATTCTTTTAAATGTAGATTAGTATTATTTATTTATTTATTTGTAATTTAAAATTTTTTGTTGTTTTGAGATACTCACCTGGCTCAGGCTAACCTCAAATTTGAGGATGACCTTGAACTTCTTATCTTCTGGCCTCCACTTTCAAAGTAAGTGCTGAGATTACAGGAATGTGCCACCATGCTGTGGGTCAATAGGACTTTTAGATGATAGAAAATTCTAGAAGTATCCCCCCACCCCACTGATTCTTTTTGCTCTACAGACTTCACTTTTCTTGCCTCTAAGGAAAACCATATTCAAAAGAGCTAAATGAACTACCCCGGGTTTGTTTGTTTTGCTTTTAGGCTCAGAAATATAACAAGCTAAATTAGGACACATCTCTAAAATATTTATTTATTTGTTTAGAGACAGGGTTTCAGTAGGTAGCCCGGCTTTGCCTGGAAATCTAGATCTGGCCCCAGCCTCCCAAGTGCTGGGGTTAAAGGAAGGCACACACTGCCATGTCTGGGTAGAAGGATATTTTTAGCACGCCTCCAAATATCCACTTGAAAGGTAGATAGTTTGGAGTCAAGGTTTTCAGTGTTAAAGTGCAACTGGCTTTTTAGCTCAATTCCTATGTGGCTTTGGAGCGGTCTAAAAACTGCTGATTCTTGCGCGGTAAGTGGAGAGTGAATTACAGCGACTAAGGTCTGGAGACCCAGAAGTAGATTTATGTCTCATAAAGACCTATGCAAGATAAAAATACTCGCACGGAAATTTAAGGCCCTTCCAGTTTCTGGTTTCTCACATCTCTGGGGTGGCTTTCTGGCATAAGTGAGGCACTAGGGCTGGGTTCCTGGCAGGGAGGCGGGTCTCGGAATTACACAGCTAAGCCCTTAGACTGGGCACCTCCCTAGCTATCCCTGAATCTCTACTTCATATGTCGTGATTATGTCCTGCATCAAGTATGCCGCTGGCCTGCTGGCCTGTACCTATGGACTGCTGAAGACGGGAGCACAGGGCAATGCCCCGTCTGTGCAGATTGCTCTCCACACTAGGTCATGAAATTCCTGTAAGGACAGAAGCAATTGCTAGCTTCCACCAGTTTTAGAATAGAACCAGCCCACAGATTTGGGGGGGGGGGATATACTAATTTTTGAAACACAGCCAATTTAATCAGTCTTTATGAATTCACAGCGACACACAGTTAACTACGGGGCCATTCTAAGTCACTCAGAACTCTGCAGGCGAGCTCTGGGAGTACAGGGACCACACTAGGGGACAGGGGAAAGAGAAGATGACTTCTAGATGGACGGCTGAAGTGGTTCACTAGAGAGAAGAGAGGAATGTGAGTGGCCGTCACAAAAAATACCCGTGGTTCACAGCAGAAGGTGCTCAAAGACTCTGGACAACAAAATTCCTCAAGCTAAGCCCGGGGAGGGAGGACAGAGGCAGGTGGGTTTCTGAGTTCGAGGCCAGCCTGGTCTACAGTGAGTTCCAGAACAGCCAAGGGCTACACAGAGAAACCCTGTCTTGAAAAAATCCCCCAAAACAACATATCTCAAGCTAGATTCTGAGAGATGGCAGAGATGGGGGTGAGGGTGGGTGGACAGCTTTTCCAACACATGCTCTCAACCAACAGGGGCCAGACTGCAGCCTAGAGACTTACTGGACAGTGTATGCGGGGGTGTATTCCAGAACACAGGTTGACATTCTGGAAACACGAAGGCCAAACTACAGAATTCCAGCAGTCTAACCTTTCTGTCCATTAGGCAGACATGGGAGGTTTAAATCAGGAAAACGACAAACAAACATGGGAAACCAGAGTTCTTTAGTGATAGACATGATTTAAATATATATATTTAATATATATTTATATTATTAATTAATATATATATAATTATTTCTAAATATTTCTAGAGCAATGTATCTATACCTACTAAATGGGTAAAAACACTTTCAAAATTTTCTTCCATAGCTTTCTCTTAAAACAATGGATTAAAAACCCACTGTTCTATAGGTAGCTATAAAAGAACAAATATTAAACAACAATGAATATATATGCTTTAATTTAACTTAGCTGTGTTTGAGACAAGGTCTTACTTTGTAGCCTTATGTGGTCTGGGGCTTGCTATGTAGACCAGGCTGGCCTTGAACTCAGAGATCCATCTGTCTCTGCCTCTGGATTAAAGGTGTGTACCATTGTGCCCAACTATTTAAATATTTTTGTTTTAATTTTATGTATGCTGGTGTTTTGCTTGCATGTTGTATCTGTGTACTGCATTGCCTTTGGAGGTCAAAAGAGGGTGTTGGATCCTCTGGAACTAGAGCTATAGACAGCAGCCCAGTGCCACATGGGTGCTGGGAACCAAAGGAAGAATAATAGCCAGGGCTCTTAACCCCTTAGCCTTCTGTTCAGCCTCTTAAGTTCTCCAGATAGGGTCTTACTATGTGGGTCAAGACGGACCAACTTCTGGGCTCAAACAATAGTCCCGCTTCAGCCCCCTGAGCAGCTGAACCTATAGGCACAAGCTGCCAATGTCTGGCTTGAAGACGCACGTATCGGAAACATTTGTCTCCAGAATCTATCTTGAGGTATTTCCCCCCACAGTCTAGGATCTCTCCTTGTGTGAATCGCAGCTCTGCACTCACTGTGACACCCACTCTTACTCCTCTCTTACGTTTCTTTAACCATTTCAGACATGCAGATAGAAGTGCGTGTATCTGTGCAATCCAGAGATCATTTGGGGAGGGGGTGATGCTGGTTTATGGTAATCTCAGTGAAAGTTTATACTGCAACACACTATAGGGTCCAATCTTAGGCGAACAGAGTTGCCTCCAGCATGGAATTAAAACAGATAAAATTACCTTAAATGGTTTTGCCAAGGATATGGGAACACCTTGGACAGACATTGCTTTTATATGGACATCTCTGAATCTACTCAGTTTCAACATATTTGGATAGAATGATAAAGAACTACAGGGAAGCCTGGCATGGTGACGTACACCTTTAATCCCAGCACTTGAGAGACAGATGTTTGAGGGATCACTGTGAGTTCAAGGCCAGCCTGGTCTACCTAGTGAGATTCTGTCTCAAAAGCTAACCCAACCTAACCAAACCAGACCGGAACCAAGAAGGGCTACAGTGAAGTGGAACTTACAATTTAATAGGGGCTATTCATGGACCAGTGGGACAGTATTAGAGCCTCCAACACCCAGTGGGAATTCTCTACAGTAGAAGTGTATCTCAGGGTGCTTCTCCCTCAATAGTCAGAAATAAACGGGACTGAATGAGTTAATGGCCCCACACACCACACACTCACAGGATGGGCTTTCCGTAGCCCCAGCTCTTGATAACACAGTAGGTACTTAATAAACATTTTATAAATAATGACTTGTGGGGAGCCAAGATTTTAGGTCCTGCTATTGGTTCTGCTGCACATTGATTTATCAAGCAGATTTGGGGAGATAGCCCCTCTGTGCTCATTTTACTTTTCCTTTATGAAATCAAGATGATGAAACATCTTCTACAGAAATATGGTGATGCTTGAGATACTGTGTGCAAAATGATGTGTTTGCCTTGGAAGGAAGGGATCTTATAAATAGGAGGCATTGCTCAGGTTACCACAGCATTCAACTTCAATTCGTGCCACTCGGAATCTGGGGGAGGCCCGTGACCTTGGTGATGAAAGCTGCCAAGCCCTGGGTGCCCGTGGAGGAATTCTTTCCTTCCCTGTTCCTTCTGGACATGAGAGACAGACTGCTGTTTCTCCGACTCATCTGTTGTAGCCCCGATGCCCTTGTTTCCTCCCCCTCATCCCGATTGCTCCTGAACACCGAAACGAGCAGATCCCTCAATCAGCAGAAGGTAGAAGGTGCGTACGTCCGAGAGAACAGTAATTAGGACCCTTGTTTTAAGGATGAAAAGTTCAGACAGAGGTGGGTAAAGAACAATGACGGGGCCATGCGCGAGAAAAGATAGATCAATCCCAGCGATTCATCATGCCAGGAGCTGTCCAAATAATCAAGGGTATCAGCTAGGGTGATGTATAGCGGATGTCACTTGGCGAGACCTTTAACAAGGCAGCCAGTACAAGAGCTGCTGGTGGTCAGTGAGTATCTCAGCACAAGCCAGGCCAGGGCAGGGGAACACAGACCATCCATCACTGACCCAACCTAATGGCTGGGCTTATTAGTAAACATTCGCTGGGCTGACAGCCTGTGATGGTACAGGGTGTTCTCCGACTGTCCCCCAAACACACCAGGCCACCTGACAGATGGGTGAAATCTGTGGCCTTTCTTCAGAGTCTCCGAGTCAGGGCAACTCACTCTATTTTATTGACCGAGGCAAGAGCAAGTCTTGAGGCGAAATACGAGAAAAGAGTTACGCGCAAAGCATTTAGCAAATGCTTTCCTTAATCTATTCTTCCCCCAAGATGGCTTTTCTCTTCTTCACAGTAAATCAGGAAAGTGACATTGTGTGTTGACGCACACGCATTATTCTATAGGCACTCCTGGAGGTGAGTTTTGTCTCTATCTCTCCCTACTATGGATCAGAAATTCCCAAAGTGGAAATAAAATCCACTCTCTGTACTAAAGATATCTAAGTCTACTTTAACTACATTATGTTCTTGGAGGGGATAGCTTAATGGACTAAGTAGGAGGTTTGAAATATCTAGACTTCCTGGAACCTCAGGTTCAATTCCCAGCTGAATTGTCTCAGTTCTGCAGTCTTCACTGGCAGATAAATTAAAATCCTAAGATGCTTACTGAGCACGTATCTCTTAGTTGAGTCTCAGTAGCTTCTAATCTTTTCTTTTCGTTTTTTTTTAACTTCCTAGAAGAATTCTGTAGAGTCTCCAGGGCCAGCCTGGTGCCCACCATTCGAAAGAGAACAAATGATCTTTCAGAGGAGAGCAGCTCCCTTCCCCTCAAGCAACTCTGAGACATTCTTAAACCCGTGTGGTTGGAAAAGAGCAGGGTTGTTGTAATTCCAGCTTCTCCTTGCTATCGCTTCCCCTTTGGTTTCCCCGGATTCTGGTCCCGCCTCACCCTGCCGTCTATCTTCCTCTTGACTCGCCCTTGCCTTCCTCTTTAGCTTTGGTTACAGATTTCGGGTTCTGGTACAGGCTGACTTGCCTTCTAGGACTGGCCTGACCCTTCGAGTCTCACTTTAGTTTCTGTGGGTAGAGAGGCATCGTGGAAGGACATCTGCTCGGCTGCACGTTGGTTCCCGTGCTCTGCTCTTGCCCTCACATTGGTACACAGTGGTTGTGTGGTGAGACGGGAGTCCTCGGATGTTCTATATTTTGGTTGTGCAAAATGAGTGAAATGATGTGGGTACACGATTCCTTCCCAGTCCTGATGCTCTCAGGTCCTGTCCTTGGTTTGTCCTTGGTGACCCCCCCCCCCCCCCCGTCACCCAGGCTTTAGCTAAATGGAGAAAGAAACTTGAAAACACGTTCAAAACTACATTTTACACATCATTATAGCCACTGATGACTGTCAGCCATGTAGGAATACTGCAATGTAAATTTCGGAACAGTATACAATGCAGAGTTCTGGCACATCGGGTATTTACATCGAGAGGAGACTGTAGGACACAGTGTCAGCCGGGTGTGGTACCCTGTGCCTGTCATCCCAGCCATTGGGAAGCTGAGACAGGAAGACTGTCTCAGTCTGAACTACATAGTGAGACCTGTCGCAAACCAACCAGCCAACAAAACCCTAGACCTCAAACCTAGCACTGTTGGGATGGAGACAGGTGGGTCCCAAGAGCGCATGGGTCAGCCCACCTAGCTTAAAGGATGAATTCTGATCCAGGAGAGACCCTGTCTCAAGGCAAGAAGGCGGAGAACAGCAGAGGGAGTCACTAGCGGTCCTCTCTGGTTCCTGCACTTGTACATCAAGCACACACTCACAGGCGTATACCACCCACACACAAAAGAAAACAAGGAAACTTTTAAGGAAAACAAGACCATAGCATCAGCTTACTTATCTGCTGAGTGTGGGGTCTGGAAAGAAGGACATTCTCTGGCTAGTTCACTGGAAGTGGCTCTTGAGCCAGGTACCTGCCCTGGATCTAGGTGTCATCTACCAGGTATGAGGCATGAACAGTCATGAAACCTCTGTCTGTTTTCTCCTCTAGAAGATGGAAAAGTGGTAGCATCTATCTTAGAAGGCTGCTGTCAGGATAAAATGGTTTCCTCTGGAACTGTGCCTCATACTGGGCACGGAGGCTCATGCCTGCAATCCCAGCACTTGGGAAGCTGAGGCAGGAGGACTGCTGAGAGCTTTAGGTTACCATGGGTTACAGAGTGAGTTAAAGGCTAGCCTGGGCTACAGAAGACCTTGTCTCAAAAGGGATGCCTGACATACAGTAGCACGACATGAATGTGGGTTAAACAAAGATGACTATCGGGGCTATAAATTCCTCCAGGCATTTTAGAGCATGTACACGTGTATGCCCTGTCGTTAGTGAGCAGTAGAGACATTATGACCTATATTTAATACCTGCAATTAAATTGATTGCTGGCTTGTGCATAGGAAGACACTGATGCTATTCAAGGCGGCTATGATTGCAGGAGACATTATCACACAAGGTGTGTGTGTGTGTGTGTGTGTGTGAGAGAGAGAGAGAGAGAGAGAGAGAGAGAGAGAGAGAGAGAGAACTTTTTTAACCCACTACAGAAAATTCTAACATCTCTTATGTTTTTCCCCCCTACGCATTGTACAAGGACCAATGTGGCACATTCCCACTGCTAATAAGCCTCCCATGGAGAGCACTGACATCTGAATAGCCCTAAATGGTTTTTGACATCTGGCCAGAGCTAATCGTAGATTCTCCTACAGGTTGGTTCCTGCTTTCCGAATAGGTACAGATCCTGCTTCAGGATAGTTAAGAGTCTTAAATGGTACCTGACACGTAGGAAAGGTAGGCATAATTTAAGCATTAAACTAGGTATTGTGCTATAACTGGGAAAATAGCCTGGCAGCCGTCAATTACACCCCACTTATACGCCCATTTCTCTTCTAAGTACTTTCTGTGTATCAACTCATTTAAATCTCATAAGAAGCCCCCGAGCTAGGCGCTCTCTTAATTTACAGACGAGGAAACTAGGCAGAGAGATGAAACACCTGTGACTTAGCTTGCAGCTCTGCTTAGTCAAGGAGGCTGTGGGCCAGCTCCCAGGCATAGCAGAAAATAGAGGAAGCCCTAGTCACCACAGATTTGGGATAAGCATGCATGCGTGTGTGTGCATGCATGTGTGCATGCGTGTGTTCCTAATTGAGGTTCCAAGGCCCTTTCCTGGCAGGAAAGGAAATACACAGTTGAATACCCGTGTCTTAGCTCAAAGTGCGGGGAGGAGGCCCTTACATCTCCCAAACATTGCGATGCTAAGGAGATGCCAATGCATCTGGACCCGTGCTCTAGTCTGGGCATCCTTGGGGAAGGCATTAATGATATTCTCTTTATGCCTAACAGTTTGAATAGAGCAGACACATCACGAAGAGCCCAGAAAATAGGTAGCAATGTTCTTTTTTCAGTGTAAGGTTCTGAAGTTTTTACATGAACATTTCTTATTTTTGTTTTTATTACATGGATTTGGGTATGAATCAGAGTGGTGACTGTCAGATGCTTAGAAGAATTAGTTTCGGTATGACAAAACATTTGTAATATTTGCTCAAAGACCGAAATTGACACAACTCTAGTCCCTTTCTTTACGTTGGGTTATGTGTCTTGCCTGGTGCCAAACACCAGCTTTACCCTCTCCAGAAAACACCCGAAAGACATTTTAACCTGAACACTGCTTTTCACCTCCAGGCTGGCCGAACCAAGTGTTAATGACCAAAGGCCATTCCTCATCTTGGCTTGGACAGGGTGCGCTGAGAAGTGACCCCTGGGCTTGTCCAGTTTTCAGTGGGGGCTGCACGTGTGACAAACCCAGCCCTAAAATCCACCTCACTGATGACCATCCCCCTGGGAAGGGGAGACCATCCAGGCCCAGACCCTGAGCTGACAAATGCTTGCTTTCCAACGGTGCCTCTCTGGGTCAGGATGCGGGTCAGGATCACTTGCCCAGCCATGGCTACCACTGACTGGGCTGTCTGCGCTAGACCTAAAAAAAGATGTGGACTTCCTGGAATAGCTACCCTGCAGTTTTTACAGGAACCAGATTCATTAAATTAAAAGTAATAAACCAGTAAATTTTCTTGTAACAGCAACCTGTTTCTTAGGACTTGCCGGCTACACCAGTGCCTTCCAGGGTGTCTCTTCGTGGACGTAAAGCTCTGTGCTTTGTTCTAAGCCTCAAAGTCTGTTTTTGTAGATTCTTTTAGAGTTTCTGGATGAGGAGAGGAAGAAAGATTATCTTCATAAAAAATAATGGGTGTACGGATTAACCGAAACAAATAAAATTATATACACAATCAGGACAATTATCTCTGAAATTTGTTTTATTTATGATTTAAGTCCAGAAACTTTTTATTAGATGAACACATCAAAATAGAATATAATTGAGGCAGAGTAAAATATTAAACCGAAGGGTCTTTGCATTAAAAAAAAAAGACATTGGAGGGGCTGGAGAGATGGCTCAGTGGTTAAAGAATTCCTGCTGCTCTTCTAGAGGACCGTGGTTCAGTTCCCAGCACCTGCATCAAGTGGCTCACAACTTCCTGGGAGTACAGGTCCAGCAGATCTAACACCCTCTCCTGGCCTCTGTGGTCATCTGCACACACACACACACACACACACACACACACACACACACACACACACAACTAAATAATCACATAAAATTACAAAGGCATTGGTATAGTCTCTTATGATAACAAGGTCATTTATATATGTCACCCCATGCAATCCTCATGACATGGGAGGCAACTGTGATACGGATGACGGGGAAGGAAGCCTCCAAGCACTGAGGTAACGTGTACAGGTGAAGAGGTAGATAAGTAGGTCGGGTCTGGGTCTTCTCCCCTGCCCTAGTGTTTTCAAGTCAGTACCCACAGCAGCTTCCAGGCCAGCTGCTCTGGCATCACCCTGACCCTTCATCACATCCCTAGCCCCGTCTGTCCCACCAGATCTGGGAAGGGACTCCTGGTTGTACTGGAGATTTACACATTCCCTGAAATAGTGGATGACAACCTTGCTTGAGATGCGTGTTCACACAAACTGTTCCTCAGTCCAGTCACCAGACCATGACTTCAGGAAGGAATAACACAGTGGGCCACACCGTTGCTGTCACGGCAGATGCGGAAGCACAGACAGCAAGATGTGTGCTGCAGAGAGAGGGCCGAACGGAGAGCGAAAGGTAAAATCAGCCACCGGCCCCGTCGGAGGAAAGGCACCACACACACAGTTTACACAGGCAGGAAGGTTTTGAAAGGTGAGAGAGCTGTTGTCTCCCCAGTTAACTCAAGGTGAGCAGAGATATCTCACCTGACTGCAGGGAACATCTACTGAGGACAGCCACAGAGAGCTCAGAAGAGAGGCCACGTGGGCTGCAGCTGACGAGGTCATAGGGGTGGGCAGCAGCTGGCAAGGTCATGGAGTGAGCTGCAGCTGCCGGGGTCATAGGGGTGGGCTGCCACTGACGAGGTCATGGGGTGGGCTGCAGCTGGCAAGGTCATAGGGGTGGGCTGCAGCTGGAGAGATCATAGGGGTGTGCTGCAGCTGGAGAGGTCATAGGGGTGGGCTGCAGCTGGCGAGGTCATGGGGTGGGCTGCAGCTGGAGAGGTCATGGGGTGGGCTGCAGCTGGGAAGGTCATATGGGTGGCTGCAGCTGGCGAGGTCATAGGGGTGGGCTGCAGCTGGCGAGGTCATGGGGTGGGCTGCAGCTGGGAAGGTCATGGGGTGGGCTGCAGCTGGTGAGGTCATGGGGTGGGCTGCAGCTGGCGAGGTCATGGGGTGGGCTGCAGCTGGAGAGATCATAGGGGTGGGCTGCAGCTGGGAAGGTCATAGGGGTGGGCTGCCACTGATGAGGTCATAGGGGTGGGCAGGATCTGGAAAGATCATAGGGGTGCGGGCTGCAGCTGGCGAGGTCATGGGGTGGGCTGCAGCTGGAGAGATCATAGGGGTGGGCTGCAGCTGGCGAGGTCATAGGGGTGGGCTGCAGCTGGGAAGGCCATAGGGGTGGGCTGCAGCTGGAGAGGTCATAGGGGTGGGCTGCAGCTGGAGAGGTCATAGGGGTGGGCTGCAGCTGGAGAGGTCATAGGGGTGGGCTGCAGCTGGCGAGGTCATGGGGTGGCTGCAATAGTCCTTTGGAGCTCTTATCATGCCACCATATGCCCTAGATGGCATGCGTGGAGCCATAGGATTTAATGTTTGCCCTTCTGGGTTTTGGTCCTGCTTGCTTTAATTTCACCCTTCCTTCTCATGACTTCTTTTTTTGTAATGGGAATATTTATGCCATTGTATCTGGAAAGGATATAACTTTTAAAAAGTTCTTATATTTTATAGAAGCTCATGATCAACGATTTGATTTGAGTTTCAGAAGAGACTTTGGACTTGAACTGTTGGGCAGTGTGGGAATAGTTAAAACCATGGGAGCTGCCAGTGAGAGAGCTCCACAGAGGCGAAGGTGCTTGCCACATAAACCTGACCCTAAGCCTGGAATCTCTGAGATTATGAGCTAAAACAATTCATTTCTTCCTTTAAGTTGATTTTTCTCAGGTATTTGTAACAGCCATGAACATCTGAGGAACATGGACACACATTTTACAGTTGGAGAAACTAAGTCAGCAAGCTAAGCTGGGCTCTCCCTCTGGTCTTCCCTAAAGCCCCCGTTTCCCTTATCCACCCTACAACCCCCTTAAGTGCCTCTCAGAATGCTCTAAAACTCCTTGGGACATAGCATGAAAACTACCATTACTAGGCCAGTTCTCTGCCAACTTAAAAATTCAGGTTCTTGGGTGTTGTTCCAAAAGAACTGAATCACTGTCTTAGCCCAAGACCTAGGGAGCTGCATGCACAGCTGGGGACCACCTTTTAGTCTTCCTCCCATCTGAAGCGTGAGATGTGATAGTCTGGTATCTTATACTCTACTCTTTGTAATCACCAACTGATTTCTACGCACCCCAAACCATCACCAGGTGGGAACATTTTCGTGTAAAGGTTTCAAAGCTCTTGTACAATGACACAGGCACAAGGCTTTTCTTGTACAGCGGTGGTTACCATGTTCTCTTCATAATGACACAGGAACAAATATTTACACAATGATGAAAATGCATCTATATTTATAGAAGCAGCAGATGGTCACGGGAGTGCTATGAACGTACTTGAGTCACCGGTAAGGGTTCTGCTGTGTGTTTTACAAGCCTGGGTAAATGTCAACCTTTACCCAGGATACGGCAGCATAAGCTGTATGGAAATAGGTACAGTGTGGCGTTAGAAGGACAATTCCCTGCCTTCCCCACAGGCTGTGAGTAAGTATCCTATTGGATTAGCCCGAGTCCGCTTGATTGCTACAGTTTCAATAGCTTGTTCAGACATCGATTGCTGCCATGTCACCCGGAGAAAAGGATTAATAATAGGGTGCTCAGGTTGGCTCGATACTCCAGTGTGCCTGACAAAGGACTGTTAGTAGGTCTCCCATGGGTAGGGCAGCTCCAAGAACATCATTCAGGATTCTGCAGAATAATGACGAACTCCAGAACTTCAGTCTGCAAAACCCAATCAACAGTTTCTACTTCCAAATTGATCCACGTACAGGGCTTCCTTTTTCTGAGGGTCATGGATGATGCGGAGGTAAAGAATCCCCGGTGGATATTCACAGCCACTGCTGTGTCACGTGTAGGTCACTGTCTGAAACGCTTCCGAGGGAAGCACCTCTACCACTCCTGACTGTGGGACCAAAGAATCTTGATTGGTCAGGTGCATCGGAGAAAAGGAGGAAAACCTGGTTGCAGCTGGGGCTGATGGATGCCTCAGTCTGGGGACATTACAAGGACGGAAGCCCCGGTAAAAGAAACCCCATTTCAGCTGCAGAAAATGAATTGGTGCAGCTTTGTAGTGGGAGCTGGTTGTTCAACTGGGATTGAGATAAAGGAGGCTACTAAGAAAGAACGGGATCTGGAGAGATGGTCAGTGGCTAAGAGCACTTGTTGCTCTTTTGCAGGACCCAGGTTCAGTTCCCAGCACCCACATGGTGGCTCACAACCATCCTTAACCCCAGTTCCAAGGGACCCAACACATTCTTCTGATATCTGTGGGCACCAGTCACACAGGTGGTGTAATACACACATGCAGGCCAGACACTCCTGCACGTACAATGAACAAGTCATGGGGTAACGGAGAAAGGAAGGCACTGGGATTGGGGCTGCACGCCTATGACCTCCGCACTTGCAGGGTGGACGCGGGAGGATAAGGAGTTCAAGGCTGTCCCTAACTAGACAGTGAGCCTGCAGCCAGCCTGGGTTACGTGAATTCTGTCTCAACAATTGAATGTTTTACTTTTTAAAGAGAAAATGGTGCTAGCTCTTCCTGTCGGAAAGAAGTGGGAAGATGGCACACCTTTTGGTGTGCCATCCCTGAACCAGCTGCTCCTGGTTTGGCAAGTTTGGACGCTTGGACCAGGAAGAAGAGGGCACATCCGGATGTCCAAGTCAGATAAGAACGGCGGGACTGTGGACAGATGGATTGTAATACTACAAGCGAGTCTTTACCGCACAAACTATATAAAACATGGGTGAAAAAACAACTTCAAAATGCAAGCTCAATGTTTGGTTTAGCTTACCCGCCCTTCTAGGACAGAGTTCCAAGTCATTTATTGGGTTGGTTTTGGGCAGTGAAGGGTGCTGAAAGCATCACTCCCTGGGCCAGCAATTCGACGACAACATGCCTTCTTATTCAAATGCATCTAGATGGTTTTCTGTTTCCCTAGCAGCTTTATTTATCTATGCCTTGGTGCCGTTCCTCTCAGGAGCTCAAAACACTGGTTATTTAACAGTCTCCATTCAGATAGGAGGTGTTAGAAAGGCGGCGGTGTCATGCTGCTGTCTTCACTAAAAATAGCACAATTAACTTGATGTCAGCACCCAGCTTGCTCTTATATATAGGTTTCTTTAACTATATCCATACTACTTTAATTAGAGTCACAGACTATTTTAATTATTCCTAAAAGACTGAGCGCACTGCACCGACTCCAATAACCACACGAGGTAGGGGAACGTCGTCCCCTCGCCTGTGAGAACTTACGGTGCTGGCGACTGTGGCACATTTATGAGGACATGGGTAGTGGCTCAGGGGTGATGTCGGTACAGATCCTGATATGGACAGCTGCGCAGATGAGTGAGGTCACAGGTCACCAACAGAAGGAAAATGTTTCCCAGAGCCCAGCACATCATTAGCACCACAAAACCCCAAGATTCGAGGAAGCACATTCTCGAATTTACGTTTTAACGTGTATGGGCATTTTGCTCGCGTGTGTGCTTGTGCACCACCTTTGTGCCTGGTGCTGGAAAGGACTGGAAGCGGCTACTGGATGCCCTGGAACCAGAGTGACAGATGACTGTGAGCAAGTATGTGGGTGCTGGGAATCCAACTTGGGTCCTCTGGAAGAAAGAGCAGTTAGCACTCTTAACTACAGAGTCATCTCTCCAGCCCCTTGAGGACGATCTTGTTCAGTTCAGCTAAGCTAGGTTTAAATGTTGTCCGATTCAATGCTACAAACCTTTATTCAGCATCTTTTATATGTCAGGTAATGTTTCTGAGAGCCTTGGGAGTACTAAGATAGGTAAGAAATAACGTGTTACTTTCCAGCAGCTATATTTTCTTGTAAGAAGCATGCTAAATGAATAATACAATTGAATATGATGAGTAAAAAGCGCAGTTATGGAAGTATGCATTCATACACACAGATAAAGGAGACAAGCGGTGCCGTGAAATGGCAGTCAGGATTAGTTTAGAAATGACGTGGACCTGATTTAAACCCTTGATGTTTTAACTGTCGGCCATAAAACATTGGGAAGAATATCTGAATGCTATTTAGTTTGGTTTTATGTTTGAACGTAGGGATAATATCTACTTAGAGATGTTTTATGAAGATTTAACAAGGGGCGGCGGTGAGATGCTCAGCAGGTAAGGGTGCTTGCTGCCAAGCCTGATGACTCGAGGTCCCCCCCGGGACCCACATGGTGCGAGGAGGGCACTAATTATTGCAAGTTGTCTTCTGACCTCTGCACGCACTCTGTTGCATGTATGCGCCTCCTTCCACATACTCATACAAGCAAATAATAAATATAAAAAAGTCAAAAGGGCCATTGGAGGGAAGGCTCAGTGGCTGGGGTACACGCTCTCATAGGGGACCTGAGTTCTCATCTCAGTACCCATGTGGTCACTCACAACCACCTGTAACTCCAGTTCCAGGAGATCTGATGCTTTCTTCTGGCCTCCACAGGCACCAGACAAGCACATGGTACCCATATATACACACAAGAAAAACATTGATACGCATACATAAAAATAAAAAATATTTTAAAATTTAAAAAGCTTAATCAAGGTAAGATTTGTTAAAGTTTCAAACAGTTCCTGGTATACATTGTCTAGCAGCAGCTCAAGAAACTGTAGGGTTTTCCTTGAAGATTATATGAAGACTCCCAAAGAGAAAAAGACTAGCAGGGTTTTGATGGATGAATAGGAGTTCCCTATGAATAAGGGGACAGAACACGGACAATAAGACGTGAGCGGGTATTATTGATATATGAGAGCAGAAAGGGAGGAGGATGAGGTGGTGCTGATTGTAGAGAAAGTGAGAAATGAACAGAGATGTGTGTGCTCAGGAACACTGTTTCCTATGTACCGTGTGTTGTTATGTGTGCTCAGGGAACACTGCTTCACATGTACCGTGTGTTGTTATGTGTGCTCAGGAACACTGCTTCACATGTACCATGTGTTATGTGTGCTCAGGAACACTGCTTCACATGTACCGTGTGTTATGTATGCTCAGGAACACTGCTTCACATGTACCATGTGTTATGTGTGCTCAGGGAACACTGCTTCACATGTACCATGTGTTATGTGTGCTCAGGAACACTGCTTCACATGTACCGTGTGTTATGTATGCTCAGGAACACTGCTTCACATGTACCATGTGTTATGTGTGCTCAGGAACACTGCTTCACATGTACCGTGTGTTGTTATGTGTGCTCAGGGAACACTGCTTCACATGTACCATGTGTTGTTATGTGTGCTCAGGAACACTGCTTCATATGTACCATGTGTTATGTGTGCTCAGGAACACTGCTTCACATGTACCATGTGTTATGTGTGCTCAGGGACACTGCTTCATATGTACCATGTGTTATGTGTGCTCAGGGACACTGCTTCATATGTACCATGTGTTATGTGTGTACTCAGGGAACACTGCTTCATATGTACCATGTGTTATGTGTGCTCAGGGAACACTGCTTCATATGTACCATGTGTTATGTGTGCTCAGGGAACACTGCTTCCTATGTACCATGTGTTGTTATGTGTGCTCAGGAACACTGCTTCACATGTACCATGTGTTGTTATGTGTGCTCAGGGAACACTGCTTCACATGTACCATGTGTTATGTGTGCTCAGGGAACACTGCTTCACATGTACCATGTGTTGTTATGTGTGCTCAGGAACACTGCTTCACATGTACCATGTGTTATGTGTGCTCAGGGAACACTGCTTCACATGTACCATGTGTTGTTATGTGTGCTCAGGAACACTGCTTCACACTTGTACCATGTGTTGTTATGTGTGCTCAGGGAACACTGCTTCACATGTACCATGTGTTATGTGTGCTCAGGAACACTGCTTCACATGTACCATGTGTTATGTGTGCTCAGGGAACACTGCTTCACATGTACCATGTGTTGTTATGTGTACTCAGGAACACTGCTTCCTATGTACCGTGTGTTGTTATGTGTGCTCAGGAACACTGCTTCACATGTACCATGTGTTGTTATGTGTGCTCAGGGAACACTGCTTCACATGTACCATGTGTTACTGAGCGCTATGGCAGCGGAAGGGTCACAGGGTAACAAATGGCCTGAACTTGTCACCTCGCTATGAAGCCGGAGCGCTCTTTAACCATCTCTCATCCCTCCAGGAGTCTCTCAGTGATGCTCACACACCCCATTTGGTAGCCACCCACAGGTCAGGCTCGCCTCCCACCAACCCCTAGAATGTAGAGTGCGGTCGTCTCATCCTGTCCCCAGGTAACCGTGGTAAATGGACAACGGGTTACCCACGATGCCGTTGGGCACGATGTTTCCAAGTGGGCAAGCACAATCGGAGAGATGCTCAATTGTCTGTGAAACACATGGGCAGGGCACTGCGGCTCTCTGCAGTGTAGGGTGAGGTTCTTCTTCCAGAATGACAGCACCTGAAGGCAGCAAGTCTGTGGGAACAGCCACCATGGCTCTTGCCTTTGCTCTGCTCATCATGAGTCTAAAGCCAAAGACCCCAAGTACTAGAGGGTCTGTCTTTCCTTCCACCATCTAGCATGCATTCAAAGGACCACACTCGAGTTCCTGAGAAACGGCTTTGGTTGATCCGTTGATTTAAGGGAGAATGGATCCCAGGCTTTTCTATGGAGCTGCAGGCACAATGAATGATATAAACCCCAGGTGGACCCACTCAGAAAAGATGGCAGGACTTCTAAGAGTTACACAGGCATGGGATGATGGTATCCAATCAGAGTCAAAGACAGTGTCCCTCTGAGAAGTAGACCTAGCAACACTCCCTCGTTAAAGTATTGATTTAGGCGTGCATGTACGAGTGTGAGGGCACGTGTGCGAGTGAGTACACACGTGTGTGAGTGTGCACGTGAGTGTCAGTGCACTTGTGTGTGAGTGCGCACGTGTAAGAGCACTCGTGTGTGAGTGTGCGTGTGAGTGTCAGTGCACTTGTGTATGAGTGCGCGTGTGTGAGAGTGCGCGTGAATGTCAGTGCACCTGTGTATGAGTGCACGTGTGTGAGCGTGTGCGTGTGTAAGAGCACACGTGTGTGAGTGTGTGTGTGAGTGTCAGTGCAATTGTGTATGAGTGCACGTGTGTGTGCGCGTGTGTAAGAGCACACATGTGTGAGTGTGCGCGTGAGTGTCAGTGCACTTGTGTAAGAGCACGTGTGTGAGTGTGCGCGTGAGTGTCAGTGCACCTGTGTATGAGTGCACGTGTGTGAGCGTGCGCATGTGTAAGAGCACACGTGTGTGAGTGTGCGCGTGAGTGTCAGTGCACTTGTGTGTGAGTGCGCACGTGTAAGAGCACACGTGTGTGAGTGTGCGCATGAGTGTCAGTGCACTTGTATAAGAGCACGCGTGTGAGTGTGCGCGTGAGTGTCAGTGCACCTGTGTATGAGTGCACGTGTGTGAGTGAGTGCCCATGGAGGCCAGAAGAGGGCACTGGATCCTTGAAGCTGGGGTTGCAAATACTTCTGAGCTGCTCAATGTGGGTGCTAGGATCCGAACTCTAGTCCTCACGATTGATTGAACAGCAAGTGTCTTACCCTCCGAGCCAACTCTCCAGCACACAAGTATGACTCTTTACAGGAGAGGACACTTTTAATTATTCGTCATCTATTATCATTATTTTAGTCTTTGTCACGAAGCCAAACACTAAGCACTTTCAAAATTTTAGGCACACAAGAAACAAACAAAAGCAAGATAAGATAACCGCCCTCAGAGAACTCAGCCTCTGGGCTGGAGAGACGGCTCAGGGGTCAGGGGCTACTCAGTGCTCTTGCAGAAGACCTGGGCTCACATAAGGTGGATCACTGTAGCTCCTGTTTCAGGGGATCCAACACCCTCAGGCCTCTGTAGAACCTGCGTGCAGATGGAGAACACACACACACACACACACACACACACACACACACACACACACACAGCCTGGAGAAGAATGAGAGCTAGTGCTGACAAACAGTTACAGGACAGCTTGTCACTCCTGCAGTCATTCCGCTAAGGCTTCCATCAGAGTCTCTCACACACAGAGCAGAGTAGCTATTCCCACACCTCCAATGTTCTGTTACCGTTATCGAAACACACACTGTGGAGAAGCTTCTGCACCACAGTGCCTTCTCAAGAAGTATTAGCGGCATTAATGGATACACGGGGATCAATCTCCTAGTATACATCTCTCTATAAGACTGTTGTTTAATCACTTCATGAAATTAAGTGAAGAAATCTGAAGTACCTGGTGTGAGCCTGGCAGTCCGTAAAGACATTAGGAGAGCACGGAAGGATGTCTGCCGCTGGAACATGGGCAGACGCCTGCAGGACTGTCCGAGCTGGACTGTGAAGGAAGAGTGGGAAGGTGCCAGAAAGCATGCACGGGGTCACGTGAGGGTAGGCGTCACACTTGATAAGTCACTTTATAGATCTGTCACCTACGGGACCTGGAGGTGAGCCATTCTAATGATGCCAGGATGTAACAATAGCTTACCATGAGGCAGCCACTGGGCGGATCCCTTTACACACACCCCACTCCATGTCTGCACCGAAGTGGGTCCAATTCTTGCCTCTATTCACGGGTAGGAACGTGACGTTAGCAGAGATCGGCAATTTGCCCACGATACACCTCTTAAATCTGAAGGCCGTTTTGAAATTCAGTTCTTTATGACTCCATAGACCAGTTACTTGCCAGCACTCGCTCCACCTCACATACTGAAAAGGTGTTTGTCAACTATGGCAGAGTATCACGAATTCCCAACCAGTTAGTGAGATCCTGCTCCAAAGAGGTATTTGTTGTACCTAATTAACTCCTTGTTCTCAGATGCAATAAGAGAATATAATAAGGTATCTCAGGTCTACAGTAAAATGAGAAACATTTAGGACCACATGGAGACATTTTCCGTGAAGTTGCATGGTTATACCTTACAAAATACTTTATTCTGAAGTGGTGGTCTCTCTCTTTCCTGACATTGTAATATTCCCCTTTGTAAAGTCATGTTGGTAGAGAAAGGGGAGTGGCTTAAAAATGTTCTAATCAAAGCTGAAAGTTGGCAATCCCATGATACATCTCCAAACCTAAAGATAATCGTTACCATAGGTCATGAAGCTACCCTGCTACATGCATGCTATGCAATAGTATTCTATCGCTGTGAGCCATAGAAGGGCATATACATATATGCATATATATATATGTCCATATACATATATGGAGTAGCAATAACATCACAAAGTTTGCCTTTGATATGGTTTAGTTCTCTTATTAGCATAGAGGGGATGGCTGGTAGGAGGATGGGAGTAAAGATGGGGTGATCACTAGAAGACGAACATCAGAGCCCATCAAGGAGAGGGTGAGAAGCTTGAACCACGGCAGGAGGATGGAGAGGCTTTAAGAGACATTAGAGAGGTAGACTGGGTGGATCTGGTGACCCATGAAGCCTTGCATGCACGGAAGGAAGACTCTAGCAACATTCTCAGACTCACAGCGTTGAAGAGTGGACATTTTCTTAAGATTTTTGTGTACACAGAAGAGTGGCGTGGTGAAGGAGGGGATAAATGTTATAAATTGAAAGTGAGACATCCCTAAAAGTCATGTGTTTGAATACTTGATCCCCAACTGTCAGGACTATTTTGGGGAGGTTGTAGAATCTTTGTGACAAGAGCCTAGCTGGCAGGAGTAGATCGGTAGGAGCTGGCCTGGAAGGCTACCTACTTCCGGTCCTAGCCTTTGGTCTCTGCTTCCTGATTAACTGGCGGGGAGTTCTGCCACGCCCTCCTATTGCTACAGAGTCTCTCTCCCACACCGTCCCCATCAGGATGGACTAAGGCTCCCTGTAAAGGAGAGCCAAAATATCTCCCACCTCCATTAAACTGCTCCTGCCATTGTCATGGTGATAGGAAGAGGAACCAGTAGAATGAGTTTGGTTTGGACTTGTTTCCGGTTCAAAGACAATCCAATGAGCATGAGTGTAACGGACTCTGTTTTCCCAATCTTAAAAAGAAATTATCCAATGTAATCATGAAACTTGGCCTAAGTTAGAATATGTCAGGCTTTGTGGCACGAAGAAAATTTTCAGTAAACATACAAACGCCAACATAGCTCCTCACCACACGCCCCATCTTATTGTGAAGAGGAATCAGAGAAGCCGTGGACTGGCACAGCGTCAGGGAGGCTAGAGGGTTAATCTTGACGTCTCTGGGAGACTAAAGCAATGATACAGAGTGCTTTGAGATCCCTCACGGGAAGACATTCGAGAGGAATTATTAACGTTGACTCTGAAGAGAGAAATCTTTAGTTACCCGAAAAAGCTTGTAGACAAAAGATAATGACGTAGCGACTCAGAACTAGACCCAGCTGGCTTCACTTCTGAATTTCCCTGCTAGTGAATAGTAACAAATCAACTGCACCCTTTAAAAAATATGAACACTTGGGGGTGACAGCAGCTACCTGAAGACAGAAATGAATTGAACACAATATCCATCTTCAGACAATGAAATTCCTATTCCCTCCCCCCACCCCCACCCCAATTAAAGGGAGGAATTCTGACCTGACAATCTGCCCTTCAGTATCTCAGACCCAGCTGAGGGCAGATCTGGTGACCTCCTCCTGAATAAAAAGGGGAAGGGGATTGGGCAGTAAATTCTGTCCTGGCGAACATCAGCCCGGCAGTAAATCGGAATCCTCCCCGTGCCCTCTTTATTATCACATTCTCAGCATGAAGTTATGAGCTCCCTCACTGCTCCTGCTATAAAGATGTGATGGATGGGAGGGACACCTCAGGGAGTTAATCTATTCTTCCATTAAATTTTACTTTAATTGGTCTGTGAGTCAATCAGAAACTCACTAGACAGTGAATTAAGAAAGAAAAGAAAGAACTAGAAAAGAGCTTTCTTTTGCAGTTACTATATTATAATGCAAGATTATTCTTCCATCGGAAAAAAAAGAGGCGAGACTGTTGGTCCATACACGTAATCCCTGGCTCTGGGCAGAAAATGAGAGAGAAATAGGCAGGCATGAATCCCGCTCCCTGATGACATGAATACACATGACATTTACACGCAGTCCCATAGATTCCACCAAGGAAAATCAGGCTGCTCAGGTCCCCCTTTAACTCCCACCAATTAGGATTGGGGAGGGGTAGGGAAAATGGATACAAAGATGTCCAAGCCATCCAGAACCTCTCACTGGCAAAGTAACCCCGTGTCCAAAAGGAAGGTAGATGCTGAAGGCCAAGGCTGGATGGGCTGAAAGGTTCACGGGCTCAGTTAGTAAAATGTTTGTGCTGTGTTTAAGGACATAATGGGGTCTGATGAAGATTCTTAGAATCTAATAATGGCCTCTCTGGACTTCTTGTCTAATTAGCGAAATAAGGAGTGAGCCGGCTTGGAGCTGAGCATTGCCTGAGATGAGGGAGAAAGGAGATGGGGGCGGGGAGGGCAAAGCTGGAAGGAAAGGAACCAGAGAGGAGAGCAGCCGCAGCCAGAGCTTCCAAAGCCGTCCTCCTGTGCTGACAACTGAAGTTTATGCCTTGAAATATATGATAATAAGGTTTTATGGGAGTGAGCCCCAGGGACCTGAATGTCTCTCTGTAAACAACAGACTTCAGGGAAAAGCCAGGGTTTGAGTAATGTACTCAGTCTTGACTCATGATAAAAAAAAAAGCAGAAAGCGGTGGAGACAGGATATAATTCCCTTTATTCTAACCGTAGAGCCCTGAGTTGCAGACATGCCCTCGGAAGGCAAAGCCGATTGACCACCACTGTAGAGACACAGCCAGCCGGGGTTTAGACAAGCAGCCCAAGCTTCTGCAACCTCCAACACCTGAGGTTGCATGAGCAGAAGCTTGCTCAGTGCTGCCTGCCACCCTTAAAGCCCAGGCGATAGATGCCCGGAAACCAGAGTTATCGTGCAGTGTGACTGAGTGGCATTGCTGGAGGGACACTGAGTGACTTTATCCTTGAGGAGTGTCCTGTTTATCTGCCTTCCCACCCTGCAAAGGGTTAAATTGGAACCTGCCCTTATTCCCAGAGGCCTATATTTCAGGCCCAGGGTACCTAGAGGATATCACCAGCTACATAGGAGGATGGTTTCCTTTGGAGATCAGGGTCAGGTAGAGCTCAAAGGTAGCCTTAAGCAAGTACGAAATGACCAAAGTCCCCAGTGGGGACAAAATCTTTAAAATTCCTCACCCTCAAAGACAATGGCTCTGTCTTTTTTTTTTTTTTAAACGTGAGGTCACGGGACAGTAAAGTGCGTCCTCTATTGGCATTAGCTCCACCGTATATATTAAAAAGGTATTGTGCCCCAATCACTCCAGGTCCAGGATCATAAGGGACCCCGTTCTTGGTGGGAGGCAGCAATGTGAAAAGGTTACTTAGTCACCGCTAGCCTCTAGCTGTGCTGGAACACCACACATGGGGCTCCTCAAACAGGAAGTCAAAGCGAGGCCTGACCCCTGGATGAACTCGGTGCATTTTCGGGCAAGGGGCCTGATGAATCCTCAGGGACAGAGCTCTTCTGTGGCTGCGGCTGTATATTCGAGTTTACCCCTCTGTGTGCATGTGTGGAGGTGGGTGGTATCGACAGGGAGGAGGGTGTGAAGGGCCCGGATAATTATGAAAATTAGATCTTTTCCAGCAGGCTTCAAGCTCAATTTGGGCTGACAGCTCATGAACAGATCATCTGAAGTCTTAATAGGCCAATGCCGGCTCGATAGTTGGGGGGTTAAATCCTGCACATTTGCGCCGCAGCTGACACCGAAAGCAGCCCCAGATGCCTCCGACGGATGACGCAGATGAGCCTACACTTCACATCCTCCCTTTCCGGGGAGGGCCCCCCAGGCCCCACAAAACAAACCTTGAATCACACTTAGAACTTTCGCCTGCCCAAGAAACATTCCAGATTTCTTTCCACAATCAGATACCCAGGCGCAGAAACGGCACACGATCAATGAGGCAGTTTAAAACATATTTAATATTGACATTGCCGAAATATTTCTGAATCCGGCAGTAAGACATACTTGCCAGCGGTTTCTATTTCAAAACCAATTGGCTAGAAAAAGCTGGAAGGGTTTTTTTTTTTATTGTTCCTCCTATTTTTTTTTCCTTTCTACTTTCAGGGGCTGGTCTTCAAAGTTCAGACTCTACTACTTCTACGTTTTGGTAGTCATTTTGCAAAAATGTCAAGGCTTCAAGGCTCTTGACACATCCTGGATTCTGAAGGAGCGTGCTTCCTGGATATTCCTGATAGCGGCCTGAGGACCACAGGGGTCAGTGGGTTGGGGAATCCAGTATTTCCTGTTTGGAGGGGAAAGCGGCCAGATACCTTAGGAGCATTTTCTTGCTATTATTCTCTGCATTTGCACTCTCTGCTTCTCCTTGAAGATTCACACAGGGGAAGGAATAAACCAGCATCCGTCAGTAACCTGCTTGGCATCTGGCTTTCTTTCCGTGAAAGGCTCATCTGCCTCGCCCCTCGGGCTTCTTTAACTGAATTAGCTGTATTAAGTGCCTCGGTAGCCCAGGGAATGAACGAGGTGATCAGTGCCTGGGAAGGCATGTTAGCGGGGTATAATTCTGCCCGAGGAGAATGGACTCGCCGGCACATGGGCCTAAACTGCGGAGTAGCGGGGCCCTAAATCTCCGGCTGCAGATTTACAGCCTCTATTCTCCTTCTTTACTGCAAATACAATCCGGCAGTAATGGTCGAACACAGCAACACCATCACCGGCCGGCTGATGGCTCGCATAAAAGCAATGTCAACCAAAAACTATGAGTTTATAAAAGGGAACAAACCCTCAACAGTGACAAGAACATGAAACCTATTAACAATTTAAACACTCTTCATTTTTTATATCCCACCTTGAAGCTATTATGGCTGATAGAAAGCTGCTCGGTGGAGTTAACCACTGCGAAGAAGGGTTAGGAGCCAGCTTAACTCGGAAGACAAGAGGTGACATGGCTTGAAGCATGTGATGCTGTGGTCGGAGCCACTTGATAACCTGTGGCTCAGAAGAGAGTCTCAGGACGGTGCAGGTGTGACCGGCTCACATTCTGTTCTCCGGAAGCGTATTGCATAAACACGGGACTGGAACGCTACAAGGCTTGGGCCTACACTTTGGAAACAACCTTAGCACATGTATTAGAGGAGCTTGTGTGTGTATGGGACATCGAGGCTCAGCTCTTGCATTCCAGGTATCCAGTGTTCACATGAAGTTCTAACTGCAGTGACAGTACTCAGGCCTCGAAGGGACATTACCATCTGAGAGTCCCACTCCGAGAATCACCTCTACGTGGGCTCTACTGTAGGGTAACCTGCCATACACTATCACCTCCCAGGCTTTAGGTCACCAGATACAGAACTGTAACTAACTCAAACAACTCAACCGCAGTGTCTCCATTTATAAATATTAAACATTACTGTGAAATTCTCTGGAGATGCTCAGGCCATCTTCTCTTCCTTTTTTCACCCCCTTTCCCAAAATCTTTTTGGATATTTTTTTTTTTTTTCGGAGACAAGGTTTCTCTGTGTAACCCTATCTGTCCTGGAACTTGCTCTGTAGACCAGGCTGGCCTCAAACTCACAGAGATCCACCTGTCTCTGCCTCCTGAGTGCTGGGATTAAAGCCTTGTGCCACTACCACCCACCTGAGGATAGAATCTCAAAGGAGACACATACACTCATTACTGGGGGATTTACCCTCAAACAAAGGTTTCCCTTTCTGCTCTGTAAATCAGGCAAACTAATGGCAACAGAAAGTTGCCCCTCTGTAATTCTGAACTGTGTGTGTTTGTGTGTGTGTGTGTGTGTGAGTGTGTGTGCATGCATGTATGTACGTGTGTGTGAGGGAGAGAGGAGATAATAAAATTTGGCAAACAGTTCATGTTTCAGACACAGAATCTTAAGAAGAAAAAAAAATCCTGGTTTTGCAAAAGGGTAAAACATCCACACTGAGCAGATTCATAGATACCCCTCAAATAGTGCCCCTGGAGCTAAAATCCTTGACTAACATATATTGTGCTGATTATTGGAATAATTTAATATAAAATTTCTTCTGTACTAATGAGCCTAAGGAAGCACAAATAAAAGCGAGGAAAACTACTCCTTCTGCAGCAAAACACCATTAGTATACAGAAATCACAGGTTCCAGCGGTGCGTGAACTCTTGTATTGTCAGATAGTCCCTAAAGTTTTGGCATTTTCAAAACGGATAGCCACCTCTAGACTTTTAACCTGGATTCTGTGAGGGAGGGGACCATTTTACCATACTATACCTATACTACATGATACAACAGTTTTGATCTGAGCAGACACTGCATCCATTGTCTTTAAGGGTCTCCTTCTGTAGGAGAAATAAAAAAGTTGAGAGCAGGAACACTTAAGAGTTAAATGAAAGACAAGATGCAAGGACCCAACTAAATGAGAGTTCTTTTTCTCCCCAGCAGGCAAGAAGTCAAGCCAGCATCCCTCTAGTTAGAATAGGGTTAGACAATGCTTAGCCTAATGGCCCACAGTGACCAGAATGAATCTGGCTGTGCTTTCACGGTGGTTAGCAGCTAAGGAGGTAGCAAGGAGGTAGCAGGATGCGGGGCTGCTTTCCTGGACCTACACAATCAACGCCAATGAAGCCTTTCTCCAGCTTGAGTCATAACCATAAATACAGCCCCATCCCCACATTCCAGTAACAAAGTCTTTCCTTCCTCCTCACTCTGAAACAAAGGGGACCAGAGCGCGTGTTGGGTGGGAACATCTTGAAATAAGCTATCATTCCCCAAATGGAAGGAAGTCACTGGGGAGACTGACGCCATAAAGGCAGTGCTATCCTATTGAAACCAGCAGATGGGGTCATAAACACTTCCTTCTCCTCGCTAACAGCCACCGGGCAGCTTCATCTTTAGCTGTAGCTTCCTGTCGGGTCATAAATACCTCTCACTCAGGCTTCACTGGCAGCTGGGCCTTGCCAGGCAAGTTTACTTCCTGTTAAGGGTTCATTGCAGCCAACAGAAGTGGATAGGGAAGAGAGCGGAAGCCGCTGCTGATGGCAGTTACACGGATTAGAGGAAGCTTGGGAACCCCAAAGAAGGGGTTTGGCTGCACCAAATGCTTAGCAACAGCCAGGAAGATGCACTTAAGAGGAAGATGCTGCCCTGGGGAACATGGTTCAGGGAATTTGTTTAAGATTACACTAGCAAACACAGTAAAAGAGCTAAAGAGTGTTGTGGGCTTCTGAGCTTGCTACTAGAGCTGCGTTTCTCAACCTGTGGGTCGCATATCAGATATTTACGTTACGATTCATAACAGCAGCAAAAATACAGCTATGAAGTAGCAACGAAAATAATTTTATGGTTGGGGGTCACCACAACATGAGGAACTGTACTAAAGGGTCGCGGCGCTAGGAAGGTTGAGAACCACTGATCTAGAGTGCCCCTCAAGGGTGCGTGGGTTCCTCTCATTTGCCTCTGGTTCTGGATCCTGTACCTTTAGCACAAACAGTGGGAAAGGAAGAACGCGGACCTAGTTTCCACACAAAGCTCTTTGCTTATGTCAGAGCTGCAGGAAGACCCTTCACTTTCAGATTCGGGCACAGGAAGGAGGTGTGGTCCCTGACTCCCTTCCTTCCGGGAGAGCAGCTTCATTCTGTGAAAGCGCTTGTCTCAGGGATTGTTGGCAGCGCTGAGAATCTCACATGCTGGGAACCTAGAAGATGACAGCTGTTGCCCTCTTACACTTGCCTACGGTAACTGTTCCTCTTGAATTACAGGAAGAGTTACCATTTTCTAAAAATAATCTTAATGTTTATAAAACCTAACCTACAATCTGATTTTAAAGTTTTGAAAACGTTATTATCACAGTTATGTATTATTTATTTATTTATGGAGTGGCTGTGAGAGGTCGTCCGGAGGGCGCTGCTCTCTCCTCCTACGTGAGTTTCTAGGATCAAAAGCAGGTTGCCCGGCAACCTTTACCTACTGAACCATTTCACCTGCCCTTGTCTTACTATTTTTGAGACAGGCTCTTGCTAGGTAGTCCATAGACCAGGCTAGCCCAGACTGACCTCGGACTCATGATGATCTTCCTGTTTCCATTTCCCAAGTGCTGGAATTACAACTGTACAGTACTTTGTCCAGCTTCTTTATTTAATTTTAATTTTTTGGAGTGTTGAGGATTAAATCCAGGCCTTGTGCTTGCTGGACAGGCAATCTACCACTGAGCTAAAGCCCCAGCTTTAAATTACTTACCAAAAGCAGTATTTTTATGAATACATTTTTTGAGACAGGGTCTTGCTATGTAGCCCAGGCTGCCCCCTCATTCATGATCTTCCTGCCTCAGCTGCCTGAATGCTAAGATTACGGGTATGTTTGTTCTACCATGCTTGGCTCTATAAATACATTCTGATAAAGCAATCATGACTTACTTTTATTTTTTGTTTGACATTTTTATTATACAGGGTTATATAAGGCTATTTTCAGATAAATATGTAATGTACTTTGAGTATATTTCCTTCTCTGCCCCTACCCCATACTCCAAAGATGTCTTACGTGGTAGTTATAGTGGCAAGCTGTTGTTGATTACCAATAGGTTCCTTGGTCAGACAGGATTAAAGTGCCTTGGCTATGCTTTGATAATGATTGATGTACACTAGCTTTTTTTATTTAATCTTTTGATTTTCATGTGTAGACTTAAAAAGCTTTTAGGTTAGCATATGTATTAATTATATGAGCAGTATCATGATAAGTCCACGCATGTATATAATATAATTGATCACAATCACCCCATTATTCTCTCTTCCCTCTTTATGTTGGTTCCCTCTTTCCTCCTAAATAGTCCCCCTTTCCTTCACGTCTTTTAAGAGCATCTCAGGCAGGAGAGAGGGCCCAGCAGGTAAAGGCGCTTGCCGCCAAGCCTGGTGACCCAAGTTCTGTCTCTGGAGCTCACACAGGGGGAGCAGAGAACCAACTCCTCAAAGTTGTCCTCCGGCCTCCACGCTCACACTCACTGTAGAACATACGTAGGCTCATGTGTGCACCAGCCAATAAATATAACAAAGATTTAAAAATTCAGTCGTGCTATTGACTTACTGAGTCTAGCTCATTAGACTAACACTGTTCCATACTTTGTGACTTTAAAGCGAAGAAAAGAAAATGAAGACAGCATCAAGTTTCTTATTCTTTGTATCAAGTTTACCATGGTAATTATAACAAAGAGTTTGACTCCCAGCCCTGCTTGACTCTTTACAGTCCTGCGACTTTGGGAGCTTTACCCGACTGTGCTTCCATGCCCACATCTATAAACCACAGTGAGAACCCTTTGTCGTGTAGTTCACTGAGAGCTGAGGTCACTGTCAGGGCTGCGCACACCTTTAACTTTTGTACAGAAAGGAAGGCTTAGGCAATTTAGTCATCTGAATGCTATGAAAGCCAAGGACAGTGAGCTCCAAGTAAGCTGGACGTCACACCTCAGACTGTCCTTCACAGCTCGCTCCCTCCTCCTCCTCCTCCTCCTCCTCCTCCTCCTCCTCCTCCTCCTCCTCCTCAATTCACCCTTGCGAAACTAGACTGATTGAACACACCTTCCATTTCTCCATGCTGTCTCATGTAGCTCCACTGTTCCAGAACCTTCCATTCCTACTTCCAGCCTCTTCTATCTGCCAGTAGGAAGGGTACCCTAGCACACATTCTTGATTTCATCTTATCCTTCAAGGCCTCTTTCTGGAGTATCTTCACGAACCATGGAATTTTGGGCTGGAGGAGTTTAAATTTTTTTCAATTAAAATACTTTTGTGTGTACGAGTGTTTAGTCTGCATGTATGTCTGAGCATCATGCATGTGCTTGGTGCTCATGGAGGCCAGAAGAAGGTGTTGAATCCCTCTGGAACTGGAGTCACAGACAGTTTGAGTCACCATGGAGATGCTGGGAATCAAACACAGGTCCTCTGGAAAAGGACAGTGCTCTCAACCACCGAGCATCTCTCCAGCACTGGAGCTGGAAGAACTTTCGAGATCAAATGGTCTGGGCTCAGGAGATTGCTCAGTTGGCAAAGTGCTCTGTACAAGCTAGAAGATCAGAGTTTGTGTCCCCAGCATCTATGCAAAAATCTGGGTCTAATAGTACACACCTATAATCCCTGTCTTGGTAAGGCAGAGATAGCTAGTCTAGCTGAATTAGTGAGCTTCTGGCTCAGTGAGAAACCCTGCCTCAAAATAAAATAAAGTAAAATAAAAGCAACTGAGGAAGATGCCTGATGTCAACCTCTGGCTGCCAACACACACACACACACACATACACACACACAAACACAGGTGCACGCATAAAACATAGACACGTGCGCGCGCGCGTGCACGCACACACACACACACACACACACACACACACACACACACACAGAGAGAGAGAGAGAGAGAGAGAGAGAGAGAGAGAGAGAGAGAACCAAATTCTTTCTTTTACTAAGGCCTGAGAGGTAGGGTTATCTGACCAACAACACTGAGCTGTCACTTAGACTACAGTGTGGGTCTCTAGGGTGGACTGCATAGCCTTCTGGTCCTCCTCATCACTCAATCTGCACTGGCCTCCCCAGAGCTGGGATGGTGCCTACAGCACATAGCACACAGCTTTCTGAATTAGTCCTTTGAGCTCATCTTAGTGTCTCTCCCAGTTCCATCTTGTGCTTTTGACAGAGTGCTTAGAACAGAGCCTGTAGCCAGGGAACACTGGGTAAATATTTGCTGATTAAGGTGCAAATGTGACCAGAGAGGTCGCTAGCCTTTCCCATCCCATGGACCCGTGCTTCTCACAGCTCAAAGGTCGTCCAGCTCCCCGAAATAAACATCAAAACAGTGCAAAATTCAAGCAAAATGGTTCTATGTCTGCAGAACAGCCTGGAAAAAATACCATACACTCCGGGGATTCCTCTCCAGAGGTTTCTGAGCACTCACCACGGGCATTTCACTACAAGGTGTGCACAAGAGATCCTGCACCCATTCTTGAGGAACCAAGGTGACCGAAATCACGCCTTCAAATAACTGCACTGTCTTGGGAAACAAGAATTGCATACCACACAACTAGAGATCCACTCACTAAGCTCCGCAGAAGCGTGAGCCCGCTATCGACAGCAGACGGCATGAAAAAGATACAGAGGCTAAGGAAGCGGCAGGACAATGCCAGCACCAGGGAGCGGATCTGATGTTGCGTCTTTTATGGGCTCCACTTTGTAGCCCTCTGCCACTCATTTCCTTTGCTCCCTCATTTAGGATAGGCTTCTTCTTCTCCCCTCCATGCAAGTTTTGGTGACTGCTCTACATCTGCCCAAAGATCACCACCCACGTGCTTTTCCAACTATAGCCAGACATGGCAGGACCATGCGAGGCATTTTTAACTTTTTGAGAAGTGCTTTTATCTCCTTTTCCTTTCAACGAAGTCAGGAGTGAAGCGCCCAGTGCAAACCGTGTGCTGTCAGCGTGCACAGGGGACACAGCAGCCGCCCTTCAACCTTGCGGTGTGGCTCTACTTTGTTTCCGTCATCTCTCTTCATGAATTTCTCCAATGATAGACATTTGTTAAGAATCATCCTTTTTCATGCTAATCACAATCTTTAGTTCCCATTTATTGGAATAATTCTTTATTGTCAGATTTCCCAATAGGATGCAAAATTCTATGAGGATGGGGGCCTCAGGTATCTCATTCCTTGACAGTGACCATTCAAGAAGAGGTGACTCAAATGGTCGAGAATATCAGTGGCGGCACACGCCTTTAATTCTAGCACTTGGGAGGCAAAGGCAGGTGGACCTCTGTAAGTTCAAGACCAACCTGATCTACAAAGAAAGTTCTAGACAGTCAGGGCTTCATAGCAAGACCCTTTCTCAAGACAAACAGAAACAAACATAAAAAGAAAGAAACAACAACAACAAAAGACCCGACCCAACCCAAAACAAAATAAAAACTAAAGAAGTCATAACAAAGAGGGCAAATGAACAGACCTTATAGTGTGGAATTCAGTAGCTGCATTTTAATCCATTTATTATTAGTAGCAATAGTATTTGCTTTCTGAGACAGAGTCTCCTAATGCCCAAACAGCTTCAAGTTCACTACTTAGCTGAGGAGGGCCTTGGTCTGTTGATCCTCTTGCCTTCACCTCACAAATTCTGGGGCTACAGGAAGATAACGCCATAATGATTTATGTAGTGCTGGAGATTGAACCCGTGGCATTGTATATGGTAAGCAAGCACTCTTTCAACTAACCACATCCCTAGCCCTTGTTTTTTGAAATAGCATCTCCTTTGTAGCTTACCCTGTCCCTGAACTCTTCCTGGAACTCCAAGATTCTCCCGTCTCTGACTCTTGAGTGCTGAGATTACAGGTATAGACTATGAGACCCAGCCTCATCCATTTATTCTTACAAGAAGGAACGCCTACACAGGAACAAGTGGACCTTCTACCTTAAAAATTGTAGCTGGGTGTGGTGGCGCACACCTTTAATCCCAGCACTTGGGAGGCAGAGGCAGGTGAAACTCTGTGAGTTTGACGACAGCCTGGTCTACATAGAGAGTTCCAAGACAGTCAGGGCTACATAGAAAGAACCTGTCTCAAATAACCAAAAATAATAGTGGTACTATTGAATAATGATTGAATGCTTTCTCTGTAAGGAGTATGCATTAAGAACTAGAGGCAAGAACTGACCGTACGGGCTTTGTGGGCGAAGGTGCTTGCTACCAAGCTTGGCAATCTGAGTTTGACCTCTAGAGCCCAGATAGTAGAGAGAATTGATTCCTGTGATTTGTTGCTTGACATTTGCTGTGCATACTCATGTACACACACACACGCACGCACGCACACACACACACACACGCACACACACACACACGGTAAATAAACAAATGTGAAGAAGAAAAAAAGAAAAAGAAAAAACTGCAGGAAATAAGAAGTTTAAGATATAATCCTTAGCCTCAGGAGAACCTTTGTGATTGCAGCAATACAGTAATAATACAAAACAGCAAATGAGGGGCCAGAGAGATGCTTAGCAGTTAAGAATATAGGTTGTTCTTGTAGAGGATCAAGGTTCAACTCCAAGCACCCATATGGTAGCTCATAATTATTTGTAATTACAGTTCTAGGGCATCCAATGTCCTCTTTTGCCTTCCCTGAGTACCAGGCACACACGTGGTACACAGACATACATGGAGCAAAACACTCATGTACAAAAAACCAAACCAAATCCAAAGAAAACAAAAATCCCAGCAAATGTCAAATCCAGAAACACTGATGAAGCTCACACATGCTCTGAGAAGGGAGAAGCTGCCTTATGTCGGGGCTGGGAGGAAGGGCTGCCTGGGGGTGGTGTTCTGGCTGGAGACACATTTCTACCAATGAGAAGGGTTCCACAGAGAACTTGAGAGACAATCACGCAGCTCAAGTAGGCTGCAGCACTTCCCAGGTCCAGATAATGAACCCGAACGGGAGAATACAAATGCATTAAGATCCTCTAGTAGACGGCAGCTTGTCAAAGCAGACTAGTTCAATTAGACTACTGGGCTGGCCCCCACGGCAAGTTTTTAATGGCTTTATGTATGTTTAATCACATTCAGTCGGTCTAGGCTCTCTCAGTGTCAGTCCCAGTAGAATTTAAAAGGTCAACTTTCCAAAGCCTAAAAAAGCGGTTTAGCCTAGCAATGCCAACTTAACCTCAACCACAGCTAACCCGTGCTGTAACGGCATTGAACATCATGCCTCATAGAAAACACGGTGGTAAAATGAGGCTAACACTTTATCATCCTTTCCTGAGGTTGTATATATATTTTTTTAAATCGTAAGACTGAAAAATAACAATTTGAATTTGGCTAAAAATGATGGCTCCCTGATAGCCGTTGACACATATCACGTATCCGGGAGCAGGCAGAGCCTCATCAAACAGAGCAGAAGGCCACGAAGATCTAAGTATATGGAAAGGAAGTCACCGGAAAAGCCACGGATTGGTGACAGCTCCAAGGGTGAGAGGGCACGCTGTACCGCGCCTCGGAAGCCAGCTTGCTGCAGCCTCGTTTTGCACCTGAGTATCTGGACAGAGTCCCTTCGTTTGCCACTGCAGAACACACCTCCTAGCTCCCCGCTTCTTCCCTCGCTCGTTTGCATCTGCTTTCATTGACTGCATTTTACGTTTTATATTAAAATGAGCCTCAACTGTTCTGACTCCTGTCTGGTTATTTTTGGGATCATTTTTTCCCCTCCCTCCGCTTTGAATTTGTCCCCTCTCCCTAACCGAAAGGTCAAACACTAGCTCAAATATACAAGCCTCTCCTTTTCCTAAAGCAAAACAAACAAAACCAAGCGTTCTGGGGCACCACCTACTTAACGTGATGGTTCTCTCTCATCATCTCTCTGATAGAAAGTCATCTAGCAGGAATTACAGTTGCATTTTCTGATGGATCCACACCTGCAGACATAGGGGGGATTAAGAGGTGGATTAACAAATGCCATCATAAAGCAGGCGACGTCCCCAGGGAGAGGCCTTGGGAGACAAGTAACTTAGTGTCTACGGAAGGTGCCAAATGGCAATAAAACCAAAATGGGAAACCATGGAAATAAAATAAGTGTGCATTAAAAATATATTTGGGCCGGCTCCTCTGTGCTCGTGTTTCGTAATATTAACTGTTTAAACCTGCTTAAAATGAGAACTCTGAGTTCTCAAAATCCTTTAATTCGGTTAAGCACCCGCTACCCTGAAAGGACTCTGCGGCATCCCATAAAACATTATTTATCTGTGTGCGTTAGCTGCACGATACTGTAATTTCCAGAATAAATGCTGGGTGTAAATTGTTGTTTATGTTGGATGCTGACTGTCTTTACGAGAAACAAAGTGAAAACGGAATCTTCCCAGCTTTATTTCTTCCGTTAAAGTCGATTCTGCAGCAGGAAACACGCCTGGTGGAGTTTCTTAATGAACACTTATAAAGACTGTTGGTTAAAACCGAGTATGTGGAATCACCTCCAAATGCATGCCCTCTTTTCGTCTGCCTTCTTTTCCTTTAAATCAAGCCAAATTAAAGTGAAGCGGCACCGTTCGCATGGTTATAGTTGAGGGTCTGCCAGTATTTTCATGCAAAACATTGTAAGAACTTTACAACTTGAAAGGAATGAGAAAAAAATTGAACAAACGGAGCCAGAGCAAACCAACCAACCAACAAACAAACAAAAAAGAGGAAGCTTCAATACAAACGGGGCCACCTGGAAATGAATTGTTTTTATTTATCTCTAATGACTCTTAAAAGTCTGTCTTGGGGCAAGAGATATAGACATTCTAGTGATTTAACACATTAGGTTGGGATTTTCTTGGTTTTCCAAAATAATAGCTTTCAAAGGCATTTCAACCATAAAATTGATTAAAACATGAACTTCTCTGTGTGCTTGGGTTTTCTAGGGGACATTAGATATTACAGATTTCCCTGTTCTGCCTGACCCCCACCCTCACACACATGAAACACACAACGAAAATAATTCCCCTTGCTTCCAAACAGAACTCAAGCCATGGAGCAGTTAAGAGGGTCTGAAGGTCAAATGAGGATAGGACTGGGCAAAATTGTAGGATTTTTCTTTGTGAGTTGATGAACACTCAGTAATCTGAAAGCTTCAAACTCCAGAGCTAGGTCCTACATATGAGTAGGCGGTCTTTCGGGGAGTGCATCATAACGCAGTCAGTGAGCATTTCTTCCGAAGAGCAGTAATTGCACAGAGTTGAAGGCCTAGAATTTACCGGGCCTCGCAGCAGCTGTTCTTACCTGATAAAACTCAGGATGCTTTCCGAGAGATTATGACTTATCAGCTCAGTGACCAACACACTATGAAATAGATTCTAACAGCCCCCAAAGGGTTGGTATAGACCCCTGAGTAAATTGTGTGTGTGTGTGTGTATGTATGTATGTATGTATATATATATGAGAGAGAACATGAATGACCTGGAGACTTGGATTGTTTAGTTGTTATGGGTCAGGAAGGCCTGATCCCTGATTTTAAGACCTGGTTTTCAAGACCAAAAACCAACTAAAGAGATGGTCTTGTTTTCAGAGAGAAAGAGAGAGAGAGAAAAACCCTAAAGAATTTTCTGGTATATGCCCCTCTGCCCTGGAGTTTATGTAAGTTGTGAACTCCTTGTTCCTTTTCTTATGTTTACAGGTACATCTGAGGAAGCAGCCGGCAATTTTTGGAAAGTCTACTCATTTTTAAATATTTATTTATTTATTTATTATGTATACAATATTCTGTCTGTATGTATGTCTGCAGGCCAGAAGAGGGCACCAGACCTCATTCCAGATGGTTGTGAGCCACCATGTGGTTGCCGGGAATTGAACTCAGGACCTTTGGAAGAGCAGGCAATGCTCTTAACCACTGAGCCATCTCTCCAGCCCCAAAGTCTACTCATTTTTATCACAGATGCTAAATAGAAGAGCACCAGGATGTCTTTGTAGTATCCTGCGCTACTCAAGGTACTCAGCGAATAGAGCTGCCATTCAAGATGCTCAAGTCAACTTAGAGAAATTCAAGGAGTTTTGGTACCATGACAAAAATGGCCAAAGGTGTGTTTGTATACACACGTGCATGTGTGCATGCGTGTGTGTTCTCATGTGTGTGTGTATGTGTGCATGTGTGTGTGTGTGCGTGTGTGTGTGTGCAGGTAGAGATGCTTATAACCAAGCTTGTATGAGGGAGGAACTTTGATCTATGTGCTGTGCTTAAGACAAGTTTTCCTAATTGCATCAGCTTCCCTGGAGGTCTCAGCTGTTTTATTGCTGGAGCCGATAGCGCAGTTTGACAGTATCTGTAGATGGAATTGTATTTGATTGCAGGTCTTAGAAACTGGACACAAACTGTTGCTTAGGAATCTATCTATATCTATCTATCTATCTATCTATCTATCTATCTATCTATCTATCTATCTATCATCTATCTATCTATCTATCTATCTATCTATCTATCTATCTATCTATTTTTTATGAGATAGGGTCTCTCTACGTAGCCTTGGCTGTTCTGGAACTCACTATGTAGACCGGGCTGTCCTTGAACTCACATAGATCTGCCTGCCTTTGTCTCTAGAGGGCTAGGATTAGAGGCGTGCACCACCACGTCTGGCTTGCTAGGTTTTAAGTCCACAGAGTGAGCATCCTCATCCTAGTTCCTAGTTGAGCCCTATCTTAGGTCCCCCAGTCGCTTCTCAGGTAGAGAGCATGATGTAAGCACAGTAGGTTTCAGATTGGGAACCATCCTAGCTCTCACCCGCGGGGAGACAAGGGCCTTTCTCGGGAGAGTTGCCAGAACAGAGTGGAAAGAAAGGGACCTGAGGCTAAGGCTGAGGCCAGGGTGAAATGTTCCCACAACGTTCCTCTGGAGTCCAATGGGACAGCTATGCATCTAACTCTTAATTTATGTATTGGTGTTTTGCCATGGGTGTCGGGTCCCCTGGACCTGGAGTTACAGACAGTTGTGAGCTGCCATGTGGGTGCTGGGAATTGAACACAGGTCCTCTGGAAGAGCAGAGGCATCTAACTCTTACAATGTCGCTTGGACTACTCTCTGAGGGAGTCAGACTTGGGTTTCCGAGCCATAGCATGACTGATAATGAAACGGCAAGAGAAGTTAAAAAAGGATTCGGATGGCTTCCCAGAGATGAGCATGGGATGTTTGCCAGACAACCCACACTCCATGACTCAAGACAGTGCTAGCCATTTTATGAGCAATGGCTTCATTTCCCTCTAAAATGACACAAGTGGCATTTCCTGGTGCGATTTTATAGAGATCAAATAATGGTGGCTGTGTTCTCCAAGGTGATCCCAATTAGGTATGGGTTAGGAAGGCTGCAAGAGACTCTGATAGGCAGAGTTCTCGTCTTTCCCCTTCTAACCTGGACCCTGCTGTGTTTAGGGCATTAGAGATGCCCTCTAATATAGAACCACGGAAGGGACCAGAGCCAGCGCTGTCCCACACTCCCTCCATCCCTTGGAGGGATCAAGACACGCATTAGCTGTCACCAAGGGGAGGCAAGGGAGCAGAGTTCAGATAAACTTTTGATAAAGTGTCACAGCAAACCCCTCATCAGAAGGTAGGAAAGGTCACACAGTAAAAAAAAAAATAATAAGAAAATATAACTGCTTTCTTATGAGGGAAATATTATGAGTTCTTCCCCTTTTCCAGCTTTTATGGAAGGAGATTCTGCCAGTTCCTTCAGAAAAAAAGAAGAAAAAGTAGTTTTAAAATGAGATTATGCACCTTCAGGGTGCCATTAGGAAGTTTTACTGTACTGAGATGACATGGAAGCTCTGGAATTAATATCCCTGAGATGCTTCAAACCTGCAATAGCAATTATTGTACTACGTGTCCCTGGATAAATAATAGGGCCATTCAACTAATTAGCTTCAATGATTTCAGCTCCCTGTAAATTCTCTCTCACTCGGCTATAAAAATAACACTAGGAAAACTTTCGGAAAGAGAAGTTTTTTTCTGAAGATGTTTTCTTTTCGTCTCCCCCTTCAGCTCACGCCACGTGCAGAGTGACGCCCACGTCCAAGCACCAACGTAGACCACTCTATACAAAAGCAGTGCGTGATTAATTGCCCCAGGACACTACTGAACGTACTGATTTAAATCTCCAACCCTTGCCTTCCACAGAAGGCATAAATACATATTTTGAGTGAGGGGTTTCTGGACACACGGGGTAAGCAATCTTATCTTCATGGACCCTAGAACACAAACCCCAGGTCCTCATATACACATCTCCGAAGATAAACACAGGGACTATTTCTATCCATCCTTCACTACATGAAGACAGAGTTATTTCACAAGAGTTTGACGGCACGCTAGCTTCCTGATGGCATGCCTGGAACCTTGATTCATGCTTTGGCATGGACTGAAGACCACTATACCCCAGCTGGAGGGGTTCTTCTGTATTTTTTTTTAAAGAAACGTCGATTTACACAAACGTAGTATTGTTCCCTCTTAGAGCGACAAGTATTCCCCTATACTTCTGTCAGCTAGAAATACCATTAAATTCTGTATTTCTAGGTGGTAAGAGTCTAAACTTCCATAATATGCAATCCTAACACCATGATCAGTGGCTTGAAAATTTTCCATATGGTCCAAGAGAACCGAACTTTCTTAAAGCGTAGGTGTTTGCTTTCCTTCTCCTTTGGGAAAGCTGTAGAGGTTTCTTCTTTTCCCTCCCTGGAAATCTCTTTACTCATGGATATGAGTCAGAAGCTCCTCCCATGCACGGCTGGTGCCCCTCCTTCAAATGCTGACGTCATCACTGAGCGGCCAAGGGAGCTAGCGGGAGGGGGTGTGGACGTTCTTCATCCTTGGTGAAGAGATGAGTGAGGAAAAGAGTCTGAAGCCTCTTCATGAGCTTGTCTTTAATTAACAGAATATAATTATAATTAAAGCCAGACAAAATGACTGGATGTTAAATTAGAGTTATGTCTCGCGGTGCAGGCGGCAGCTATCCGTTTGCTCTCATTAAATGCGACCTCCACCATTTTCCGTGTCTCCCACTTTGCTTGGCTCCTTATAGGCAACTTCTTTTTAATTTGTTTTGTCACATACACACAAAAAGATGATTTTTCCTTTTATGTAACAATACTCAACAAATACATCTGTAAAGGAAAACTCTGTGGCATATTAAGATGGAGAACGCAGGCTGGAGGAAGGAATGCATAAAAACAAAACCACTTTGACCATCTTCTAGAAATGCACGGATATTAAACCCAACACGATCCCCTTAAAGTGGATGATCATGCAATCTAACAGAGATTAATTTTCTAACTAAAAAAATGTAAATGTTAAAATATTCCTTAGTGTAAAACATGGCCGTGACCCTTTAGTTTTTGCTATACACCTGTTCCATGTCAGTCAAACATGCTGGTCTCTCCACCTCAAATCTGCACCCTAAGAGCTACCCAGATTTGTAGCATCACCCCCATCATTTTTCTTCGGAGGAGATCTGCAGCCTCAGCTTATGAGAAATGCAGTCTGCTCACCCTGGGAGAATATAAGTCATAACGTTTGTTTTGGAAATCTATTTTATCCAATATTTCTCAATGAAATAAATTGTATAAATGAAATAAAACTGACACTGCAATATTTACTGAATCACCACCACGCGTGCAGTGCTGAGCACCCTGGCTACCGTTGATTCCTCCTTCCTGTTCAGCTCAGCAGGCCGCGGAGCAAAGGGGCAAAGCTCCTCCGCAGACACAGTCTTAAAGTCGGTATAAGTACGTTCATAAAACAGCCCGATTTTGTCCTCACCGGTTACGCCTGTGTGTTTGTTACCCTTTCTTTGATCCTCATTGTCGAAATGTGTATCCTTCAGTCTACAAAGTGTGTATGTGTGTGCAGTTATGTGTGTATGTGTATATGTGTGTGCCATGTGTGTGCATGTATGTATGTGTGTGTATGTGTGACTTTGTATGTGTGTATGTATGTATGTGTATGTATTATGTGTGTGTATGTCTGTATATATGTACAGAACTAGAAAAAGGAGATCCAAAGAGTAAAGAGAAATACTTAAGTCAAGCAAGTAATTCCATATAAACTATGTAAATGCTCAGATATTATAATATCCACTAAATAATAAAAATTCTAAAATAATTGACCTTCATAGTTGTAAATAGGTCAATGGTTATGGGGTATGGACAGAGGAAACACATAGCAAAAATGACTTTACTATCAAATGTACACATAAACGGAAACAAACAGTTTCAGGGTCCTACGGTAGTGTGTGTTCCTCTCCGGCTGTGGCCTCCCGTCCTCACACTTCCGAACTGACAGTGGCGGATGTGAGCTTTCATGGGCATCCCAGGCTCCCTTACCCAGCTCTTGGCGGTGCACTCAGAACTTCATGTGGAGGAATCCCCTGTACTCCCTGGAGCCCCTTCAGCGGATAGGGCGCAGGGCTGATGTGCTCACTGTTACTGAGGAAGTCTGGGAAAGGCCATTGCCTGTGCTGTGAAGGAAGAAAAGTGGGACCCAAAGCTCTGAGGGCTTCTTTGGCCAGGGGTGGCAGGGAAGGCAAGGGCTGACCTATAAATAAATATTTCCAGAAATGGCAGGGCGGTGCATTATTAATGACTGTAAGATATGTCTCAGTGTGGAGAGAAGAGTGGCCACATCTCAGGATGGAATGGAGCCAGGACCACAGTCACTCTGTCCCAACACTTGATGATCATGTGATTCTGGAAGACACCAAATGACCCATAAAAAAAGAGGGTCTATGGAGCCATACAGGGAGATAATGAAGAATTGATATTTAGTGAAGACATGGAAAACCATAGGGTGTTACTTTGAAAGTTTCAAATGTTTAATCCACACACAATATATTTATCTAGCATATTGTCAATTTAAAAATACTGTGTCAGTAGCTATTTTACATTTTACAAAATGTAAAAGCAAGTCACGTCACCTATGGCGCCTGGAAAGTATTGCCATTTCCTCAAGATTGAGGAAACTTACAGATTCCCTAAAAAAAACTTTAAAAAAATGTAACATCACACAGTTAGATATAGGTATCCACTCATAGAAACAATGACACAGTTCCAGACTCCATAGAAGTCAGTGAATTTCTGTACATTTAGAATGACCATCCTGAAGCCATATTGCTTCCCTCACTATATTCCCTATCTCAGCCAGTAGCTATGTTCTCTGTTAATACATTCTGGGGCTCAAAAATGTTTCTCTTTTCTTAGTTACCTGCATCCCTAAATATATGCACAAATGGTATCTAGCCACTTGCTGCCAAACACGGATCTTACATGTGGAGCTCTGTGTGAAGTTCCAGTTAGGTCAGCAATACAGACAGGGCTAAAGATGGTCCCAACTGGTGGCAGGTGGCTTAGAGTTCAGACTTGGAACTTACACACAGTTTCATAAGAAGGGTATATTTGATATGTGTCCATGAACACTCAAAAAATTGCTGGGGACTCACCAAGAAGGAAGAGATGAATACACTCCTCTCCTCTTTGTCCTTCCTCCATTTCTCTTCTTCCCCTTCCTCCCTTCCTCTCCTCTCTCCCTTCTGCTATGTAGATAGGAGATTTAGCCCAGCTGCCTGAATCTGAGGGTTTCTCATGCCGCTCATAACAACAATCAATTTTTACTGCCGTAGAAGATAATAATGGTAATAACGCCATGGAAAAAACCTACCATGACCTATAACTATAACTTATTATGTCCCTTTAAAAAATAGCTGTCATGTATGGGGCTTTCTTCCTTCTTGAAGCTGAGGAAGGAGCTGCCGGTTGGGGCCTCTGCGGCTGTCCATACACTCTCAGAGCACGCAAGAGGCTGACCGGCCACTAGATGAAGAGCTGCTTTGAGAACGACGGACGAGAAAGGAAAATGGGACTCACTACAAGGAATCTGCAGAGCACAGTCACCTTCTGCCCCCTCCTTCTTGTACCACGTGCCAGCAAAAAGCCCTGTCAGCTTGGCACACTTGTGCTTTATTGCCCACGATTCTCGGCCATTTCAAGGGGGTACTCTTACGTAGTAAATCATCAGGGCTCCCAACAGGGCTGTCCCACCATCGCACTTTGGATGCTAACATTTCAGAGATCTTTGTTCACCTGAGTAACAGCTGGAAATCACCTCCCACAAATCCTGCTCTGTTCTCCCATCCCATCCGTCAGAGAGGGCGTCAGGACAGAAAGCCGCGAGCGCGTGCGCGTCATCCTGGTACACAGACCTCCACGTGCTTGATGCTAACCCACCTGGCCTCTTTGCCACGTGAAAGGACAGCCCGTGGAAGACAGTTTATAGTCCGGCCACTCCCAAGTGAAGTGGATTCGCCAAGCACAGTTTATTTTCACGTCTGGAAGCCTTCCTTAAAGCATGACCATGCAACAAAGGAGCCTCACCGCTTCTCTAACACGCCGCTTACTAATAAGATTTAGATATATATTACTGGGGCCAGCAAGGAAACCTGAGTGACTTGCAGTTTCTCCAGATGAGATTTAAAAAAAAAAGAGAGAGTCTTAAAAATGGCATATGGCATACAAATGAAATCAGATGGCCTTAAGGCTGTATAAAAGCGTGCACAGGACATTGCTTGTGTACCAGCCACCGACACACGGCAAAGACTTGTTTTTCTTCTCGTAGACGACCGTGCTACAGCCGCGGAATATAAGCAGCCACGGCGTTACAGCTGCTTTTCGATGTCACGGAGGGACAGACCGTAGAGATGGGAAATTAGATGGTACTGAGGTTTTAGAGCAGGGCCAGTCCTCCCTTTTCAAATCCTGGTTTATTCAAAGACTAAGGCATCTCTCGTCACTAGTCACGTGTATTTCACAAGCAAGTACTCGCACCTACAGTGTGACCCTGAAGGTTTTCCGAGTCACAGTGATTACCCAACACTTCCTGAAATATTTGTGAAGATGGAGTCTAGTTATATCATCTGAAGATGGAGAAGGATGAGGTAGATGAGGTTTGGGGAATAATTAAAATTTTAGGCAGATGCTTATATATATATATAAAAACGGAGACTCTACAGAGCAAACTACACAAATGAATCAAGCGAGGGGTTCCAGTTAAACACATAAACACAGGGCAATATACTTTTAGTATGTTGAATAAAATGGAGAATAACCTATATTAAAAAGCACATAACGATGTCAAACCTCGATGCTTCCAGCTGGAGGATTTGTAATAAAATGAAATCACTAGGCAAACAGTGGTCACTGCGATGACAAGAAGAAAAAAATCCCTCCAAATCCTCGTGTCTGTTATTATATCAGAACAGGCCGCGTTTTCTACATAATAACACCGGGCATTAGAGAGCCATTTCCACACACCTTATTGTTATTTATGAAATTACAAGTACACACGGTGTCTGATAACTCATCTCTCTCTGTATTAAATAGGAACATACATTGTTTTTTAAAACGCCTGCCTTTTACAAGGTGCCGGGTAACGGCCTTCCACGGCGTAATCACGAGTGCATTATGAGGCATGCTTTCTAAGAAGTTATTAAGGGTTATGACTACAGCAGCATAGTCCTAATATAAATACGAGGGAAGCATTTAGGAGAGGGACTTAGGCTCTTCTCCACGTAATTTGTAGCAACACAATTATCATAGAGGAAGACACCGCATTTACAGAAAAAAACCCTTCCCACCATTGTCAGTAAAAATAATATCCTATAGCATGGGTGTTTTCCTAGCAATTCCATAAAACCCACGCCTTTATAAACAAGAGAAGAATCCACAATGCCACCTACAGTATTCTCCACAGTAATCTTGCCTTGCATGGCAGGGGAAAAATCGGCTTTATTTGAAAAGCCAGGTGCGTGTAAATTTCAAAACTGCAAGTAGGTGGCAGTGGAGACATTTCTGGATGATTTTTCTCGGCTGGAAATGTGAAAAGAGATGGGGGGAAGGAAAAGAAAACCCTCCTTAAAAACAAGCTAAATGCATACTAAAATAAATAATGTCTTGAAATGTAACCTTCCATAGCGGATCACCATTAAGAACCAATAAAATATTTGTCTTTAGGGACTCAAATCCTACCAATCCCTTAATGAAGTCATCCACACAGAGTAGAGAATGAACTGCATGGTTGACAAAATTAGGGGGGAGAGAGAGAGAGAGAAAGAGAGAGAGAGAGAGAGAGAGAGAGAGAGAGAGAGAGAGAGAGAGTTAGTTGACTGACTGCTTTCCAGAAAGCTAGAAATAAGATTTAAGTATTTGAAGTGAATGAGAAACTCTAAAACCAACGGCATAAAACACCTCAATTTAAAATTAGTAAGTTAGCATTTTACAAAGCCATTAGGGCATTTCCTGTTTGACTATAAATCGGAGAGGAAGGCAAATACATTCATTAAGATTTGGTCTGCACTGAAAGGAAATCAATTGAGGCCATCAAAAATTGTGTTCACGAGGCTATTAAGCCATGTAGACAGATTTAAAGTGTGCTCGACTCTAAACAAACACTGAAAACAGTAGGCTGAAACCACCTGAAGTGTCTCTCAAGGTTCACGAGTTGGCAGCTGTTTTTATTCCGTTTCCAAGTTTACCTGTAAAGACAGGCAGGGTCATTCAGTTGTCTTATCGGTTCAACCCGATGGATTTGACTTGTGGACATCATAGGAGAAACTAGAATGTGCCCAAGAAGAAACTCCGGAGGTGTGTACGAATGGAAAGAAACAAGCAGGGAAAGAAAGGAAGGCGAGCACGCAGCCCGAAGCTCCCCACACTAGGCTCTCCTCTAACCAGCCTGGCTTCCTTTTGTGACTGGTTAAGCATGCTGTCAGCAAAGGCGACGGTGGCCAAGGTAGGCAGGAAGCGTGGTGAGCACAAACACTACGTTCTTACTCTCACCGTTCTCCGTGTCTAGGGCACTTTTCCAACCCTCTCTTAAGATTCAATTCAAAATCCGGCCTCCCAAAATGTGCTTCTCAAAGCCCCTATGTGCAATAACAGACCCCTCTTCTATGTAATTAAAAAAATTCTACTACAGCAATAATCATAATCTAGCATTAGAGTTTCTGTGTTTGGGTCTGGGTGGTGAGCCTTGATTCCGGAAGTCTCAGGAAGACAGCTGTCATCCTTGACAATTTTGGATGCCACACTCTCCAAGGAGAGAAAGCTTCATGTTCAAGGACCTGAGTAAGTTGAAAGGAAAAAACAAAAACAGCCTTAAAAATCATCTCTCAAAGTGTGACGTTTCAATGTTGCAGACAGTGGGGATTCTGTTTTGCTGACCAAGAGAGCAGTGACCTAGGCATGCTTTATAAGCAGAGATGTTCTGTTGTACCCTGGGTGGCAGACATGCAGGTGGAGAATAATCAAGGAATTAGCCATCTGAAGGCAGTAGAGGGCGTTTCGCAGCTGAGGAGCCCGGCAGAGCATGTGTTTACTGACTGGGCGAGGGGCGGAGCCTATAGGAGACTTAGTCTTTGTATTGGCGACCTTTAAAGTGTGTGGCAGAATTATGTAAGAGTGTCAGGCGGAGTAGTAGTGACAGGATAGCTCGGGCTCGGGAGACAACGCTTCAAAACGAGCGTTATCCTGAATCCAGACCTCTAAGTCAAGGGGATAAAATTTCCTCCCGGTTCCCTTCTCTTTCTTGTTTGTTTGCTTTTGGAGACAGAGTCTGGCGATGTAGCCCAGGTTGGAACTCATCATTTATCTTGCCCCGGCCTTGCAGCATGCTAGGATTACAGACGTGTGCCCGGTTACCACACACACAATGAAAAATATTGGAAAAGTTCCATGGGACCTACCCAGACAGAGAAAAGAAATCTGGGAGCCGTTGTTCCTCATGCAAAAGCATTAGCTCAATTTTATTATTCTCCAGAAAGTACAGAAAGCTCAGCTCCAGGCTACGACATCCAGGAGTCAGCATGGGTCTTTCGTGTGACAAGGACTTGATACTTTAAATGCCTCAAATACTTGACCCAGATGTTTCTAGGACATCTAAAGATATTAGGGTGAGACTCCCTATGAAGAAGATGGGGAGAGGATGGGAGGTGCCCAGTCTTTCACCATGACGGATCGGAGAGGTCCAAGCACCTGCTGGACAGCCCCAGTCCGATCAGCAGGGCACCGTTATGAAGCATGGGTCACTGGTGCGGCCTCACACCAAACCAGCACATCTCCAAGAGTTTAAAGGGATCATAAAAGTGGCCTGGCTAAAGATATACACTAAAATAGGATCAGATTATATTTTAAAGAAAAGCAGAAAACTCTAACAGCACAACTTCAGAATAAAAAAGCATTCTTTTGGGGAGCTAGATACCCAATTTTGGATTATTTTAATCCATGAAATCCTAACGTTTCACTGTATTGGGCAATAGTAGCATTATTTGGTTTATTTTATTGTAAAGTATTGTATTATATTTTTGTTTGGTGAGAAAAGACTGGTACAGCGAAAGGAGCAATGTATATTACAACCTCACTGCAGGAGGGTTTCAGTTTTTCTTTTCTTTGAACACTTAAACTTTCTTACCCTGTTAGAAAGCCCATAAAACAGATTTCGTGAACATATGTTTTATGAGTCTATGTCAAAACAAGAGTGGTGAATCCGTCAATCACAGACGTAATCCTTAAAGCCGACACAATCATTCGGCTGTGAGTCTCTTCCGCCTTCCAGCCCCTCCTCCTCTTCCATAGTTAGATACTTTGTTGCATATTGTACTACTATAGAAAACGGACAGAAAAGAAACAGAAGAGATAAAACTCAAAGATCTAAATACTTCTGATATCACTTTGAAATCTGTTGGAGGGGTGTAAGAAGTCAAGGCTCAAAGACAATCAAGATTTGGTACTTTAGGTTTATCAGGATAGGTTTCATTTCTAAACAATATTCCCTGTGCTTTTTTTTCCTAATGACTACAAAAACTTCTTTATAAATTAGTTGTGGCTAAGATGTTCCAAAAACAATGCAGCTAAATGAAAAAAAAATTCAATCTCCAAAGATCTACTGACTTAAAAACATTTAAATTGTATCCAGTATTGACTTTTAGACGGAATCGTCAGCAAAAAGCTTTTAACTAACTGCCAGCAGGTGGCGCTATTCACAAACAGGGCGCGAGGCATCCTGCGAGGGCTTGTGACTCTTTCCAACGTGTGGTTCCGATTTATGGAGTATGGATTTTAAAGCATTTTTAATGGAGCTGTCAGCACTCTGGAGCCACTTCCACTCCCATCTGTTCTGTATGAATGTGGGAACTCGGAAGTCGCTTTAAAACCTGTATCTGCGGAAGAACCCTGAGTTCTTCACAAAGAGTGGAGCAAGTTAAAATTTCTTCCGAACAACGAATTTCAAACGAGCACAGATATTTAGCCTCTTCCAATATTTTGGGGGAGTCTAGATTCAGAATGCAGTCTTTTGTCTCTTGAAGGCCGACATGGATCACGGAGTGTCGGTTGTGTACTTCAGCTGAACTAACCTGAGCAAATGCTGCATGGCGCGTACTGTGCACACACAGTTGCCAGGGAGAAAATATGTCCGTTCTTGTCGCCAAAATTAAAGCTCCCGGGTTCCAGGGCATACCGAAGCAACAAGAGGTGGCAGCGCTCCCACCGCGGAGCCAACAGCTTCAGGGGCTTTAGGCCCAGGCTGAAATTATTTGTTTTTGACCGCCAGTTGACCCCCATCGCTGCCCAGTCTGATGGACAGTCAGACCATTAGTTCTTTTTAACACACATTCTTTTCGTGAAACACAGACACCACTCTGCGTTCGCACAGAGCAAGCGAAGACAGCAAACGAATCCGAAAGGGAGACAGACCTGCACCGGCAGGGAACCTTCTGAGTCAGCAGCAGCCCTTCTCCTGGCCTAGGGCCTGGGCTGGAGGCAGTCAGTCTAAGCTAAGAGACACTGCATCGTTAAAAAAAATAAATCCATCTAAGAATTCAACTCCAGATTACAACCAGCCAAGGATACATTTAATATATGTCCCAAACCAAAAAATATTAGGCTTTAAATTGTTTATATTTTTATTTTCTGGAGGATTTGATTTCTTATTTTAAAATAAGCAATGCAATAACAACAATAATAAAAAGACACAGAGCAGAAATACATCACCTAATGCTAGTCTGGGCTCCGTGCAAAATTATTTTGTAATTCGTGTTAACCGGGCTTTTATAACCCGTTTAGTGAGTATAATTCCCAGACCCTGTTACTGTGGGATATGAAATTCAAAATGCATTTTATTTCTCTTCTTTTGTATGCATGTGTTTTGGTGTGTGGCTAAAGAAATAACCTCTGATCGTATTGTTCTTGAACGAACAACCCAGGAGCTGAGTTTGCTCTCAATCCACCCATTGATCCCAAACAAAACCAAAAAGCACAAAGACTACTCCAGAGAGACCCATCAAAGACACTAAACTTTGCCAGGCAAGGGTGAGAGAAGGTGGAGGGGGGGGGCGGCTCTAGGTGGATGATAAAATTTCCTGTCGCTGAATCAATCATTCTTCCTTTAAATAAAGCCCAATCCAACCAAACACACATTTAACCCAACCTAACACACACACACACACACACACACACACACACACACACACACACACACGTCTCCATTTTCCTCTGGCTGTGGCTGACAGAACTGAGCTTGTCCCCAGCCTCTTCCTACTTTCCTCCTGGGAAAAGCGATGAGCTATGCTGCAGGAACGGAGCGAACATCTGCTTGGCTTTCTGAAGCCGGCATGGGGACCTGGAGCCCGAATCACAAATGCCGCTTTCACAAACAGGTCTCCCACAGGAATCTTGCTGAAAAACATGGCTCTACTGGGGGGAACCACAGCTCTGGTGAGCGATGTAAAAAGTGGCTCTTCTCTCCTGCTATCCCAAACAATACACACACACACACACACACACACACACACACGCACACACACACACACACACACACAATTTGCTTGTAGTGGGATTTAATGAATCCCAATCTGATAAAGAGAAAAAGTACCTGTATCCCACTTTAATTTGGAAAGTGAGTTCACACTGAAGCCCCAGAGACTCTAAAATAAAGTTTTATGTCTAGCAAACAGGGGGTCTTTCATTAGCAGGAAGGCACCAAACAGTGGTGTGTGGTGCCCGTGAATTCAGAAAGACAAAACCTCAAGTTATTTTCAACGCTGTTTCCACGTTTAATTTTCTTCCGGTGCAGCTGCCAGCAAGGGTGTGGGTTACTGAGGCACCAGGCTGGCTAGAGGGATGCTTGGGGTTCCGAGATGGAAGATTGTTACTCTTTTCTCCAACTGGAGAGAGAAGCACTAGGAGGTGGCACCTGCCCAAGGGCAAACTTTGAGGCCAGTGGGACACGGCGCTGTCCACCCACGCAGGCACCCACCCACGCCTTCTTGTATTAGACTCTTCCCATCTGCACATACTCTCTTAGACTGTCTGAGCTTCCATTTAAACCAAAAACCAAACCAAACCAAAACCCCCAATGACCCACTTTCTGCAGGTCAGTTATTTTTCTCGTCATGAAGAATGCATATCTGCGGTTTGGTACCTGAAGTGAGGTGTTCACCCATCTTCCTCCTGCACCCGAGGGCTCCTGCTTCCTTGTCCACACTTGCTTTGACCAGTGGATGATTAGGAACCCTGTGGGATAGCTGCGCAGTGTTTTAGGTTCAACAGAATAAAAATAAAAGAACAAGCCTAAGAGGAGAAGTGAGGAGGAAGAGGAAACCACCCAAAGATGCACCCCATATGCTAGATTTTATAAGCTCCGGGAGACGGTACTTGCTGAGAAGGACAAACACATACCGCACTCCCTCTTTCTAGTCAGCTTTTTAAGACTGAGAACATTTGAGTCTGGCAGGAGGGGCGTTGGCTTGTACCAGTAGAAAGGTAGTTTTCACCTGCCAGGAGAGATGGCTGGTTGATCCCTGTAACTAATTATCCCGTGTCCATCAGTAAATACAGGACTGAAACAGTGAAAAAAAATCAGGACTCTGGGTGAAAATCAACCCCAGTTTTAAAATTCTGTTTTCTTTTTCTGGTACTCCTTTTTCTATCTCTTTTTTAAAACCCAGAAACGACGTTTCCACCTGATTACTAGAGAGAGATCTTGGCTGAATGAAATGGAAATATTTTGAGACACACACAACCGTCTTCTATGAAGAGACAAATACCAAACACATGATGTTTCGTTGCTTTTCAGAGCAGGTGACACAATTAGCACCTAGAATGCCATTTTTGTCATTTTTTAAAAAAGCTACCACAGGGAAGATGAAAGAAATATTTTTCTCAGCTCTGTTCCCCAATTTCCTCCCTGCACTGAGGGCCCCGGATGCAGCTACAGCATTCAGAATCTTCCAATGCATTTCCAAACCTGGCATTTGATTACTAGCAAGCCTTCCCTAGGACCAAATGAGATTAAAATGTGTGGTAGATATATAGATTATATATAGATTATTAGACTTTAGAAAGAAAAATCAAAACCAGGTACTTCCCATCACGTATGCTGTAACCTAAACAATATCTCCATTTTATTTCATTTTCACAATAAAAGATAATGTTGAGCAGAAGGAGCCATAGCTGGAAAAGTCTTCCAAAATCAATTTTAATTAAACACACACACTTTAATGTGGAACATGCACGTTTAATCAAATGATTTGGCTCTAAGGTGACATAATCCGCGTTTATACTTGGAGTTACCACGTGGTACTAATAGACACTCTATAGATAAGTCTTTAAGGTCAACACCCAAATTATCGTCCAATATTCATCATTAATAACTTAGAAAATGGTAATTTTTCAAACCCCATTTATTTTTCTAAAGGAAGGGTATGTATTCTGGCTTAGTTCACTTGGTACTATTAAGATGATTTGTGATTAATTTAATGTCAATTAATTTAATACTAGACTGCATATGAATTCTCTTCTATACTTTTATCTTTTACCAGTTGGTCTGGTTAAGACTTAACCAATCCATGAGAGAAATTTAGAAACTCCGAGAAATTAGGGACTAGAATGCTCTGAGGACTAGCAGCAGAGATATCAGAAGATGAACGGAGGGAGGGGGAGAGAGAGAGGCGGCATGCTATTTCTTTAGTACTTACAGAGCGCCTGTTCATAGGCATCTTACATCATTCCTTCATGTGATATACCGATTTTACAGATGGGGAAGACTAAAAGTCAGGGTATCTCAATAACTTCCCTGCGATCATACAGGTAGCTAATAGAACATTCCACTTTAAAGTTTGAAATAGTAAATAAAATGAATCTCTTAAAATTCCCCCAGAGACAGACACTATTCCCCAGAGCTTCAGAAAACAAAACCTGATGAGCTCTCTGGTCCAATAGAAGCAGCGGATTATGAAAAGGCCACGAAGATGCCACGGCTGTCAATCCGGGGTAACCAGTTATTGGTGTGCAATGCTCAGAAGAGCAGGGCCGAAATCAAAAGCTGGCTTAAGACGACGGAAACCCTGTGTTCTGCTGAATGCTGCTGGAGGAAGGCCTGAAACGACAGGTTCCTGTCATCCTCCAGAGCCGGCTCCGACCCACACTGGCTTTCTAGGTCATCTCAGACATTGAAGGCTTTATTTTGCCACTGATGGCGGCTCACCTCTGTGAAAACACGTGGAGGGGAGCACCAGAGTGGAGAGGTATGAACCGCATCGCTGCATTTTAATACTACACAAACTGAAACCACAGTAAGACTTTTGAGGCACTTGATAAAACAGTTCTACAGTTTCCGAGGGAAAAAAACGAAAGGGAAACTGGGGGTTTTGAAATTGTGATGGAGAGACATGGTAACTAAAACCAACTTCAAAGCACTGTGGAGGATTAGTATAAGTAGCATAAGTAGTAAATTAATATATGATAAACAAGGGTCTTGAGGAGGAGACAGGAAGTCACTGAAGGATCCGAGAGAGGCGGCAGTCTGGGATAAAATCGACTTTGAATTTCATCTCACACTAGGTATCAAAGTAAATCCAACTTGGGAGCGATTACAAAACCCGGACAAAAATGAATGCCTAGAACACTCTGGAGAAAAAGATTTATTAAGGCAGATATAATTACATAAGTAAATAGATAACATTAACAAGTAAAATGGTAACTTTCCTGTGCAGTAAATACCAGTTCCTCCTGGGACCAGAGAAGTGGGAGGGCTGGTTTTGTTGAGGAGGGAGCCATATCCCCTGGCAGGGTTACTCTGTGACAGGGCCATATTCTCGGCCAACATACACTGCCCATATTATTTTGCTTCATCGTTTTTTCAGCCTTGAAGGCCATCGTTTAGAGATTTCTGAGAAAATGAGAAATTACGTTTTTAGGATATAGTGGAGGTGCCGAGCAGTCACAAATTGACACTAATTAATAGATCAGCTCGGCTCCCTCCAACTTCTAGCTGCCATGATCCTCACTACTGAGAAGATGAGGGGAGCTTTTATCTGATGGGGAAGGAAGGTTAGCAATCTGGCAATTTGGGACGGTTCCTATCATTAAACAATTTATGATTTTTTTTAAAAAAGCTTGCTAATATTTTCCGAGTCCTCAACTAAAAACAGCATATAGTAAAGTTTCAAACGCTGCAGAAAACATAAATAAAAAAAATCCCCAAAGTCTTAATATTTGTAGCTTTTATTTCTTTGGCATAAGTGTGTGTGTGTGTGTGTGTGTGTGTGTGTGTGTGATACACATACAGATCTACTTTTAGCCGGATGAAATTAAAAAAAAAATTTTTTTTTTTGAGACAGGGTCAAAAGTAGCCCAGACTGACCTAAAAATGGCTGTGCAGTTGAGGGTCTCCTTGAATTCCTAATTCTCCTGTCTTCATCTCCGAGTGTTTGGATAACAGGTATGCACTACTGACCCTCGTCTATGCGGTGCTAGGGATGGAACCCTGGGCTTCAGACCCCTAAGCTAGGAGAGCACTCTGTGAACTGAGCTGCAGCATCAGCACCTCAAATCCGGGTCTTGCTAGACCTGCCTTGAACTTGCTATGTAGCCTAGGCTGGTGTTGACCTTTGAATCCTCCTGCCTCAGTCTCCCAGGTGCTGTTAGGGGAGGTCTACTAAAAGGCCCAGTTTCTTTACACCCCCCCCCAAGGTAGGTGGCTTTCATTGTATTGTGGCATGTTGTCTGTGGTTTGGACACACAGTAAGTGTGGAACAAGCCCCCACTAATGGACCCTTAGGCTGTTTCCAGCTTGTCACTAGAATGCCGGATTCAAGTTTCGCTGAAGTGAATTTTAGAGATGCTTTTCAAAGATTTAAAGAGGCCCACAGGCGGGGACTGTGGGAAGAGAAGGAGGTGTCAGAAGAAGATGCCAAAAGGAGATACCAATTTTTGTCTGAAAAAAAAAAGTTTCTTAAGACCTGCCTTCTGTCTAGGTCACGTGTAGGGACCCCTCCTCTTATACATCCTTGTGCAATTCAGAGAATAAGTTGTTACGGATAAATCTGCACATCAGCAACTGCATTCACCTTCCTGCGCTGGCCTCAGAGCGCAGACACTCGATTTCTATGTTTGAGCCAATGCATCACAGAAAGATATCATGACCACTTTCTCACTCCAACCCCCAGGGCTGGGGATCAAATCTACAGCCTTATGCATTCAAAGCAAGAACTCCAGCAACGGAGCTATCTCTCCGACAGAAGCACCGTATTTTGATTAAGAACATAATTGATGCTAACAGTGTGTAAGTTAAGATCTATTTACAAATTTTTATTACATTTATTTATTCATATACATGGTGTGTGTGTGTATGTGTGTGCACGCACGTGTGTGTATGTGTTTGCCACAATGCAGATGTAAAACTCTAAGGACAATTTTGACAGTCAGTTCCCCACTCCACCGTGAGTTCCAGGGCTTGAATTCAAGTCATCAGGTTTGGTGTTAAGGGTCTCTGCCTGCTGAGCCATCTCACTGCCCATACACATAGGTGCACACAAGAAGAATTACTAGGAACCCAACTGGAGATGAAAATCTTAAAGAGCCCAACCAATTCACTCCCTAAGTGTCATTCCTGGTGTGCCTATAAATATACAAAAACAAACAAATAAGAAAGAAAGAAAGAAAGAAAGAAAGAAAGAAAGAAAGGAAGGAAGGAAGGAAGGAAGAAAGAAAGAAAGAAAGAAAGAAAGGAAGAAAGGAAGGAAGGAAGAGAAGCCCTCCTGCTTGCGTGGCCACCCCTTTCCCACGGAGTCGTATCGCCAGCCCAGGTCCTCAGCAGTCTTCAGGGATCCTCTGTCTTTATTAGCTTCCACCGCTTGCATCCCAAAGGGGCCAGGTCAACCTTACCTCCTTTGACTTTCAACTCATCTCTTCTATTCTTTCTTGTTACAATTCACGAATTTTAGTATTCACAAGCGTCACTTGTGCGGTGTTAATAATGAACCGTGAGGACACTAACTAGCTTGATTCGTTAAGTACGGGGTGGGCCCAAGTGATTTCCAGATTTAAGGAGACTCAGGTGATTTTAATCTGCATCCTTTCCTACCTCTTTCAGTCTTCTTTAAAAAAAAAAAGGAAAGGCTGTCTTCCCTCCCAAGGTCAACCATTGGGCAGTGTTAGGATTTTCGCCCCTCCTCTGTCTTGACATCTTCCATCCTTCATCCTCCACCAACCCTTCTGCTAGAGAAATCTCGCATTTCCTCTAGTGAAAAAAAAAAGCCTTCTTCTTACCCCAAATCCCCTATGACCACTTGGCTCCCTTGCTGTTCTCCAGACTCCCAATTCAAACAATCCACATTGCTGCCTCCCCTTGTCCCCTCCCGGTCTTCCTTAACCACAGGAGTGCAGCGCCCATCTACAAGGCTAGTCCAAATATATTCGTCCAAAGCAACCCAACCAACACACTGCCAGTCTCAACAGCAAGAGCTCAGTGACTTAGCACTTATCCTCACTGACCTGTCTGTGGTATCTGGTGTGACAGACCGTCTCCTCACGTTTACTTCCTCCTTAGCTTCGCCTACTGCTGACATCTCTTTAGGGAAACCGTTTTCCTCCTCTGTCTGATTCTTCAGATCTCGGCATCTTCCAGGATCTTCTCTGGTCCTTTCATTTTCTTTCCTTTTTTGTCTCCCTGGGAGATTTATCTCCAGGAACTTAATTCTCAGCTTTAAGACAAGGACTCTTGAATCTCCATCTCTGTAAAGGGTTTCATGTGAGAGTTGGACTGGTAGCTTCATGTTCCCGGTGTCAAACTCCTTGAACTTGAATGATGAGTTTGGTTTTGGACATGTGTGGGACAGCATTTTAGCTGCAAAGTCAGAAAGTGACTCAAGGTTGGGATTAGAAGACCTTCAAGGGTCAAGAAAAAGTCACACACACACACACACACACACACACACATACACACACAAAATCCCACACTGCACCAACTAATGTCCTCCCGGTTCCATAGATGATGGACAAATGTCTTCACATCCTTGTCTAGGTGTAGTCTTCAAAGAGAGAACATCCATTTGGCTTAGCCCAAATCATGTAACTGTTGGCCTGTAGAAACACTGAGGCTAGCCGAACACGGCTCTGGTGTAAAAAAGGACCCGTGTAACTGGCCTCTGGTGCTAGCCAATGCTTCAGCAAGACCACCAAGGGGCTCGAGACTTGATAAGAAATTAGAGGATTTGACTGCGGAAGACCACATAAAGAAACATGCCCACCACAAAGTACCAGTGACAGCTTGATTGGTCCATCTGCCTTACATAATGGAATCTAAACGACCAACAGTGGCATGGGACCGGATCAAGACAGGAGGAATAGACGTAGGCATGACAACCAGCCCCAGCTACTTCCCGGCTCTCCCTCTATGGTCTCCGACACGCCCAGCATGCTTTAAAGTTTTCTTTTTATTTATGTGTACGCGTCTCTGTGTATGTGCGTGCTCACTGAGGCCAGAAGAGAGTGTCTGGGAGCTGGTATAACAGGCAGCTTTAAGCCGCCTGATGTGGGTGCTGGGAATTGAACTTGGGTCTTCTAGAAGAGCAGAAAATGTTTGAACTGCAAACCATTGATCTAGCCCCATGCTATGTTGTTTATAAACGTACCTTAGTTCCCTGCTATCTTCTCTTTGTAGGGCAACCCTTTCTTCACTATTTGGTTAAATTGGATGGTTCAGTTAAGCATCACCTCCTCCGGAACGTCTTCCCTGGTAGACTATCCTATACTCCGCTCCCTCCCTGCTTAGCACTTTGCCGAAAGCACCGTGGATCTCAATGACCACACTGAACTGTCCACATCTGTTTTCCATTGGGTTATTAGTTCCTTGAAGACAGGGGCTGAGCCTTATTTATCTTTATACCTCCAGAGTCTACACCAGTGAGCACATTTGAAAGGGGAATTAGGAAGCAGGAGAGGTGATGCCGCGGGAAGGATGAGGTCTCTTAACGTCGGGGCTACATCTTTCAGCTGGATTTCTTTTGTCCACACGGTGTACTTTCCTAATCATTTCAGATGAAGCGGTCTACAGAGTTGTAGGTGAACGTCACGCGGGGGTCAGTTAGCTTTCTCACTCCGTAGCTGAAGAGGAGGAGAGGAATGTTCCCATTGCTCTTGACAACTGCCCGTATTGACAAAGGTCTTACAAGCAATTCAATGCCGTCTAATTGACAAATGTCGCTCTCAGCAGCACAGATTGCATTTGTCCCATGCCTGTCTCGGTATCTTAGACACAGGGATGAGAACTGTACACACACTAAGCTATCTTATGCAATAAATGCGCTCAGATCTCCGTGTGTCAGACTTTAGACACAGGACTTCATCTCTGACAACAGAAATCGTAGCCATTGGGAACCGGCTTCCTTTTCTTAAAACTTTTGTTTTATTTATGTATGAGTGTTCTGCCTGCCTGCACGGATGTATGAATATCATGTGCACACCTGTGGAGGCGAGAGGGAGGCATTTGATCCCCTCAAATGGGAGTTACAAAGCTATGAGGCAGTTTGATGTGGGTGCCGGGAACTGAACCTGGGTCCTTTTGTAAGAGTAACAAGTGCTCTTAACCACTGAGCCATCTCCCCAGTCCCAGAAATCAGTTTCTTTATGATAATAATATTTCTATAAAACATCTTCAAGGGACACAGTATAGGCATAAAAGGAAATTAAGGGTTCTCTTTTAATTATTTCATTTTACATGGAAATCCACAACACATTCTTTTAAAAAAACTCGAAATTTTTCTGATTTTCCAGAAATTTGGAAAATAGAACATAACCAGGGGATTAAAAAAACTCTTTTATTTAGTTAAATTTCTCAGGTAGACATTCAGTCGAAGTGAAACAATCAAGGTCTAGCTGGAGAAAACTAGGCATTTCATCCCTAATCCGGGTCTCCGCTAGTTTATGAAGGCTTGGGATGACAGAGCCTCGCGCCAGGCTGCCCATCATGGTGGTCATGAGCGCTAACCCTCTGGAACGGTGAGCCCCAAGTTCAGTGCTTTCTTTTATAAGCTGCCTCGGTCATGGCATTGAGTAGTGGCAAGAGAAAAGTAACCAAGGCGGGGATGTTGGATGAGCCTCTCAATGTGGGGGCATTTAGCAAAGGCAACAGAACTAAGTTCTAAAGGGAAAGTTTGTGTTGTGTCAGCTTGGTTATTTCAAGACAGATCATCAGTAGCTAGTGGCTATTATATGAGCGGCCTCAACTACATGGGGAGCTACTAAGTTCCCTTTGCCATACTCTAAAGAAGGGTGGGGTTTGGTTTTGTTTTATACTCCTAAGGTACCTACTAGCATGGGAAATCAAAATTAAGACCTCTCCCCGACTCCTTGTCTTTCTAGATCTGATATATGTACCACACTGCTAAGACTTCTCTGCTGTGCCAAAATGAAAGGCCAATTACTTGCTCTTCTCTTGTCCCTTGTCACATTTCCCCAGAATCATTTTCTCCTGTCTCTATCCACCCATCCATGTTAAGCTCGTGATGGAGGCAACCAGGCCCTCTTCATCTGCATATTCTCACATTAGGTGGATGAGTGGATGAACATTATGCGAAAACATACAACTGTATAAAGTTACAGAAAAATAACAGGAGTGGCAGGAGCATGGAGAAGGATGAACTCATACCAAGTCTTTGGATGTCTTAATTATTTTAAATATAATATTAAGGACAACAGAAATCTTTGAAGAATGGCAGGATGGGGAAGTCAGAGTGGGCTAGAGAGATGGCTCAGTAGTTAAGAGTTCTTGCTGCTCTTCCAGAAGGCCAGAATTTGGTCCCCAGGATCCATATCAGGTAGCTCACTGTAGGTAGCCTGCAACTCCAGCTTTAGGGGATCTGACACTTCCTTCTGGCCTCTGTGGGCACTGCACACACAGGCCATACACCCCCCCACCCCCCCCCACATACATACATACAGATAAAATTAAAAAAAAATCTTAAATAGCCAAGAGTGCATTGGGGCATATCTTGATGTGTGATGAGTAGCACAGGGAGGGATGGCAGTGGCTTGGGCTTGGATGGAGATGATGCGGATGGTGGTGAGGGATGCATCTGAGAGGGATGGAGATGATGCGGATGATGGTGAGGGATGCATCTGAGAGGGATGGAGATGGTACAAATGGTGGTGAGGGATGCATCCTAGAGGGATGGAGATGGTACAGATGGTGGTGAGGGATGCATCTGAGAGGGATGGAGATGGTGCGGATGGTGGTGAGGGATGCATCCAAGAGGCATTTTGAAAGTGGAATTGACAGGGTTAGGTGGGGTGAGCAGATACTGGTTTTGAGGTGAGTTGGGAAGTCAAAGGTGATAGACCCTGCTTAGGAAGAGGAAGTATAAAAATTGACATTTCATTTTATTTGATTCTGTGAATTTTCGAGACAGGGTTTCTCTGTGTAACAACCCTAGCTGTCCTAGAACTTGCTTTATAGATCAGGCTGGCCTTGAACTCACCGAGATCCACCTACCTCTGCTACCTAAGTGCTGGGATTAAAGGCATGAACCACCAGGCCTGGCTGAAAATACACAGTTTTTAAGGGGAAGACCCCTAAACTTTTAGATACATTGAGTCACTGTTGGAGAGACATCCATATTCCATGAAGGGCAAACTATTTCCATTTGCCCCTCCTATCCATGTGAACTCTAAGCCCGAGAGAGCGTATATAGCTTGTCTGTTGTTAGAGCGTATATACCTTGTCTATTGTTAGAGCGTATATACCTTGTCTGCTGTTAGAATGTATATATACCTTGTCTGTTGTTCTCAAGCCCATGCTTTTAGCTTTTAATCTATGCAATATGCAGTCTTTTAAGTTGCTCTTTAAGGAATGCACCAATACGACAGTCTCACTTCTGGCTTTCTTTCCCCTGAAGATGACCTATACCCTAAGACCGTTGTCCTGGAGTGGGGATGCCATTTACCAGTTTCCGAAGCAAGGCAGTGGTATTTTAAAGCACTCCTTCCTGCACACAGCCTAAACAGACTGTGGCTAAGCCACGGGGCACCAGAGAAAGACATGGAGCAGAAAAAATGGAGGATCCTCAGGGCACGGGAGAAGTGCAAAGGTCTTGCTCAGGTGAAAGAAAATGTGTAATAAAATTCACCCGTTCAGCTGAACAGGTAATTACAGAGTTAATAAAACAAGGATTCCTGACACAATAGATTCTGACACGGCCACGGGTGTCATCGTCACTAGACGCTTTAGTTTGCTGATCATTGATCCGCTCGACACTAACAGCTCCGATTGGATCAATGCAGGATAACACACGAGAAGGGTTTTGCATGTTAAAATCTACTGGAAATTTTACATGAAAGAGTTCATTATCTGGGTAATGTGACCTGTGTCCAAATGATACATAGGAGCGTTTGTCACATTTTTTAATGGCAAAAAGATTTTTTTTCCCTAAAAGCTTAATTCTCTGAGCTATTCCACTTCCGAGAAGCTGAAGTCACTTGGGTGCTGTGAATGTGTAAACACAGTAATTTGAGGGTTAGAGCACCTAAAGAGGTAGATGTCATCTCGCTCTGTCACCTCACCCCCTCCTTTCCCACAGCCCGAGCCAGCTCCTAGTTTGTGAACTCTCTCCTGTGCACACTGTTCCTTCCAAGGGTTTGTCCTTGAAGGTCACCTGGGCTCCCTCTGCTCCCTTTCCCTTCCTGTTGCCACACAGCCTATCAGAAGAGTGAACACCAACGTGAGAACATTCTGTGAGGCAAAGAACTTGCAGGGCTTGGTTTGAGAAAGCCGCGTGTCTCACAGGAGCAACAGTGACCTTGTTTACAGAAGTCGGGCAGTAGGAAATTGTCCTGGAAACACACATGTATTATGTTTTGATTTTGAATATAACATTAACATCATGTATAGTTCTTACTGCACAGGTGGATGAATCGCAACAGGTGCACACTTGCCACAGGTACACACAACACCCACAGTGACACTACCAGATTAATATGTAAAAAGCCTTATCAGCACCCTTGTAGGCAGTCTAATCCCCAATCGCTGGTTTTTGGAGACCACTGATCTATCTTTATATCTTTTTTATCTATCTTTCCTCCCTGGCTTTGACTTGCAAAGGATGTCATCGAGGAAGCCATAGAGACTCTCATCTTTTACGTCTGGCTTTTTTCAGCGAACATAAAACTTTACGACTCACCCACTTCGCTGCATTTACCCATTTTTATTGTTGAATAGCATTCCATTACACTATAATGGCTGCGCTACAATTTGCGTACCCGCTCACCAGTTGGTGGATACTTAGGCTGCATTCAGTGAATAAAGCTTCTCAAAGCGCCCAAGCCAGATCTGTGTTCCGACTTAGGCTATTTGACCAAGAGCCCAAGTTTCAAAGCCTCCAGCCCACTGGTTCCCAGCCAGGAACCACAGAGTCCTCTGCCATTATCACTACACCCCTTCCCAACTTCTAACTGTGCCCAGTACCCGTGGGATTCTCCATGTAGACTTTCTGGCTGTACATCAAGTGCCACACGTTCACGCTGTGAGCCAGAGGTGGCATGTTTTAAAGTTGTCCCTTAGAGGAAGGCCTTGGTAATCCCAAACCAATGAAGGACTTCAGCTATTAATAAATCCTCTGGTTTAGGTATCTTTAAAGGGAGAGCTTAGAAAACAAAACCCTGTCACAATGACGTCATCTAGTAGTAGACGCATTAACTCCTGTTGTGTGATATTTTGTTTGTGTTCTGACAAATAAAGCTGGCCTGGAGATCAGAGGCTGCTAGTTAACCATAGAAGCTGGGCAGTGGTGGCACACACCTTCAATCCTAGCACTGTGGCCAGTGCCTTTAATCCCAGCATTTGGGAGGGGGAGACGGAAGTGATAAGGAGGGGTGTAGACAGGATCCTGGCCCATTTTGGATGTGGGAAGGAGACAGGTGGGAAGCAACTGTCAGCTGCTCTTGGTTTTCTGATCTTCCAGGTCTTTACCCTGACATCTAACTCCTGGTTTTTATTCATTACGATTATTAGATTTATGCCTCATCTGGCGCCCTATGTGGGGCACGCACAACTTCTCCCAGTTTGTTGACATAGTAAAATTTATTACTTTTTGAAACAGCAAATGTATCATAAACATAATAGGAAATCATCTACCAGTGGGTGAGACTTCCCACTTGTATAGACAAAGAACCCACACACATTACTATATACTAGTTTATGTACTGATAAGATAACTTGGAAAATTCTAGCTTATCTTGCACAATTACTACATCTACTATAGTGACAAAGAACGCAGAGAACAGTGTCTATAAGAAGATGTTCCAGATTTTAAAAAGTTACAGAAGCCTGGATGGTTCTAAAGGCACCAGAGGTGGAGATGCCAAGGAGAAACCCCAAATAACACGTTTATCCTAGATAGCAGGGCCATCTGACGCGTATTTCGAGAGCTCCTCAGACATCTAAACTAGCATGTGAAAGTCCTGAAGAGCAGTTGGGGTTGGCTGGTGTCCTTGTCCTGTTGGGAACCCCAATAAACAAATGTACCCCTTCCCAACTTCCCAACCCGCAGCCTGGGTTCTTCAGGAGGCAATCAGGACAACCATAGACCTCCAGCAGCTTGAGGTTTCAAAGACAGAGAAGCAATGGTGGAAATAGAGTCTAAAGTCTTGAAACCCAGAGGAAAGAGAGAATGCAGAGAAAATGTACTGTCAATCGGGTGGACCATGTCAGGGAACTTCAGGAAGTTTCCTAAGAGAACATATGTTTAATTCTAGCTAACAGATGCCTCCGATTAAGGCAGTCCCACAGGGTGATGAAAGCCAGGACGAACTCTGGCATCAGTCCGCTTGCATCCAAATCATGCTTCAACTCGCTTTAGGTTTGTGACCAAATTTTTAACCCCTTCAGGCTCTGCTTGGGCCAGGATTTTATAGGGCTCTCTTTCATCTATGTATGAATCAGGTTGACTCAATGATGACCCATCCAATGGAGATGAAATACGTACCCACTTGGCTGTGTACTAGATTGCACTCTAACTAACCAATCTGAGGATGGGCAGAGGCAACACTTCCTAGTGATGGTAATGATTCCCTCACAGCTGTGAGTTGGGGCTAGGCATAAGCTGTTGCTTCCTTCTGTTTCCCTTAGGGTGGACAAATAAGAAGAGGAGGGGCAATGGGCTCCCAGCCTGTGGAATGGGACCTTTTTCTGAATACCGTGGATGTAGCTGGTTCCCCTAGAAGAGTAGAGTGATTGCGGAGCATCTCCTTCCACGAGATCAGACTCCACGTCCCTCCTGTCCCACATGGTCCTTCTTGATGAATGTCCCAGGTGCTTGGTGCTGGTCTTTGAATATCCTGGTTGCTTAGCCTCCTTTCCTGCCATTGCCTGGCTCATCAGCTTGCATCAAATGACATCTTGGTAACTCGCAAAATCTTCACCTCACTTTAACTCAGCTCACTTGGAGACCAGCTATTCTCTCCCTCACACACTAATCTCCCTTGACCCCCATGCTTTCTGTCCCCCTTTGCTAAGCCCAACAAGTCTCTTTATCTTAAAAGATGATGTGTGGGTTTATTTTATTTGTGTGCATGTGCACCTGAGGGAGTGTGCATCAGCTCTGTGCAGGTTCCCATGGATGAGGTTGGATCCCTTGGAACTGGACTTGCAGGCAGTTGTGAGCTGCCTGACGTGGGTGCAGGGAACCCACCCTGGCTCCTCTGCAAGAGGAGTAAGTGCCGCTCTTGACCACTGAGCCACCTTTCCAGCCCCCACCGTCTCTTCTTGTGGGATCTGTCGACTTACTGACTGGCCAATCAAAAACCTCTTTGTCAAGCCTTTGTGGTTGTTCTGACTGATAAAAACATGCTTTATATAATATTGCTCTTGAAAAGCAGACCATAAATAGCACTAATAAAGATAAGGGATAATTTATGGGGCCCTATATCTTTTAAAACACTCTCTATCAAATGTTTAAAACTTCATGGTGAATCTGAGACACACTGGCACACTCTCCAGGATGGCTCACAGAACACGGAAGAGAAACCGTCTGCCATCTGGGCACAGACTGTTTACAAAATGGCCTTCCTTCCGGTACATTTGGAGGTCCATGGGCCTATAGTGGGTATTACCAATTCTGAAGGTGCTGATTCAAGAGGTAGGCTCTGCCGTGAGTCCACAGGGGACTGACTCCTAAGTTCAGATGTACTTTTTTGTCATGTTTAGAGACGATCCTGAGAGGTAGAACCAGCCCATCTTGTGGGGAGAAACCCTATATTCAGTATACCCTTTTCCTGTAAGCAACTCAGGGACTCGGGTGTTCTGTGGCAATTTCACGCTCCTCTTATATCAGAGGATCTAACTTTCTCTGTCAACTACTACATGTTAGCATTCCTAAAGAGTTGGAAGTCTTAAGGAAGCCTGGACTGCAGCCAAGTCCGAAAAGATCTGGCTTGCACTGGCTGCAAGGATTCGGTGCAGACAGGCGAGATAAGACCGAAAGCGTTAGGAGTTCGCTCTCCGTGAACCGAAACTCTCCCACACTCCCGCTTACACTCCACTCAGCTTAACAGGTCAGTAGTTCCCAGCGTCGGATGCCGGGCAGTCCAGACTGGAATTCCTAGAGATTTAGGGACGTCCTATGGGAAGTCATCGAGGTATGGATTCGCCTACAGAGAGGTTGTTTGGAGACTTCTTTCACAGGAAGCCCGAGGCCTCTTCTGACACAGCGAGAAGGCCATTTTTTTTTATGGTTTGGGAAGATTCACTCTCTAAGCTTTCCAAATCATGGCCACTTCTAAATATTCCTTTGAGGTGTTCACTCTACTGTCAGGATTGTATTACGGATGAGGAAGAGGGTGTTTAGCCAAACATGCGAGCCGTTTTTGAGACAGTAGTGAGTAGGCCAGGAGGGTGGATGCCAAAGTAAGAGCAAAGCTTTTCTCGCTTCCTCTTCCTTACACAGAGGGAACGCCCCTTTTCTGCGCATGCTCCGTCTGGGGGGAACACAGGATTTCCCATGAGGTCCTTTTGATCCTTTAGTCCCAAATGCTGCCTTTTTTAGATCATTCACCAGAATTGAGCAATATTCCAACGAGAAAAGGAGCCAGGGAGTCTCACTGTCATTCCTTCCTCTGTCCTTTGCTTTCTCAGTGTTTTGCACTCAGTCAGGTGCAAATCGCCACCTGCTTTGCCAAAGTTACTTAACTTCTGAGATGCAATTTCCTCACCCACGGCAGAAGTCTCAAAACAGGCAGAGGAGTTCCTTCAGTGTTTGGTGAGAGGAGGAAATATGTAAACAAAGAATTAGGAAGACAGATGGGATGGGGCTCTCTTTACCTTGCAGGGAGGATTTGCTTGGTGACTTAAGTCGCAGGTGCTTTCTGAGTGCTGGCCCTGAGTTTCAGGCCCTGGTAGAGGAGCTATTTCAATTACCCAGGCGGCCTCGGAAGAAAGGGAACCTGGAGGTCACTGCCAGAGCCACCAATGAACGGCATTATACAAGCATAAATCCTAAATATAAAAATTTCAGTTTTCTAATTATACCTAAACCACAAACTCCCAGGAGATTTCATGATGTCAATTCCTCGAACTTAACTTTACATTTCCTCTATAAGCCGACGTGCCATTAAGAACACCTCTGTAAAAGAAAGCATTACTAATTACACATTTACTATATGAAGAAAAAATGCTCCCTAAATATTCATATTTATAGTGCCACATTAGCTACTCTGGAATTGTTATTGGACAAATCTAATCATCTGTCCAAGGCAGGTAAAATATTTATAAACACCATACGAATTGCCCACATTCAGGGACTTTCATAAAGTCTTTCCAGACAAAGTCAGAAACGTGTTAATAGTCGTTAAATTATTATGCATATTGTGGGTCTTTTACCTCAAATTCCGGCCTAGAACGGAGCTTTCACAAATCATTCCCCACCAAGTACTCCCTCCTAGAAACTTCTTCATGAGACTGTCGACCAGTAGCATAAACAAGGCTCTTGAAAGGGCATGTGTCAGATGTCTATGTATTTGAACTAGAAAAGCAAAACTATGGTCTATGAGTTCATTGCAACCAAAGAGGGGGTGAGTGTATCTACTGTAAATCAGAGAACCCTATGACACCCCGGAGGCACACCCGCGCACAACTCCTTCAGCAGAAACAGGCTTCTGAGATCAAAACCTTCCTTCACTTGTTGCTGTTTCTTCCTCTTAACTGTGTAGGTTTTGGTTTTATTTTTGTGACAGGGTCTCACTGCGTAAGCCCAGGCTAGCCTAGAATTCTCATTCTTACGTGTCGGCCTCTCCAGGGCTGGGGTTACAGGGACCGACCCACCACTTCCTGCTCCATCTAGACAATTCAGAGTATTTCGACAAAGTCGTATAGCACGACCTTCCAGTGCCCCCAGCTAGACTGTGGAATGGGCTTTATCACATTGTCACTACCTACAGTCAGCCCGTTCCCCAAGGTTTCCATCTTTCCAAGTCTCGAATCAAAAGACTGTACACAAAGTATCAATCTCAGAAGAACCAATACTGAGTTCAAAGGATGTGGAATAAAGTGATCAGAAGCAAGACAAAGCCCTCAACAAGAAGTCGGTGGTAAGAAAGAAAAAAGGGGGTGCAGGTTCTTTAAAAGAACACACACATATACATAAATATAGACACCTTTTGTTTGTTTATTTTGTTTGAGACAGGGGTACTCTGTGTAGCCCTGGCTGTCCTGAAACTCGCTCTTTAGATCACAGAGATCACCTGTCTCTCCCTCTCAAGCATTGGGATTAAGGCATGCGTCACGCCTGCTGTGCCAACATAGACATTCTTACAAATTTACTTATTTTATGACTATAAACTAAAGAATATTTAAACTAATTAGTCTACTTGTTGTCAGTTAAATACTCTTCGGGTGCTAGGGACCGCTAGTTTATCAATCAGACATCAATTGTTTGCACACAGTCTCTCAGGAAGCCGGCTTGCTCACATCGACCCATCTAGAAAATCACATGGAAAAGGAAATATTTCTTAAATGTGCACTTTGAATTGTTTACAGTTTAGTTAGCCAAAGCTATCTCAGCACCTTCAATAGCAGTGGGAGGAAATTACGTTAACGGGCCAGGAGGGCGGTGGTTTATGGTAATCCCAGCACTCAGGAGGCAAAGGCAGGAGGACTCCAGGAGGTTCCCAAGTACTAAGCTAGGCTACCTGATGAGTTCCAGGCTAGCCTGCCCAACAAACAAAAGCAGGTAACAGGGCAATGGAAAAGCAGGGACAGACTCAGAAGAACTCAGTCTCTCCTTAGTTACTGTGTATTTAGAAAGAGTAGTGTTTAGTTTGACAACTACAAAATCCTCTTACAGCTATCTGGTAGTCTACCTGCTTTCTCAGAGTCCCTGGGAGAGTCTAAACAAGGGCTGACATCCACGGGAGACATTCCGTGACACACAGCGAGCTAGGAAAGCCAGCAACCATTTCCCCTTATTTTTAACTAGCAGTAACTCCCCATAAAAAGTTATATTTTAATAGGGTTATCAAACTATAATTCACCAAAAACAATGAAGACGGTATAAAAATAGTGGCTGATTACCAGCCTGGAGTAAATTTAGACATTTTAATGCTTGAGGTAGGCTGCCAGGTGTCTCAGTCAACTTGTTATTATTATAGTGTCTACCTAAAGGCAAGCAGCAGGAATGCTGGGAAATAGCACAAAACAATAATTTTGAGAAAATACGAAAATGATATATACATATGAAAGCAGATAAACTGGTGAGTGCCGAAGGGTGGAGGTGCCTGGAATAGAACGTGAGCGGTGCGGCTTCAGGCCATTGGGTGGAGAAGCAGAGCCGAGCGCTGCTGGGCCAAACAAACGGAACACCTGATAACAGAAGACAGAGGCATCCCCAGGGCACCATGTAAAATTATTATAAAGCTGCGAAGTAACAATCTAAAGTTAATTTTATTAAAATTAACAATACTTCCCATCAGCACGAGACAATCTATATTCAAAATTAAAACAGTAGGAACGTTCATCCGTTCGAGTATTCTGATTGGCTCACTATTGCTGACTGCTTCAAGAGGGGTTTCCAGGTCCCCTTTTTGGCTTGCGCATCCATAAACGTCACCGTTATGAATTACACCGCGTTTCAGGGCCTGAAATTGAAACATGTTTCCTTGTGAAATCGGGCACAGCCAGTACACTGTCATTTAAATACCTTTGTCTAAGTTTTTCTTTTTTAAAAAGAAACTTTATGTTCTAGAAGTTTCTAGAATAAAAGGGATAAATTAGTCCAACTGGCACCTCACTTTTCACACACGACGAAGAGGGATAAGCAAAAGCAGTGCCTTCACGACAACGTTTAGATCTGGATGCTCACGGAGTCTCACTGATCTCCGTCAGTAGCAAAGTGCACCTGCGACCGCTTGCCACTGCGAGAGAGTTTTCATCAAGTAAAAAAATAACAATTGCTCGTTTAAAAACTAATAATAACACAAAGTTTCTCTTGATCATCAAAGGAATGCAGCTGGATTATACGAAAAGAAGCAAAATATAAAGAAAGGAGTAAATTGAATCCTTACAGTATGCTATAGCCTAGAGCCGTGTACACGCAGGAATATACACTTTTAAGTGTACTTATCTGCACAGCAATAAGCATGTATATTTTGATTAATAGCTAATTAAAAGTAAACGTGAATGAATTCATATTACAAACTAGGTTTTTGCCTTTCTCCTAAACTAGACAAGTTTCTTGCGGCCTGTGCGGCGTCTCACTTCGAGAGCAGCCGCAGCTCCATGACAAGTCACACCTGGGGACGCGCTGGGCATGGCCTGACGATGGAAGCCTTGTCGAGGCAACAGCGCCCTGGGAGGCGGGCATGCTCTTGGGACTAGGATGGACTGGGTTACCATGGGCAAGAGGGTTTGAATGATGTGACTGCACTTTGGAGAGGCCCTTCCACCTTTCACACGCATCCGCTTTCTATGTTTGGGATGCTAAATTCACAAAACTCTCTCTTCGACGGCCAGTTTTGTGTCCTTGATACGACTGAGAAACACAGACTCTGAGGAAGGGCAGGGAGAAATTTAAAAATGACGTATAACTAAAGATGCTATGGGTTTTGATGCTATTATCAGAGGAAATAAACCAAATTATGTAAAAGCGATGTGATAATATTAAATTCGATTTAAGCCGAGGAGACCCAAGCTTACATTGCATATTCATCCTGGTGAACTGTGGCCACTTGGCTAAGGAGCAGGCCGGTCATGGGACAGCCGCCCTAGACCTCACGCCATCAGTGAAGTTGGAAGGTAAAGGGGCCGGCAGCCTTTCATTCTTCCCAAATAAACTATTATATGTTTTTAAAGGTTTGGGGAGAAGACAAATTATAAGCCTTTGTACTCAATTTTAGCATAGTCTGTCTTCTCGACTTCACTTCCCAAACATTTTATATGTTGAATCGTATTGTACAGCAGAGCTTATTGTCCCCTTGAGAAATGTAAACCTCAGGGGCAGGGTTTTCTCATCATGTAGCTCCAGTGCCTAAGATCGAGTAGATTTTTAAATAATATTTGTTAAATAAATGAACAAAGTAGATAATTAATGTTGTCAGGAGATAATTTTAAATATACAAATAAAAAAGACATTTTACAAGAAATTAAAGATAATTGTATTCAGAACTCAGATTGCTCTAACTTTGGAAGCACTTTTTTTTTTAAACCTCTTAGCTTCTTTTGGAGGCTTATTAGTGGGTTTTTAAAAATGTTTCTGAAAACATCTTTGCTTTGCAACTGGTGCTGGAAAACAAACAATTCCTCTGTTCTCTTTCTTGTTAAAATATATACATACGTACATAAACATGCACACACACACACATGCGCGCACACACACACACACACACACACACACACTCATCCAAATAGCTGCCTTATTTATTCTCCTGCTAAGCAGAGTCTGTACTCTGTATTCCTACTGAACAACAGGACCATTCTGAAAAATTTGTGTACCGGTAAGCGCGGCAGTTTGCAAACGGTCCCATAGATGCAGATGATAAGATGAGTGAGCGGGATGCACGAGCATCTCAGAGATCACCTGCTGCACTTGTGTTGGAGGTGCTCAATGTCTGTTTACACCAAGTGCCATCTGGCTCTATAGATATAATAACAATTATTCCATTGAGGTGTGCCGCTCCCTAAATCATATTAATATACGATGATTCCTCTTGTCTTATAGGAGTTGATGCCTCTGTGTGCTCCCATTTAACCTGGGTAATGTGCTAAAACAAGTCTGCCTCATCATTAAGAATTGATTTTTTATTTATGCGGATGTCATTGGCAATCCCATGATATCCCTTTGTAATTCAGCTGAACAGGACTGCGTACCGGCGCTAACCTATTTTTATGGCATATCTTTAAAAATTTGCAACATCTTGCTACATTTGGATATTTATATAGAGATTTGTGTTCCCACAGAAGGCTGTTGTTAGCTTTGGAGATCCATTTCATACGGCAGTAGGGCAAGTATCTAATATACTTCATTAGCGCTCTTGTATCAGATAAGGGTTTATGTCTTTAAATTATTTAACCTTAGAACCTTACTCAGAAAACATAAATTTCAAATGCTCTAATGAAAATCATCAGTTAGCCTATTCAAAACAAAACCAACCGCCCCCCAGGAATAAAATTACAACATTTTAAAATGTGCTCTTTGCAGTTTCCACGATCACCCATGCCTTCATGCTGTCACGGTCACCCACTCAGCCACGGGTGTGAGCAGTGATTCTGATGTGACGATATCTGTTTGTCGTTTGTTTTTAAAGCCATGCTTACCTGGATGGTTTGAAATACGCTTTTAAAGTCATAATTACAATTATGGATCAATTCACCTTAATTTCTTTTGCTTGCTTTTATATTGAGATTAAAATAAGCAATAATGAGAAAACATTTTAAAATTCTGAGGACAAATACTATCTCACAAAAATTTCACTTTAAACTCAGACTCGTGGAGATGGAAACAGGAGCACTGACTGGCCCTCAGGGCGGCTCTCACACTCAGATGGCGGATGTGTCTGGGAAGAGGTGGTAAGCATCTCCCCTGAGCCAGGAAGTTTCTGCCACACTTTGGCCCTCACCTGTATCTTACTGCAGTCCCTAATTCAGAATTGCGTGCATCCCTCTGAGAGTTTATCACATGGCTTAACTGGACAATAACTCAGAAGAGAAGAGAAACGAACTGAGAGCGGCCAGATGAGGCAACAACTCTCCTGGTCTCAAGAATCTGGGAGAACTTCACCACGAAGTATAAACTGCTTCAGTGTTACTGTGCTAGAAAATTCTCCCATGCATACTGTGGATGATTAAGACAACCTGAAAAAATAAATGAATGTCTTGGCAAGATTATTATTCCAACTTGAAAAGCCCTGGCCTGAAACGTGAGGGCTCAAACTTGAGAAGACGCATTCATAAAAGTCAATATCTGAGTCAGAGGTATTCAATCAATGTAGTTTAGAATCACACGAAAGCCTGCCCTTCTGAAGTTTTAATTTTACCAGTAGTTTCCCAAGAGCCATGTACATTACCCTCCATTTGTGTTTTATGTTTATAAACAGCAGAGGAGGAACCATGTGCTTTTGTGGTCAATAAATAAATACATTTAATGCTTAGATTTTTTTTTTACTAAGATAGGTCTACAAAGAAGCCAGGGTCATTATTTTTTCTGTGTTCTTTCAGAACAATGCGTGATAAACAATCACCAAGAATAAACACCTGTTCTGGCAGGATCTCGTGGTACATGCCACCAAGTCTGGTGACCCGAGTTCCATCCCTGGAACCCCCTTGGTGGAAGGAGAGAACTGATTCCTACAAATTTTCCTCTTACCTCCACACATGTCGTGGCACGTACACACACACACACACACACACACACACACTAAACAAATGTATTTTAATTAAAAATGACTAATAGACATGCTGTGCCAGTGTTTTAGTACAGGACCACTTGTAGACAGACATTATATCCCACAAAGGTGATCCAAGGTGGATTAATCATCTGAAAGCCTACAATGAGACTCAAGGTGAGAAGAGTTCCTTTCAGCCACCTGGTGTGGCCTGGTTCCACACATCATCTGATGGTGTTTACCAGGCATGCGCTCGGGCTCAGAGTTAAATCGGGATTTGGCTCGTAAGTCAGATTTTAAAATACAATAACGAGGGTTTACATGGTTCTAGCCTGATGATTCAAAGGCTTCCTTGCTATCAGAAAGACCCCTTTATTGTAGGACCGAGCCAACTAACCTGGGGACATGGAGGCAGTCTGAAATCTACACCAGGGCTCACCTCAGCTGGGCGACAGTGACATTCACAACAGCGTCACTGCTGGCCCCGCTGTAATCGGCTCTTTATGATTGTCTCTTTAACAAAAAGCTCTGCACTCAGCATGCAAAGAAGTTAGGCGTGGGGGAAGGAGGGGGAAGCACACACAGAAGAGGAAAGGGGGGAAAAACTGCAGATCAATCATTTATAATTAACAAAAATCCGATTGGTGCTGTAAATAGAGATCAATGTTCCAGGCTGACTGGATGGTGGGGATGCGTTCACCTTCTCGTAAGTCTCCAAGCAAGCTGTCACACCTACAGAATCACCATTTGTTTTCTTAACAAAGCTTCAGGGGGCGCCAGGCTCTCATTGAAATTTCATTAATCTAATGGAGTAAAGTCCTATAGAAAAAAATCAAATTCTCGTTGGACGAGATGCTACCTGGGAAAGATAACCTCTATTTGAACTCTGAGACTCAGATCGCTCTGCTATTAGTCTGAGGAAACAGACAGCAACAACGCTGATTACAGCCACCGGCCTCAACAATTTTTTTTTCTAACTAGCAATTTCGAGCTCAAGTGCCACGGTGTCAAGCTAAAGAAACACAGCTGCGGGTTTTCTGCAGCGCGAAATGGTTCTGAAATGTCACTGAATAGCTCACAAAGGACGCCAATCTCCGACAACAGAGACATAAGCATGTAGGAGAAAGGGCCCACACACCCTCCCTTCAAAGGTATGTCGTTCACATGCATGCGATCTGAGCCGCAGCTGTTGGGTGCAGGATTTTTCACAGAAGTCTCAAACGACATCTTATTTTAGAAAGCCATGCACAGACCCTCCCAAGTCTTCATGGGTCTTCAAGTTCCCACTTTCGTCTATTGTAAGTGCTACTTGCTGGTTGTATTTCAGCATCCCATCTCCATGTGTTCTGATACATATGCTTTCAAAAGTACCCCAAAGGTGTGCATGCCAGCATGCAGAAGCTGCAGCATCTCCGAGAGGACACTATGGCAGGCGGATGCTGCGATGTCTTTCTAGAGATGTTTCTATGGCTTGCTTCTCTGGCACTCAGTGGTATGAGATGCTATGTGGACCTGAAAAAAGATCCAACATGATTAAGGCCGTGCCTATAACGAAACTAAAATGCATTTCCACGCTGCTTTTTTTTTTTTTTAAAAAAAAAAAACCTCCTGCAACACCAGTGCGTGTTTTTAAAATGGCTAGCAGGCCCCTTCGTAGGCACCACACAGACATCCAAAGGGAGTGGGGAAGAACTTGGAGAAAGCGTTCTGGAGGTTCCCCAGTGTTCGCTGCATTTTACCAGAAGCATCTGGGCAAGGGAAAAGCATAGCAGCCAGACAGCAGCACAGCCAAGTTCAGCACTGCTTTCTGAGTCTACAATCCGACATGACTACGAAACTTTGTGTAAAAGGAGGAAACACATCCTACTTCAGGATAAAAAAAATAATGTGTACCAAAGATACTGCTTGTTTCTCCTCTTTCTCTTTAACAAGGACCTCACATTTTGTGAAAACAACGAAGAGAAGAAAGCAATGCCCTGAAAAACACAAAAGGGAGATAATGACGTCGTAGGTGAGTGGGCCGACCAAAGTTTTCATCTACCATAAACTCGCTGTTTTCTGCTCTGACCATAGCAAGCTTGCTGCGGTCAGGAAATCCCTCCTGTGTCCAAGGGGCCTCACAGGGGTGAACCATTTCCTTGTCTATGGACAAATATGCTTTAGCTGGCTAGGGTCCACACTTTCCCTTCGAGTCCAGATTTATCCAGAAAGACTTAGCTTACTGTGCTATCTCAGATTCACCTGTAGAGTTAAATTTCCTCCTCTCCTTCTGTATCCCTCCTATTTAAAGATGCCACCGGGAGAAAGTCCATTTTTCCCCCTTTTAATTCAGAGCAGTAGGAAAATGGGTAAATAACATGTCTGTGTGTCTGTCTTACTTATTTATCTACATACCATAGACAAATCTAGACATACGGGGGGAAAAGTTCGTTCAAGTTGAGATTATTAAAATCGAGCCTGGGCACAGTAACACCTTTTGCCGGCGCATGTCCCCACCACAGAAATGGAGAGAGAAAGATGGCGAGAGGGAGGCGCGCGCATTCAGATGAGCCTTCGGGGAATTGCGTGAACTTTTGAACCAGAGACGGAGAGCCAGAGCCCAGCCTGTTCCCACTTTAATAAACATTTTTTTCTTCAATTAATTAAGGTTTGGAAAGAAAAAAAAAGCCAACCACAGAAGAGAAGTAATTTAGCATGCAGTGCGTCCTTTACAGATGGATCCTACCTTCGGATGCTTATTAAATCTATGCATGATTGCGCTGGAGAAAATTAATTGCATTGTTTCTTGGTATTCAGAAAGGGGCTGCAAACAGCTGAAACCAGAAAGGAAAATGGAGCGGCACTGTTATTTGGGAGAGGAATACTTTCCAAGTTCGAAAACAAGTAACATCCAAACCTGTGTAAAGGCACAGAACGAGATCCGCACTCAATCTCATTATTTTGAGATTTAAAAATGTAACATACACTGCCAGCACGTGTCCATAGATAGATGCTAAGCTCACGGTATTTCTGGTCAAAAATGGCTGCTCAGTGGCCTGTGAACTGTTCCATCAGGCAGTGAGGTTCTGTTCATGTCCTGAAGTGAGCTGAGAGTTATACGAACATCTGGGGACACCTACACGTGTACACACACACACAACACCATGGTTAACATCTGGGGACACCTACACGTGTACACACACACACACACACAGCACCATGGTTAACATCTGGGGACATCTACACGTGTACAGACACACACAGCACCATGGTTAACATCTGGGGACATCTACACGTGTACAGACACACACAGCACCATGGTTAACATCTGGGGACATCTACACGTGTACAGATACACACACAGCACCATGGTTAACATCTGGGGACACCTACACGTGTACAGACACACACAGCACCATGGTTAACATCTGGGGACATCTACACGTGTACACACACACACAACACCATGGTTAACATCTGGAGACACTTACACGTGTACACACACACAGCACCATGGTTAACATCTGGGGACATCTACACGTGTACACACACACAGCACCATGGTTAACATCTGGGGACACCTACACGTGTACACACACACACAGCACCATGGTTAACATCTGGGGACACCTACACGTGTACACACACACACACGGCACCATGGTTAACATCTGGGGACATCTACACGTGTACAGACACACACAGCACCATGGTTAACATCTGGGGACACCTACACGTGTACAGACACACACAGCACCATGGTTAACATCTGGAGACACTTACACGTGTACACACACACACACACAGCACCATGGTTAACATCTGGGGACATCTACACATGTACACACACACACAGCACCATGGTTAACATCTGGGGACATCTACACGTGTACAGACACACACACACACACAGCACCATGGTTAACATCTGGGGACATCTACACATGTACAAACACACACACAGCACCATGGTTAACATCTGGGGACACTTACACGTGTACACACACAGCACCATGGTTAACATCTGGGGACACCTACACGTGTATACACACACACACACACACAGCACCATGGTTAACATCTGGGGACACCTACACGTGTACACACACACACACACACAGCACCATGGTTAACATCTGGGGACACCTACACGTGTACACACACACAGCACCATGCTTAACATCTGGGGACACCTACACATGTACACACACACACAGCACCATGGTTAACATCTGGGGACACCTACACGTGTACACACACACACGGCACCATGGTTAACATCTGGGGACATCTACACGTGTACAGACACACACAGCACCATGGTTAACATCTGGGGACACTTACACATGTACACACACACACAGCACCATGGTTAACATCTGGGGTCACCTACACATGTACACACACACAGCACCATGGTCAACATCTGGGGACATCTACACGTGTACACACACACACAGCACCATGGTTAACATCTGGGGACATCTAAACATGTACAGACACACAGCACCATGGTTAACATCTGGGGACACCTACACGTGTACACACACACACAGCACCATGGTTAACATCTGGGGACACCTACACGTGTACACACACAGCACCATGGTTAACATCTGGGGACACCTACACGTGTACACACACACACAGCACCATGGTTAACATCTGGGGACATCTACACGTGTACAGACACACACAGCACCATGGTTAACATCTGGGGACACCTACACGTGTACAGACACACACAGCACCATGGTTAACATCTGGGGACACCTACACATGTACACACACAGCACCATGGTTAACATCTGGGGACATCTACATGTGTACAGACACACACAGCACCATGGTTAACATCTGGGGACATCTACACGTGTACAGATACATGGCACCATGGTTGGTTGGTATTTGCTCCATTCCAGCTCTGGGGGGAAAACTGCCAATTATTTCCTTGTTGTATTTTGGAGAATATTATAACATATTATCATAGAACATTTAGGATACAGGTCATCATTAGCATTGTGGATACAGGTCATCATTAGCATTGTGCTAACTGTAATTAAAAATAAATAAGAAGGCACAGTGACTTGAAGTAACTCAAACCGTTTCCTTTCTGAAGGCTGCTGGTGGAGCTGAGCTGTAATCTAGTCTGGCTACCCCATTGACCTTCACCAAGTCTGCAAGAACTGGTCAATTCCTCCAACTCATCTAGCTTCAGATTTAAACATCCCTATAATATATATATACACACACATCCTTTTTTATATGGCCTGCCCTTGCTGTTGACTGACTAAAAAACTTCACTTCAGAATTTTAAAACTTTTCTGACTCCTGTACCAAGTACAGCATCATCTTTTTTTGCTTGTTTGCTTTCTGCACGGAGAATTGAACCAGGGACCTTGCACCCCCTAGGCAAGCACCCTACCATTAAGCTGCATCCTCAGCCCTTCCTGAAGACTTCATTTTGAGGTAAGGTCTCACTAACATACCTAGGCTAACCTTGAACTCTCTGTAGTTCCTGTTGTTGATTCAAGCCTTGAACTTGCGATTCTTCAGCCCCAGGCTCTTCCTGAGGATCGGGTATTACAGGTCTCTGCTGCCAGGCCCTCGCAGCCAGGCCCAGCAAGATGGTGGTTTTGTTGCTCTTCCTTCAAGTCTATAAATCAGTTTCTCTAATCCTTGGTTAACATGTAAAGTTATTTTAAAGTATTTATCATGACACAAATTTTGCTAAGAGTAACAAACTGAGTTTATATAAGTAAATAAATCTGTCGGATGTTCAACAGATTCCATAAGATATGGGCTAAAAATATGGCACGGTTAACACGGGGATTTATTTATGTCATGCCTTCCACTAGCATATCTCAAAGAACAATATAAATTACCTCTTAGTTATAGACACGACGATCATTTCTAGTTAGAAATGGGGCAAAAGCGAGATCAAATAGTGAGACAAGAACACAAAACTTCTGTCTCACTGTTAGGCACTAAACGGCCTCGCTTGACCTCTTAGACGTATTTCCCATTAGGACAGCAACCAATGAAAAGTAGAGTTTCATCAATGATCAAAACCATAAATAACTACTCAAATTTTTTTTCTACTTCCAAGAGAAACTCAAGTGAAAAGAGTCGGTGTTTGGGCTACTGAGACATAAAAATATATAGTCTCAGGTTGGAGGGAGCCCAGTGGATAAAGTACTTGATACATGAGTGAAGACTGGAATTAGGATCACCATTACCTACATGGATGCTGGGTAAGCAAAGTGGTCACCGTAATCCCAGTGCTTAAGAGGCAGAGAGAGGGGCTTCCTAGAGCAGGCTGCCTTGGTCATCTAGTGGGAGCCAGCGACCCCAAGATTCAGTGAAAGGTCCTGCCTCGATAAACGAAGTGGAGAACAGTGAAGGAAGTCGACCATGGACAGGTTCAGACCTCCACATGTGTGTGCGTGTGTGCACGCACACACACAGATGCATGCGTGCACGTATGCACACACATTTGCAAACATGTATGTCCACCTACCTGGGAACATGACTACAAATACGCACAGCCACCACACAGACATGCACATACAAAAAGAGCACAGCCAGTGTTTTACTGGTTATTAAAGAGCAGACGGGAAAGTCTGGGGCTGGGGCGATGGAACTTTCCCATTACAAGGGGTAGTTTGACTAAAGGAGAACAAGGTCAAGTTTTAGAAATGGAACAATCCTTTCTCCTACAGTACGGACAGGGATGAATAACTGAGATAGTGCAGGCGGCTGGAGGGTCAAGAAGGCAGACGTCTTAGGTCAGGGCACTTGGACCTATTTCTCTCTGCCAGAGCTCTTCTGCTCGCTGCTCTCCAGTTTCAAGCAGATACCTGCAACAGCCAACTGTGGCCTCTTCCTGAGCACCAGCGCTCAGACTCCATAATTCCTTTTTTCAGTGGAGATACTGGGGAAACAAAGTCCTGGTCTCACGCACTCCAGGCAAGCACCCTTTCACCTGAGTCCTCCTCTCTCCTAGATCCTTTTGCCTTTGAAGTTTCTCTTGAAGTTGACAAACTCCGCTGGGAATGACCCGTCTGCAGGCCACCCATAGTTACTGGTCACCTAATGCTCAAGGAGTTCTGTCACCTTTGCTATCGATCTGGGTAAGTCAGAAGCTGCTAGGCGAGCAGTTTTAGTGTCACGGCTAACTCCATGTCAGTGGGGTCAGGCTCCACTCGGACCAGTTGTGAATGGCTGTGCAGACGTGGTCACCAAACTCCGGATCAGCACAAAATGATCCTAGGAGAGTAAGCTGTCATATTCACTTCCAGGAACCCAAGAATAAGAACTAGAATAAGTTTCCGATTTTGATATTTTATTTATACTATAAAATAAGAATTTTATACTATAAAGAACAGTCAAAATCAAAAACTATTAAGGCTCTTGGTGGTTTCAGTGATAGTTGTATCCTTCTGTTAACTTACAATGAGTGCCCAGCCACCCTGGAGCAAAGAGCTGGCAGGGAGCTAACTGGAGGATTAGCATCATGACACGACACTGTGATTCAGCAAATCCCTGTGTTTGTTCAGCCCACGGAACTCCATTTTCATGAAGGAGTTAAACTCCAATACGGTGCTAGAGCTTAATCACTCTGGGATGAGATTTTTTTTTCCTGTTTTCCAACGCAATTACTCTTTGTCTTAGGTCTAATTGAATTCACTTTCCACGTTAGTGGGGGAAGAGGAGTGGGTGGGAGGGCTGTGGCATATGCTAGAAGACAAACTGTGGACATGGTGGCTCTTACAATACCAAAATAAAACCCCCAAAATAAAAGCCAACACTTGAATCTGATCAAATGTTTGCTAGCAGGGGAGGGGAGTTTAGTCATTGAAAAAAGGATTTCAAATATGGACACTATCAAAGATATTGCATGAGAAACATTCCTATTTTAACTTATAAGGCGCCTTGGGATTCTGTGGATGGCAAGCACCACATAGATATGAGCATTTTCATTTCACATGGGAGATCACAGACTGCTGACATTTCAGCATAAACAATATCTCAGCAGTCAACGGGATAGAAAGTCTTAGGTGGATTTGGTTCGGTTTCCACTTTCTCTCCCCTGGCTGGCAGCCTCCACAAGGGAGCACGCCCTCGCTGGTGCCTCCCTTCCCTCTTGTAAAGTCCCAGCCTCTTCCATTCGTCTTTGTGGGTGTCAGTGGACAGTCCAGCATTTGCCTTTGTTCTCACAGGTTACAGGATTGAAGGAAGTAAACATTCGTCTTGGGTATCTCTAGTGTAGGGCTTTCTATCTTCAGTGTTTCTGGCATCAAAGGGAAGAAAATCTCTGGACGTCATACAAGGGGGAAGGAGGGCGGCTGTCACTCAGGGGCACATTAATACTCATGAGAAAGGAGCCGATGCCATTAACTAAAGGTTCTCTGAAGGTTCTTAAGGCTATGGCAGATCAATAGGGATTATTTGGAAATCTGGACCATGCAACCGCATTTTTGGATCAATTTGACAAACATTCGTTGGCAATCTAATATGTCCTGCAACCAGTAAGGGACATAAAAACAATTAAGACCTGAATCTTGTCCTCTGGGAGGCCCTAATCCGTTGGAGAAGCCAGTCAGTGTACACTGTAATACAATGCAAGGCAAATGGTGGGAGCAGCTGTGATTGAGGGGAGGTGGGGTCGAGTCCAGCCAGGTACAAGAAGAAGTCATTTAGAGAAGACGGAGTTTGAGGGGCACCTTGAAGGATGAGTATGCGGGTAGAGAGGCTGGAGAAGGCATTGCAGGTGAAAGCCATAGGGCTGGGTTTGGGTAACGACGAATAATCCCAGGGGGCTGGAATTTAGGGCAGGCATTTCAAAACCAGGACACTCGAAAGATAGAATCAGAAACATAACCTGATCATGGTTTCCAATCTGTTGAAAAAAAAAATAAAAAGTTGAGCTCCTGAACTGTAGCTCGTGAGAGGACCGAACTGTACTATCAAGTACCTGCGTACTGCAGAGACTCTGGCTTTTTCCTGCAACACCTTGCCAGGCCTGTCGCCATCTTTTTTTAATTTTTTATTTTGTTGGGTGTTTTGTCTCCACCTCTGTCTACGTCCTGTGTGTGCACAGTGCTAGCTGAGGCCAGAAGGGGTGCTGGATTCCCTGGGACTGGTGTTGCCCATAGTTATGATCCTGGCACTGAATGTGGGTCCTCTGGAAGAGCAGCCTGTGCTCTTGACTACTGAGCCACACATAGGTCCAGCTTGGCATAATCTAAGGCTCTGCTGTCCTGAGACAGGTATGCAATTCAGCCCAGGAGGAGGAGGAGAACGAGCCTGGAGTTTGAAAGGATGAGAGAAAAGGCACTTGCTATCCTGAACCTTCGAGGCGAGGATTAAGATGGGCAGAATGGTCATGAGCGAGGACTCTGGGTCAGGAGAGCAGGAAGCCCTGCGGAATTGTGGGGATTATGGAACCAGGAAGAGACAGTTGACTTGTAAACTGTGGGGGAACGCTGAGGACAGAAGCGTCTGTCCTGACTGTGATTATCTTATCTCCTGAAGACAGGGATTGATGCCAACAGAGGAAATCAAAGATCCAGGGTATTTAGCATGCATCCGTGGACCTCGGAGGTTGCACTTCATAACACAGCAAGACAGAGATGAGAGCTGGGCCTAAAAATGAAATTGATCAGTTTTCTAGCATTTTCTTCCTCTGTGAATTCTCCATTTAATGTCCATGGAACAGACTGAGATAGTTTCTAGGGACTTAGTGTTAAGTTCTCTTGTATTTCTTTAGTGGCTGACCAAAAATTTCTCTTCTCCCTAAGCCCTGGACCAGTCCCGCTCCACTCTCTCCACTCTTGGCATTGGCTTCCCCCTTACTCCCTCCTGTTAAAGCATCTCTGCATCCTTTCTTCCTCCTGAAATTGAACTGCCTTCCCTAGGGAGGCAATGACTCGACTGTTTGCCAGGACTCTTTTCTGAGTGGTACTGAATAACTCATTCCTACCTTCCCCTCATCTTACTCCTCCTCCTCTTCCTTCTCTTTTCTTTTACTTGTTTGTCTTTTATCCCTTTTTAAAGTTTTTATGTGAGAGAGACAAGGCCCTCTCTCTCACGCTTCTGAAGCTGGCCTTTGTCTCTGTGAGAAGCTGATGATGTCTTTGAACTTCTGAACTTCTTGTCTCCACCTCCTAGGTGCTGGGATTTCAGGGACACGCCGCTATACTCAGTTTATGAGGTGCTGGGGATCAAACTAAGGGTTTTATATGTGCCGGGGAAGCACTCTAACAACTGAGCTCTATCCCCAAGCCCCATCTTTTCTTTTTAAACAGTTCAAATCTACCCTTTTCTCAACCAAAACCAAAAAGGCCCCTTCTGTTCCTCTTTTCTTTAAAAAAAATCTTATTAGTGTATATCAGTTGTACAAACTAATGGTTTCATCACTGCGTTCTCGGGCACTGTGGTCTTATCTACTCCCTGCCTTCATTTTGCTACCCAACTATTTTCTGGATGTGCAAATATCCAGTTCCTAGTTCTTCGCTGTACACTCAGTCCCGAGGGCGTACAATCAGGCTTCTACTCTTAACAAGCTACTGAAACTGCTCCTAAAAATATTAATAGACTTTTCTTGTTTTGTTTCCCTTCTCCCCTTCCCCCTCCCCCTACCGGCCGTACATCCAGGACCTTATACATACATCTGGGGGATGAATAGTTTCTCACCTTCCTCAGAACGCCTACACCTAAGCCTTGCACACGGAAGATACTGTGAGAATTCCAATCGGCCCTGGAACCCTTTTTTTCTTAATTCAAAAACAATTACGTTTATAGGTGTTTTGCCTGTGTGAATGTGGGTACTTAATGCCCAAGGAGGAGCCCCTAGAATCGGAGTTACAGATGGGTGTGAGCCATTATGTGAGTGCTGGAAACCAAGCCAGGGTCTTCTAGAAGATCAACCAGTGATCTCAGCCACTGGGCCATCTCCCCAGCCTCTACCTTCCTCTTCAACCTTCCTTATGGTCCTCACAACAACTGCTCTTCTTCCAGCAACGGTCTCCCTTGGGCCACAGAGCCTCCTCCAGTGCGCTCTCAGGTGACAACCCATCCTTAGTTGCAAACGACAAGATTCTTTTCCTAAAACTCCCATTTACCAGGAAATACGATGATTTGTCTTAGGTTTGTGCTAAAAAGTCAGGACTCCCACAGTAAAGAGCTGCCGTGAGAACAGGGGAGAGATGAACATGGGAGAGACGGGTGGCTCAAGCCAGAGAATCTGCTATACACAGTTGCCTCTCAACGACCCAAGCAGAAACCGCACTGTGGTATCTTGTATCGTCCAAAACGCTACGCTTCGTGTGTATTCTCCCAGGAAGTTCCGTAGGTAGCAAAGATATGATAGATACCAAATGCTATCCGGGAACCGAGCCAGTCACTTCCAATATATTGACATGACATTAACACACTCGCTCCTTTTCTGCGGAGGACAGAAGAACACATATCCTTGCTTCAAATCCAAATGCTTACGGATAATCAATGGGGTGGAGGCACACTCTTTTACTACTATGTTGCCCTTGGGTGTCTTATATTGCAATGGAATTCCACTAACAGGAAGTGGAAGTCCCTTCTCCCATCTCTCAATGCTTCGCTGAAATTCTTAGTGAGGAGCAGCCACGGCGCTGCTCAATCTGTCACGCATGCGCATTCTGAGGTATCCCGTCAAGTCTCTTCACAAGGCCGCAGTTCACAAAAGGCCCGTACTAGGAACGTGGCCTTTACTGCCTGCATGTCTTTAGAATACGCCTAGCCTCCCACAATGCGGAGGATCCTGAGTTTCTGTACTCTAACATTCAGCTAAAATCCACCCTCTATCACTTTCTGATTCAACAGTTGGGTCAATGAACGCCACAGGGGCACAAACGTGGTGGCCAGCATGGTGCTGAGCGCTCAGGGAGCTAAAGTCTAGAGGAGACAGGGTAGTGATGGAGAGCTTCAACGTAAGGTTGGCTGTGTTGAGAGGGAACTAAATCTCAGGAAGCTGGAGTGAACCAGAGTGAACTGGGGTGGGGGAGATGATTTAGTCGGTAACGTGCTGGCCATACAAGCAGAAAGACTTGTGTTCAGATGCCCGGCGCCTACTATAAAAGCTGGGCTTGCTGGTCAGCCAGTCGAGCCAAACTGGTGAGCTCCAAAATCAGTGAGAACCCTGTGACAAAGAATAAGGTAGAGAGTGGTGGGAAGAAGATGCCTGACATCAACCTCTGGCCTCCGCACACACGTCCACACATGTGCACATGCATCCAAACACATGTGTACGCGCAGACAAAGGGAGCTATATTTTGAGCAAATATATATATGCAATTGCAATATATATATATGCAATTCTATATTTTAAGACCCAATTTTGAAACTTAAAACTTAAGTTGTAAAGATTATTGTTTAGATACTAAAAGCAACAGCAAAACCAATACATTGGCTAAGCTGAGAACTGGCTGATCTCAGAGCAGAAAACTCAACACAGTAACAGTGGCGGCAAAGAACCACTAGTGTTCCACTTCCGGAGCAGCTCTGTCCTAGATGACGTAATAAATTAGTAGATGACAGACAGCGTGAGCCACAGTCCTGAGATACAGGAAGTGAGAGTCCCCCCCTCCAAGACAGGTTTCTCTGTGTAACCCTATCTGTTTTGGAACTCACTGTGTAGACCAGGCTAGCCTTGAACTCACAGAGATCCACCTGCCTCTGCCTCCGAGTGCTGGAATTAAAGGCTATTGCTACTGGATCCCCCCTTTCTCTCTCTCTCTCTTTCTTTTTTCTTTTTCTTTTTTTTTGTGTGTGTTTTCAGGGAGTGTTTCTTAAAACAGTATTGCATTTTTCTTTTTTCCTCTGACTAGATGGGGTTGAAGAGATGGCTCTTTGGTTAAGAACATTGGCTGCTCTTGCAGAGGGCCTGGGTTTGATTCCCAGTGGGCATGCATGCATACACACACACACACACACACACACACACACACAGAGAGAGAGAGAGAGAGAGAGAGAGAGAGAGAGAGAGAGAGAGAGAGAGAATATGGATAGCTTACAGCCATCAAATTTCCAGTTCCAGAGAATCTAACGCCTTCTTCTGGGCACCGGGCACACATGGGACACACACACGTGCACACAAATACTCATAGACATGTAATAAAAGTATATAGATCTTTTATAAGTATTTAAACATGTTCTCTGGCTAGGGGTGTAACTCTAGCAGAGCACTTGCCTAGCACACACGGGGCCCTTGAAGTCTCTCCCTGCACTACAACAGGGAAACTAGAATCTCCCCTTACATATTCTTGGTCAGATCACACCTTAGCGCAACCACGCCCACAATTTGTAAATCGTCTTGTAACTAAACATCTGTAAGTTGCGAAATCATAGCCAGAGTTTCAGAAACACAAACAGATGAGCATTTCACTCTGGGTCTCACCAGAGCTTTCCGGCCAGGGCCACTGCACTTAGCCACACTCTAAGACCATGCGAGCCCACACGAAGGAGGCGGGCATTGAAATGACCACTCTCTTCCATGTTCCTCCGGTTTTATGACTCTCGAACCACCTTATATGAAACACTTGGTGCTGATAATAGTTTCTTGGGCGTGGGGTGGACAAATGTCTGTAAATTACACGGGATTGAGAGGAAGCACCTTCCCGAATTGGACTTTAATGACTTTTTCTGAAAATTCACTCTTCGGAATATATCATACCTAGACCACAGAGGAAGCTGTTAGACAATAACAGAAAACAAACCTCCGGTGCTCAGGAAGCCGTCAGGCATGTACGGCAGATCATTCTGGAATTTGAACAGCGAGGATATATAACTGGGGATCACACAGAGGAACGTCACGCTATGTGACAGTTTCTGGATTTTGCTTTTATTTCTTCAGCAGACACCAGGGAGACAGAAATAAAGTCTGCGCGCCACGGCTGTGAGTTTTAAAGCTGGCGGGGAGGGGAAGAGTTCTAAAATTTACACTTAGCTATCTCGTGTGAGCTTCAAGTGAGAGTTGATTTACCACATTTACCTCCCTTCCAAGTACCATGCACCCGGAGCAGTGAAGAGCTAAGCACCCGGACCCCTGAGGGCCACTTATTTTTAGGTAACAGTTTATAGAAATGTTTGTATAAGCATTTTTCAGAAAAAAAGATCATCACACTTTTAAGTACAAAAAAGAAAAGAGGTCCTGTAACCTGTGGGATTCCTGGTTCTAGCACGTGAAAGGCATGAAGATGCTTCAGGAAGCATCTCTGAGATTGACGCCAGTAGCCAGAAGAAGAGAAAAGCCACAGGAGTAGCCGGTAAAGGCGAGTAGTGGGTAAAGTTCTTGCCGTGAGAACACGGAGTCAATGTATTGGGCGGACAGCAGTTGAGGAAGACATCCTGCGCCAGCAGCTGACCTCTACATGCGTGTGCACGTGTGTGCAAACCACTCACGTGCATTTACACACGCAAACCACGTGTGCAAACCACTCACGTGCATTTACACACGCAAACCACATGCAACACAAAGGCAAAAAGATTAGCACGAAGTCTGGGGAGAAGGGTTAGAAGTTCTTCTCTTCTGCTGTGGAAGTCAACACAGAGGTTGTTTGAGATGGCTCAGGATGGGGAGAAGACAGATACTTCCATTTCTAGACAGTGGACGGCCAGAACCCAACAGGGATAGCCGTCATTGCAAAGCTCTTGCAATTGGAGCTATCGGATCTCCCTGAACATGTTAATCAAACAGTGGGGCCCTTCATCTTCTCAGGAGAGTTCAAATGGTCCTTTCCAGAGACACCAAAATGAACTAAGTTTCCCCAAGAAGCTCTCAGTTGTTTTTTTTTTCCACCCCAATTTTGAATACGAAATGGTTAGCCTACGTTTGGAGCTAGACAGTGACCTAACTAAGTCGTTTCTCAGATAGGATCTCAGACAGCTAACCAGACAGCTAAGGTTGGCCTTGAATTCTGGATCCTTCTGCCTCTGCCTTCCAAGTACAGGGATCTGAAACCATCTAACTCACCTCCTTCTGCTGTCTACCACGAAGTAACACAGTGTTGTGTAAAAGTTGACAAATTATGACCCAGAGGTCAAATCTGCCCCTATCCAATATTTTGTAGATTTTACAAGCTTAGAATATCTTTTCTATTTTCAGTAGCATGAGAGTTATCACATGCTATGTTAAAACTATATGGGACTCATATTTCTGTGACTCGTCAAAAGTTTTAGGGGAACAGGCTACAATCCTTCAACATAAGGGGTCTAAGTTAGTCGTGTCTACACGGAAGAGGCCTAATTGCAAAGTTGACAGTTTGGGGTGTCTGTATGGGCCACGGGGCCTAAAGTGGACTCATTATATGGCTCTCTATTTAGATGTTGCTGACCCCCGAGTGTGATCCTGGAGAAGGCACTCAGCTTCATGGTCCTGTGGTGAGAATTCAAGAAAGCATGCATGGTATTAGTGTCCAGAAGGGGGGCACCGAGGCATGCACCTGTAACCCTGACTGCTTTGGGGGCTCTTGAGGGGAGCTTATGAGTTCAAAGCCAGCCCTGGGTTGCATGGGGAGACCCTGTATCAACACATGTACCCCACACTCTGTTTTCCTCCAAAAGCTATATATATCTTACGATATAGATATAGATATAGATATTGTAAGGGTGTCAGGAATTTCTATTATTGCACACAGGAAAATCCTAGCCAAGAGATAAAGTGACTTTTCAGGGCTATAGGGATTGCTAGAGGAAACATCTAGAGGAAACGTGGAACACTTCCTGGTTCTCTTTGCCCATGCTATGCTGTATATATATAAAAAAAAACCCTTCAAAATCAAGTGAAACATTCGTGAAGTATCTGCTGCTGTTTCTAAAGAGCGCCATGGCCGCTGCAAACGAGAACTTCATCCCGCTGTCAAAGCTCCTAGAGCTGCCCAAAGGCCATCTACGAAATATTAGTGGTTTCCAGGTCTCTACCTCAAACTTTCAGAAATTAAGATTTTCTTCATCCTTTCTTTTTAAGAAGACAACAAAACTCAGCCCTAAAACAGACCAGACTAGTCCGTGAACATTCAAGGATGTTTATTATCTCAGGGTAACATAGCCTGTGGATCCAGCACCCCCAACACAGTTAACCCTTTCATGCTATTAATACTATTCCAGGTTTTACTTATTCTTTGAAACCTTTTAACTCTAGATTCTCTGCTCACTAGCCACCTTTTCCAAGGCTTTTCTCATAAGAGGTCTTTTCCCCTGAATCCGCAGCCAACTGGTCATTCCATTAAGTCCCGTTTCATCGTCAGCTGTACACAATGTCAAACTCTTAGTCATTTGCCGCTGTTGTCCAATGGTCCACTACTTTTCCTCCAAGGGTCTGGTCTTATACAAACTGTGACTCCCTAAGACCAGCACACACGCTGTGGCTACCTCACTGTCAGAGTTTACACGATAAACAAGCCGTTAGCAACTGCTTCGTGCAAGGATAAATGAACAGCCACAAATGCATCGTACAGATTGAATAAGTAATACCCCCGGACGCCTCTGTGATTGTGAAATAACTTCTGGAAAATGTGGGCTTTAGGGGCAAGGAAAGGGACGTGAAAGTCCAAGGGGGACTCCTAGAGATGCGGAAGGGAGGAGAGGGCAAGAGATGGTTATCGAAAGGGAAACGCGAGGGGAGGAGGAGATCAAACTGCACCACACGCAAGTGTGGAAATGTCACAATTCAAGGCAGCGTGCTGTACGGTTAATATAAGCTAATGTAAATCAAACAAATCAAAAGTATAAATGCACCCCAGTCAAAATGGAGCCTACGTCTTCTAATTGGAAGGTGAGCTCTATGCTTGCTGCTTCAGAGAGAGCAGCTTTATAGTACTGCAGAATGTTCAGTAGGACATGGATAAGAGGCACAGGGGCAAGGACTTACCCAAGTCTTTTTTATTCAATCTACCTAGGAAGGATTATGCTAAAGTCCCACACAAGTATAATTTTGATCCGCATGTATGCCATACCTATAGCAACACGGCCTAAAATATGAGCACGGAAGGTATATTTTATTTTAATGGCAGACAAGCATCCTGAATGTGTCCCAGGAAGGGGTCTTTTCCATTAACTTTTATAAAAGCTTCCATTTCAAACTTTGATTAACATCTGACAAGCAAGTTTAAAAAGCTCTGCTTGGAGCGTAAGTTTGGGGCAAAATGCATCTTGGCGAAACTACTCTGAGATTACACTGACGGGCTGGGCGAGAATATCCTAATTTGTTTTGTTTTGTTTGGAGTGTGGAGAAAAGAAAGAGAAAAGGAGAGAGGAGTCATGGACCCTACTTTACGGTTGCCATGGATGCAAGGTCAGTCTTCCACACTTGGATCTACCAGCAGAGTTCAGACAGGTCAACGTGTGACCGGCCCAGGCCCTGGGGTTAAAAGTTCAAGCCGCGATGGAAAAACCAATATGTCCACGCAGAGTATGCTGTACAATTTATTTCAATTTACATCAAGCCATGCATATAAAATTTAGATAAATTCCATTCAAATCTGATGTTGCCTGACACACAATGTATGCAAACAGATGTCTGTGGGGCTTTTTCTGTGCTATAGAAAACAACATTAAATTTAAAAATATGTCTCTGGGAATTCTTTATTGAATTACAAAATGAACATAATTTTAACTTAAATGTTTTCATTCTTTCTTCTGATTTTCTTTGGTGGGATCTTAATAATTCCTCGGTTCTCAATCTACTCTGTGTCATATTAAAGAGGATAATGTATATTTACCGCTACAGCTTCAGTGTTATTGTAGTTATAGATTCTATTTATACCTCTTACCACTTTCCACAAATATTTAGTGATTGATATTTCTGATTTCTCTCTGGCTGCTAGGCTCATCTCCCTCCCCTTCCTGGGAACCAACAAGGGTCGTGGAGGCTGCTGGGCCATCTTCCAGCCACAAGGTGGCTCCCCCCAACCCTTCTCTCAAGCCACCAGGGTTACAAACACACCTTTGCTAAGTGCTTAGGAGGACTAGCATCAAGAATCTAATTATGAAATGCCAATGCCATTATTTTCACTGCAAATTCAATGGGTCACAAGCCAGTCTTTGGGACTAAGTTATGATTCAAAAATGGTTATTTGAAAGGAAGAGGAGGAAAAGGACCCTTATGTTCCACCTAATTTCTCTTCACCCCTCTTTCCAAAGGCACAGTCAGCCGAGCTAACATTAGCGTAAAGAAGGAAAATAACGAAGTGCTCCAGAGGGACCTAATTTTGTTGCCTAGGAATAGTGACGGGCAGGAACAAGGTCAGATTTAAGAGGAACGCACCCTGCTGTCTGCTTCTGATACCTGCTTCATGGGGGAGTTTTCATAAGGATTTGGGGCGCTGTCTGAGGAGCCCCACATCATGCCATGGACCAAGAGCAGAGATCTCTCAGTACACAAACTTCAAAGGAAACAAAAACGATTCCCTGCTTCCTTCGTAAAGCCGCAACACTTCCTTCTTGTGACCTATCAAACAGGTGGCATGGCTCATACATGGGGCTTTTACAGACGCCATCGACGGCCAAACTGGGCACAGAGAGGTGAACCAGTCACCTAATTATGCAGAAGGTCTTTTCAGAAGGGCAGGTCCTAATCCTCACGTGTGCCATCCTCTGATCTCAGGAGGGACCACCATTTGAGCAAAGTTACATTTTCCTCAGCTGTAAAACGGAGATAAAAACGAGGCATGCTCTTCTTAGTCAAGACGGAACGAGTTAATACACATAAAGTACTTGAGAGAGTTCTTGATGCCCAGGAGCCAAAGGAGCAGTTGATTACAGACTTGGGCTTCATCCTCCTTGTTTACGCGGACTCTGAGCCACAGTTGTTCAAGCTAGAAGAACATTTGTGGATTTCATAGAGGCAGGAAGTGCATCATTTTCTGGATGCCTGCGAGCTGTCAAGAGACTGACTGGTGGTGTCTGGGATTTTTCTTACTCAAAAAAAAAAAAACCTTAAATGTAAGCATTTTTTTCTGTCAAATCACGGTCTTTCTTTTAGCGCGTTATTTACAAAAGAAACTGCCAATTTCCACATCCTAAGTTTATTTCAGATAACAGTTTAGAAAAATACGCCATGTTACTAAATAGACGTAATGCCCCGAACGATTCGGTTACAGTACTCACATTGTCAACATTTCCATTTTCCTGCTTTAAAACAAAGTCTCCGGGATCTTATTCATGCCAGATTATGACTTGCTAAGCTTCTTGCTAAACTCACAGCACGTGAGTTCCTTGCTTCTAATGTAAATAAACATTTTGAATACCCTGAGAAGCACTGCCTTGACAATTCGCCAGTAAATTTTCAAAAGGTCCAAATGATATCCTTAACTTAAACCGGTCTCTCATAACTCAAGCCCTAGCTAAGGTTTACGTGGACACAAAATCCTGCATTCACATAAATCTTTGTTTGTATAAGGAAGGATCTGGATACAGAGATATAAATACCTATGTGTCCGTGTGTATATATACATGCATGTCCACATGTATGGTATCTTAAAACCTCCCATCTATTTTGAAAAACATATTCAGGGGCCAGGCAAGATAATCGAATCAATTTTCTCTAGCCAAGGAGAGCAGTGTGACATTTTTAATACTTGCTACACTGCCATGCAACTCCTTCTTCTTTATTATCTCTGTCAGCTGTTTCGAGTGCCCAGCAGACACACGCCAGCCCAAGTCCTGACCATTCATTTCTAGTTGGAATTATTTCAAGTTTAACTCTCTAGAACTGCTTCCAGAAACTGTCCTGATGGGAACAGAGGCAGTAGAGAGGAATCCTGATGCAGAGGCGACGTGGCACCTTGCTTTTGAAGGATGCCCACCTTGGTTTTGTCTGCACTTGCACAAGTGTGATTTCAGAAGATGCTCTTTCTGTTCTGGCAGTGTGTGTGTGTGTGCAGTGTGTGTGTGCAGTGTGTGTGTGCAGTGTGTGTGTGCAGTGTGTGTGTGCGGTGTGTGTGTGCAGTGTGTGTGTGCAGTGTGTGTGTGCGGTGTGTGTGTGCAGTGTGTGTGTGTGTGTGCAGTGTGTGTGTGTGGTGTGTGTGTGTGTGTGTGTGTGACTAGAAGCAGTGTCTTTTTGTTGCCGGAAGCAGTTTTTGTGGTTATGCACCAACTTTCTTTATATTCTTAGCAGTTTACCCCCCCACCCTCCTTTAACGCCAGTTACAGGCATCAGTTAACAGAGCCCCCTCCACGAACAGCTGTACTGAAGAAATGTAGCAATTTGTTATTTGCTACACTTTGGGGGTATCTGTCCTATGGGTTTTCTAGCCAAAGGCTTATATGTTTCCCAAGAGAAATTTACTTTCATGAGAGAAGAAAATAGAGGCAAATCACTGCTGTTAGACCCTGAAGTCAGAGACACTGCTTTGTTATCCTGTATATGGGAAGTTTAAAAAAGCCCACAGTTATATAGGCAATCATGGTCCCAATCCGTCTCTCATTCTTTCCCAATGTGAAAAATGACAAATGGAACCAAATTTTTCTCTGTCAATAGAATGTGTATGATTACAGCTGTTCATATTTCCACTCTAATGAAGGGCTGCACATTTAATTGTAAGATTTATTAGGGACCATACACTGCTGTGTACATGCAAAACAGTTAATCGACATCTAAAATGCTGGTTGTTTATTCTGACATTAATGATCATATTTCTTCATTTGAAACGAAGAGCATTTTGGGGGGAATGTATTTTGTTTCCTCCAAATAAGAAATTAATAAAGTCAATGTAAGAAATAAAAAGAGCCAGAAGGAAAAGAATATTGATTTATGTATGTAAGGCTGAGGAGGGGGGGATACAGGGATGCTTTATTTATTTATTTATTTCTAAAGTCCATAATCCCCCCTTCTGCTGGCAACAAGAGGGTTGATTGCCAGCTTTGTTTGATTTCGCAGAGATCGCATCCGAGGCCGGGTTCATAAGCAGGTGAAATGATGGAGTTTATTGCAACGCACATCAACACTGAAACTAAATAACTGTGTTGCCATCGCAGTCCCGCCGAAAGACGGATGGTAAACTTGACCTGCCGCTGGTACTATCCGATTGCCATTTTTTATTCCCCCTCCGCTGCCCCCCCCAGGCTGAGCCACGTTGAGTAAATGCATGTGCACGGTCAGGTCAGACCCCTGGATCGGGTGAAACTCCGTTCACATTTGCATACAGGCGGAGTCTCACAATGAAAGCCCATCTGTTCCCGTCTCAGAGTACAAATCGAGTGTCACCCAGCTCACCGCAAACGACAGCAGCACGGCCATTAGACGGAGGAACACTCGGCTCAGGTTACGGATATGGAACTGCTGATTTGGGTTTAAATATCTGATAACTGAAGACTTTTCATTCTATAGGAACAAAGAGTGAACTTTGAACTGTTCAGGGGACACCTTCCCCTAAGATTGGGCTCCCCGGTTTCTATCCATTTCTAATACTTTACTGTTATATTTCCCACTGTCTCAGTTTTTGTATAAAAATTAGCCAGGGTGACTGTCACGATGTTCTAAATAATTGCTCCCTTTAAAGGGGGTGGGGGAGCAGGAGTGTGCTGTAAATAGAAAATGAACTCTGAACTCTATATGCCCTCAGAGGTCATTAATATCGTGGCAATGTTGTTCCTTGAACTTCTAAGTTTTACCAGGGTGGAATTTTTAGTTGTAAGAGTTTAACCAAAGTGTGAACTGCCCCAGCCCTTCAGCCCTCCCTCCCAAGACCATTCAGTTACGCGAGGCACCTGTCTCTTGGTTTGTCTCCACTCACGGGCCTCCTGTTTATTCCAAAGTAGTTTATCAATCACAATCTGAATCGCAGAGGATTTCCCCCCTTCCTTGTGCTCTTTCTCCTTTCTTTTTAAAATTCAGCAAGTACCTTAGAGTTTACAGACAAAAAGCACATAGGATCTGACAAAAAGACAGAGCTGTTTGCCAGGAACCCCAGGATAATAAAGCCCGTCCAAGCAGCAGACATGAGAGATACAAGGAAATTCATGAGCAAAAATACAGGCAGGCTTTCATCCAATGCCTTCTTGTACTGTTTTATAGCAGGAGCTTATGTCTATGAAAGTGTTTCGGAGGAAGACACAAGCAACCGGGGCTTGAGTGCACGTGTTTGTGTTTGAAATAATCTCTTTGCACTGTGCCTCACGAATCACACTCACCACTAAAGTAGCATTTGGGCCCTTATCCCAGGTGGGTGGGATCCCTGTCCACACATCCGAGCCCCGGTGTGGAGCAGAGAGAGCATCGCCACTAGTCACACCCCTGCGTGTCCCACCAGCAATCACACCAGATGTGGTCTGCAATTCACCCTGCGACCGCATGAAAGGATTGAACATCTGTAAGAACTTCCTGGGCTCGCTTAAAGCAACTGTGCAGTTTTCTTATACAGATTTCTTTCGCAGAACACGTCCTACAACTATGCCACAGAGCCTAGCGTACTGAGAAGACACACGGAATCCAGAATGTTTAGAGGCCATGCCACCTCGGGCAGGGCTCCTTTACCCGAGTAAAGTGGAACTGTGCTCGCATTGTTTGCCCTTTAAAAATTACACCGGGGCAAAGAAAAGATCGGGGGTGGCGGGAGGTGGATTTTTCTTTCTTTCGTCTTCTTTTTTTCATCTTATGCAAAAGCTTACGGTCAACCTTAATGGAAGTTCTACAAGTACTGGAAGGCAGAATAGCCTCTTTGTTTCAAAAGAATGTCCAAGACAAGGCTGAAGTTTGGCTCCACTTTGTCAAGTTTAAGGGGAGATTGAATGAGAGAGAGAGAGAGACAGAGAGAGACACAGAGACACACACAGAGACAAGAGAGAGACTGAGAGGCAGAGACACACACACAGACAGAGAGAGACAGAGAGGCAGAGACACAGACAGACAGACACACACACATTCACACACACACACACACACACACACACACACACACACACACACAGAGAGAGAGAGAGAGAGAGAGAGAGAGAGAGAGAGAGAGAGAGAGAGAGAGAGAGAGGCAACTTTCCTAGCTGTCTTCCCATTGCCTCTAGCTTGCGTTTGATGGTCTCCTGTGAACAAGACAGGGATCTCCAGTAGGGATGTGTGACCACGTGATGTCCTGGAGCCGGGCTGTTTCCTTGCCTCCCGTGCTGCAGGGTGTCTTGTGGAGATCAGTGACAAAGCCTCAGATTGTGACAACGGGAATAGGGCACTTGTGGTTTTCTTTCTATCCCTGTCAGGAGAAAATGTCTCAGAGAGGGGACACAGCTGCTCTCACTCTGTGTCACTACAGGGGCGTGACTGGGACTGAGCCTGCTCCCAAAAAGATGAGCCAACTTGTTTATAGACATATTGGTTGCTCAGTCTCTTGTTATGCGCTGTTGGTGGGGGTGTGTGAACAGGAACCGAACCTTGAACTTAGTTTCCCCTTTGAACTCGTGACCTTTGACAAGATTCCCCATGCGTTCCCCTTCAGACAGATTTCATCACAATTACAGCCCCTTGCACTTGAGTTAAAGATATATAATCATTGATTTGACCTAATTATCTGATACATCCCTTTCTTTGCAAGGTGAGCGCTAAATGTGTGAAGAGAAGCTGACCCGTGAAGTTCTGATATTCAATTTTTATTCTAATCATCATAAAACACGTCCAGTCTCAGTCCGTTTTTCTCTAGTTTCCTTCTGGCCCCTTCCCTGAACCCACTATTCCTTCAAATTCAACAATGCCCCCTGGGCTTCAAGCTGCTTGGCAACAGATCTTCCAAGGCATTATGCGCTACGTGTTCCAAGTGTCATTTTTAAACAACAACAAAAACCCTAAAGACGGACTCCGCACTGGAAAGTCGTTGCTCACCCCTGTCTTTCTCGGAAACAAATCTGAGGAGGTGGAAGGGTGGAGACCAGAACGTTCCCACAAGGTCCTGAGATCATCTGACTTTTGAGCGTCCCTCCGCTACAATTCAGCCTTTTCCCTAATAATTTATAAACTTTCGATTACAAAGTGGCCAGCCACAGGCGGTATAATCAGAGACTACAGGGGAGTCTCTGTTTCTCAGATGGAGTGTGGGGAGAGGGGTGCCAGCGGAGGCCTGCTGAGTTTATTACAACATATACCAGGCAAAGATCTTCGTAAGAGGGTTTAAATCAGAGAACAGGTTCTTCGAAATAAAACGCATGATTTAAACGCGAACCCAGAGCCGAGAACTCCTTTAATTGACCTTTAAAGGCGGTTGTGTTTCTCTCTACCTCAAGGGAAGCTTTGGAAGGAATAAACTGAAATCGTACTGGGTTTTCATCACCTTAGACTTAGGCTCCTGGAAAATAAGATGAATCACAAAAAAGTTAAATTTAGGAGAGTCTTCACACTTCTTTGGGTCATCCCTCCGCATGCGCCATGTTCTCTCCCAGGTGGAGTGAGCTGTTCTTCTTTATGTTATTTTTAGCACTTGTAGACCAGGCTGGCCTCAGAGATCTGCCTGCTCTGCCTCCCAAGTGCTGGGATTAAAGGTGTGCGCCACCACCGCCCAGCAAAAATTAGAAAAGTTTTAGAAGTAACTTTTCATCTGACCACCACAGTGGATTGCTATGCTGAATTTTATTCTTACCAGACAATTTTGAGTGGACTTTAAATCCAAAGTCCCAAACAAACGGGAAGGGGAAAAATGTGTGTGGCCAAACTTGCTAAGGTAGGACATTTTCAGTGTGTACTGAGGTAAGCCTTCAGAAGATGGACATTGTCTGTGACGTCAGCTGTAATAGGGTTGGCCAGGCATCCCAAAATGAGCAGGGGGGAGCTCCATGACACGGGGCCAATAGATAGAGTTTCTAAAGAAGATATCCAAACGTGTTTTATTCTTTCATGGAGGAAAGTAGAGAACAGTATAGAACATTCTGAGGAAGGGCTGAGAAAGCCTGGTCTTTGCTCCGCTCTTGCCCAAGGGCCTGAGTTGCAATCAAGGATGTGTGTGACGAGAGCATCCCATAGCCAGACGGTCGGGTTCCTGTTAGAAGCACATCACTGACTATGACAACCACACTCTCCATTCCTCTTTGGTTACCATAAGAGCCTCAGTATTACCATATAACAATCCTGGTGGCTAGACAATGCTCCAGGACACAGAGAAGTGGGTGTCCAGTCTGTGAGAGAAATGTTGCCTTTAACAGGGCTTGTTTGGAGCCTCACGATGGTTTAGTGATAGACAGCCGGAGAAACAAAATTTGACCGAAAGAAACTTTTCCTCGCTCGCAATCCTGACTCTCAGGACTGGGAGTCAACTAAAACTCTGTATTTACATGACGATTTTAGGATGGACGCAAATATATATGGAAATGCTGCAGTGTGTACTTTTTTTTAAAAAGATAAGCCATATATCCCTGGGGGTGGAGCTGTGGCAGGATCTTCTGCAGTAGAGATTCCTAATGCGGTATCTGCGACGCCCTGAAATTAGATGCAAATGTGCAAGTGTGCCTGCTCTATGCGCGCTCATTTTTATGGCAAGGAGAGCCACTGCTACCTAGTGATAAGAAAAGAAATAAAAGCACAAAAATAATTATGATAATTTCCAAAGAAAAGGAGCTGAAAGCCAACTAATGGCCACCATCGCCTCTTGCAGACAGCAGAGATTTTCAAACTTTAAAAAGGATGCTTCAGTTAGAATCTTTTATCCGGGGTCTCTTATACATGTCTATCTGAATTGACAAATCACATATATGATTATGTCTTTGTAGCATACATGCTAATAATAATCCATTCCTATTACAGCAACTGCTTTTATTCCTGCACCCGTATGCCATGTGTCCCAGATCATCCAGCATGCCTCAGTTGACTGAGTCCCCTCTGTCACCCCAACCTTCCATAAAGATGAGGTCTGCAAACCAATAATAACAATTAGAGATCTCTTAGAAATATAATCCGCCACGTGCTAGTCACTTCCTATAGCTTCTTCCAACCATAGTAAAAATAAAACACCAAATCCTACAATGGCTTAAAAGACGCTCCATGGCCTGGCCCCCTTTGCTTCTTCATCCTTCCTTCCAACGCCTGGTCTCACTTACTTAACTCTAACCGCTAAACTGTGTGCCTCTCCCAATCAAATGTAAGTTCCTGAGTTGAGGGCTTTGTCGGTTTCTTCTTCTACACTCTTAACAGCTAAATCTCAGGTCTGGTACATTGTTGGGTCCTCAAGAAATAAATGAGGAAAGAATATTTAAAGTGACCGCTTTCTACCTGTTCACTGGCAGTGACCCTCAGAAGAACATTCACGGTAGGAGCCACCGCTCTGAGAGGCACGACCCATCAGAGACACTGCTTTACCTTCTCTCAGCTCCTAGCACTGCCAACATTTTCCTTCCAGTCTGTCACGATTCTTTTGGGTCATGCTCATTTGCATATCTTCCTCACTAGTCTTTATGGGGAAAATCCCACTCTGATCTTTTCTCTCAGCCTCCTCCGTTGTATCCAACACGCAGCAGGTGCCCCAGCTCTGGACCACAGGCAGGGCTGACAGTCATATTCTGGCCATGACAAACTGGGGCTGGCCTACTCATGCAGGATGCTAGCCCCTTGGAGCCACACTGACTGATGATCCCTGGTCCTGCACTCAGATGGATGTTCATGGGCACTCATCTGTTGACAAGGCTGAATGAAGAAGAAAGACTCCCACTGGAAACAAATTTATGAAAAATCGCCAATTCCTCATACGGCCATAGAGGGAGAGGCCGTCTCAACGTTGATATGAGAAAGGAACGAACATAAGAGACTAAACATATTAGATTGACATTCATCTCTTTTTCAGAGGTCATCTCCCCCAAAGAAGTGGAACTATCGCAAACGCGGCATCTACATAATAATGTTTATATATATAGACCGTATTGAATTAGATTAAGAAATCACTATGCAACGTGAACAATTTTAGAGATGAGGAAATGAAAGCATACAGAGATTTGGCTCAGCATAATTCCACACTTAGGCTAGTACAGGGATCCTATAAAATGCCCATTTAAAATCTTTTAAAAGAAACTCAAATATAGAGAGATATAAATAATTTTCACATATCAAAAATTAAAACTCGAAAAAACGATAACGGACAAGTCCTTTAGTATTTCTACATCTGACAATCTGTGTCCGTCGACAGAAGGAAATGAAGTCAAGAACTTCAGGTCTTTCCATGGTCTCAGTAATTCACATAAGAGTCCAGTCGCAGGACAGGGCTAATTGCCAGCACCCACCTAGGGACTCACAACCGTCTTTAACTCAAATCCCGCCGATCTGACGCCCTCTTCTGGCTTCTGTGGGCACCATACAGAGTGGTACAAAGACATACAGGCAGGCAAAACATCCACATGCATAGAAAAGAAAAATGAATCAAACCAAAAACTTAAAAGAAGAATCTAATTGGATTTTTCGGGATTCTTATGTGTTTTGGTGGATATTTAACAGTTAAGGACAGAATAAATATTAAACTCTCGAGAGACACTGACTTTGGAGGTGTCCCAGAAGTCATCAAAACAGGGAAGCAGCGAGCGTGGCACAGAGGTGGGAACTGACGTGCTTTGAGAGTAAAAAAAAAGTGGATTCAGTCAGCGGGGTGAGTGGGGCAATCAACAGGTCTGGGGGAGAATAACCCCAAATGCAAGCATCTATACAATGGGAACGTTCAGTGGCAGAATACTTAGCCTAGTGTGTCCAAAAGCCTGAGTTTGATCTCTAGCAATACACACACACACACACACACACACACACACACACACACAGAGTCACAGAGAGGGATAGCAAGAGAGGGAGAGAGAGAGAGGCATACACAGAGAGGCAGAGATGAGAAAGAGAGAGAGAACACTTAGAAGCCATAATGCTATAAAAGATGCCACGGCAACAGAAAAGGTAAGATAAGCCCTGAAGACAATGATTTTGGATTTTGCACATGACACCGCAGTTCCAAAGGGAAGGACCCATGTGGGTCTGTATTCCATATATGGGAACAGCCATGTGGTTCTGTATTCCTTATATGCAACAGCCATGCTGAAACAGACCGCTGGTCCATCCTTTCTGCCACACTGCCCTGACAGTGAGCAGATGTTTCAGAGAAAAGATCTACTCTCCCAACCCCAAGCCAATAACACACCTAATGGGGCAACACTGTATCACGCGCATCGTTTCTGTTCCACCTCGGATGGCAATTACCTTCTAGCCAAGGCAGGAGGCTGGCTCAGGCTGATTTCATGCTGGGTGGCCCACTTAAGAGGTCCCACTTAAAATGACATCAAGCTGCTCTCTTCCTTCAGCTGGCTTTCCTGAGACACTAAACTCCTTACAGCTTGCAGACACCACTGCCAGTCTCCGACGCTCCTGAGTTTAGAATCCTGGAGGTATAGGACAAGTGGCTGGATTTGTGCTGGTGACAGCTCCGACAAGAGTCGTTACTTCCTTCAAAGTTAAGGTGTTTAAGTTTTACTTAATTTTTTTTCAGTGCCAGGGCCTCACACAAGCCAAGAGCTCTACCACTGAGCTACATCCCCAACCCTAAAATTAAGGTTTAATACTTTGCAATTTAATATGTAAACTTAACAATAGTATCTAACACTATTAATAAATTTAATCATAGTGTTTAATATTATTATTAAATAATATTTCAATGTAGTCAAAGTCTTGAGCACTCTTAATTTAATGACATTTTGAAGTGGAGGAAATGAACGTTTTATTTTCAATGTTTTCTTTAAAAATTTTTTAGATTACAATTATTTATTTATTTATTTATTTATTTTGGGGGTGGGCACTACAGGGCACACCCAGAGATCAGAGAACAAGTTGTGTGAGTTAGTTCTCTCCCGACACTGTGCGGGTCCCAGAGATTGAACTTAGGTTGTCAGGCTTGGTGGCAAGCATCTTTAGCCACTGAGCCATCACACTGTCCCCCCAAAATGAACTTTTAAAGTATGAATAAGGGCTGGAAAGTGGTGGGAACACCTTTAATCCCAGCACTCAGTAGGCCGAGGCAGGCAGATCTCTGTGAGTTCAAGGCCAGCCTGAACTACGTAGTGAATTCCAGGACAGCCAGGGCTACACACAGAAACCCTGTCTTTGGGGGTGGGGTTTGGATGAGGAAGAAAGGAAGTAAGTATTCATTTGCACTTTGTTGACGGTCCTCAGAGAGATCAAAATAGAAGAAACAGACCAGAATGGCAAAGGAAGCTTGCCAGAGCTGTATCTTGTCATGTTTTAGTACCTGAGGAAGGGGACGTAAGTCCACTGTAGAAGCACTGTGTTTGAGTTTCAGAACCCACACCGTGGCTCAAACTGCCTCTTGTCCCAGGGCATTAAGAGCCCCCTTCCCACCTCTCTGGGTACCAGGAACACACAGGGTGCACCATGCATGCATGCAGACAAAACGCTGATATGCATAAAATAATGAACTAAATCAATCTTTAAAAATAATAGTAAAGAAGATAGACACAAGAAACTTAAACCTGGGACTGGGTGGGCTGTTACTGATGCAGATGGAGGTGCACCAGCATCCTGGATCCCCAGTACATTTGTTATACATCGCATGGATGAGGAATTGGGGCGTTCACTAATCTGGGAGGGTGGGGGCCATGACCATGGATTGGGATAAGGAAGTTACAGTCAGTACTTTTCGCTCATTCTATTTTTAGCTTAAAGGTCAACTCAGTCAACATCCAGACTTGGACCAGGGGAAGACCTTGCCAGTCCCAAGAATGATGTGTAATGCTGCACTCTTTGAGGATTTGGGGGGACCTGCCACCTAGCTCCCAAATAAATCACCCACAGAGGTTTATTCTTAGTTACGAATGCCCAGCTTTAGCTTGGCTTGTTTCTTGCCAGCTTTTCTTTACTTAAATTATCCCGAGTACCTTTTGTCTCAGGGCTTTTATCTTTCTCTGTTTCTGTATACCTTCCTTTACTTCTTACTCTGTGACTGGCTGGGTGGCTGGGTGGCTGGGCGACTGGCCCCTATGTCCTCCTCTCCTTGTTCTCTCCTCCCAGATCTCTCCTATTTATCCTCTCTGCCTGCTAGTCCTGCCTATCCTTGCTCCTGCCTCGCCATTGGCCATTTAGCTCTTTATTAGACCATCGGGTGTTTTAGACAGGTGACGAATCACAGCTTCACAGTTACAGTTAATCAAATGGAAGAGTAGCACACCTGAAAGTAATATTCCCCAGCACATGAGCCTGAAGTCTTGGCATCCTTCACGTGACTGTACTCATGCCGCATTCTTTCTTTTTCTTTTCTTCTATTTTTTTCTTTTATTTTTTCGAGATAGGCTTTCTCTGTGTAGCAGTACTGGCCGTCCTGGAACTAGCTCTGTAGACCAGGTTGGCCTGGAACTCACAGAGATCCACCTGCCTCTGCCTCTGCCTCCTGAGTGCTGGGATTAAAGGCGTGCACCACCACTACCCAGCTTGAATACTCATTCACACGGGGGTACACTCACTCTCCTTGGCAGAGCGGATCTTGGGCTCACAGCGCTAGAGGGTTCAGTCCATTGCTGTGAGCCTGCCATGGCAGCAGTGTGAAACAGAGCAAAAGTCTCACCTCGTGGCTGAGGTCCCACAGTGCCAGTCTAGGCCACACTTCTAATGACCCTAAGGCCTCCTCACTAGTAGGAATTCCACAGCTCTCAACTGTGCCCTGCTGAGGCACAAGCCTTTATTGTGCAAACCTGGGGGGGGGGAAGGGATACACACAAGGTCAAAATGATGGTAGTTCTTTTAGTAATCAACAGAAAGAACAACAGAGGCGCAAAATAACTAGGGTATTCTTAAAATGAGACACCTGACAACCCAGGAACCATAATAAAGCCAAAAGAAACAGCACACACTTCTTACCAGCGGTGTCTATTACAGCAAGAAACAGTCTCCCGTGAACCACAAACAACCAGGAAATAACTCAAGAGCATGTCACCCAGAAAACCCCAAAGTGTAAATAAATGATCTTATTGGTTCTCTGTGTACTTTAAGGAGCCTCTAAGTCAATTCTAGAAGCTACAATAAATCAATAATATTATCTTTAAATTAAACTGATATTTATAAGCATGGCAGCCTCTCGAAAGTCAAAGTGTTTACTATTCTCAAAACAAGGCCGCCATGAGAACCTGTAGCCTTGCAAACATGTAACTGTTCAGTAAACTTAAAACGTTTGGTTATCTGGCCTGAATTTTGTAACTCTTCAAAACAGTTATAATTATTGCAGCACAGAAGTACAGGAAGGTTCTCTTAAACCCTTTGTGGGGGCGTGGGATAGCAGTTCTTGTTATCAGCAATAACAGTGGTTAAAAGGGCAGTGATGAGTAAAATTCACACAGACATCAAAATTCTCATTAGCTGTTATCATTCTGGCCAGGGAGGGAGAGGGGACAGTGATTATGGAAGCCATTAATCGTGTTCTCTTTCTAGCGGAAACCAGGGTCTCTGGCAGAGCCACCTGCACCGAGGCCAGCATCCACACGGCGAAAACCTGGGCTTCTGAGGTTTTGGAAGGTCTGGTTATCATTTTTGAGGGTGATACTAAACAGGGAACACAAGCCATCTAAGCAGGATGTAGAGCAGAAAAAGCAAGGCATTTAGGTAACCAATAACCCAAGCAGAACTCAGAGGGAGCCGTTCATTTGTCGGGTTTCTGTTTCCTGAAAGGCAGAGAGGATGGTCCTTCAAGACATCACCTGGGCCGATAATTTATGTCCCTAAATGTAAATGTGTGACTCACTGAAGAGGGAGATGCCCGACCTATCTTAAAGGGCCTTGAAGGAGTAATAATCCATGCTGGCCTTCGGTATCTAGCTCGTCCTTCTGGTTCATTGTCTTCAAAGGTAAAATTCTCTCACTGGCTCCACCTCCATCTCCCTTGCTAAGGACGTAGGAAGAAGGTCTTACCACTGTTCATCAGCACCATGGCAACGCTCTGACGCTAGTCCCTAAGCCCACGTTCAACCCACAACATAGAGCTGACCATGTCAGTTCCTGACTAAAACCAAAGAAATCCACAGTTGCCTAAAGGTTAATATCATCATCATCATCATCATCATCATTATTGCTATTATTATTACTTTGAGAAAGTTTCTCTGTGTAGCCCTGGCTGTCCTAGAACTCACTCCATAGACCAGGCTGGTCTTGAACTCACAGAGATCCGCCTGCCTCTGCCTCTGAGTGCTGAGACTAAAGGCGTGCGCCACCACCGCCTGGCTGTAATAAATGCTAAAATCTTCACACCCATTCCTGACCTTGGTCACAGCACTGTCTCCGGCTCCCACCTGCTGCACTTACACCTCCAGCCACACTCAAGTCTCTAGCTCTCCCAAGAAAGCCCTTTGGATGTCTCCTCAGCTTTCGGATTACACAAAGTATCATTTTCTCCAGTGATGTCACCTGACACGGCTGGATGCCCAGACCTGGGCTTTGTGACCATTTTTGTGTCAGCTTGTCTAAGGAGGAAACCGTTTTTTAGCTGTATACAGAACCAGGGTCCCATGCGTGAGGAACACGAGAGAACGGAGGCCGGGAGACACTGGGCAGAGCCTGCCAGGACCTGGAAGAGGAGAACAAGCTTTCAGGTGATGATAGAACAAAGACAGAGGGAGAAAAGAAGCCATGTCCCTGGGGCAGACGGCGAAACGACCTCAGGAGACAGTATCAGAGATTTGGTGGGGACTCCAGAGAGCTAATGGATTTCCAGTACTGAAAACACACGTGAAATATTTTGCTTGCAGAATCCGTGTGATACTTAGTGGCTTTCGGACACTCAACTGAGAGAAAGAATTAGTTTCCCTCTTAGGTGACTAGAAAGTGATCCTTGAAGACATTAGCTTAATAGCTTGGGACTAACAGGGCACCAAATTCAAGGCTTTGTGATAGAGAGTCCCCATCTTTACCTTTCAATCTATTTACTCTTAGATTTTGTGTGCATATATGTAGGTGCGAAGAGTGTGTGGGTGCATGTGTGGTGTGCATGTGTGTGTGGAGGCTAGGGGACAGATTCAGGTGTCATTGCTTACGAACGCCATCCACTTCGAGACAGGGTTTCTCCTTGGCTTGGAGCTCACTGATCTGGCTAAGAAAGGCTGACTCACCATCAAGCCCCAGGGATCTGCCTGTCTCTGCCCTCCCCAGCCTGCACTAGGATACAATGAAAACATCAAACTTACGAATATAAAAAAATAAATGTCATAATCTTATAACCCAGAAAACCCCCACCCAGGAACATTTGCCACAGCCCCGCTCTGCAGTCTTTGCCACCTGCCTTTTGCCTGTCATATATCACGAGCACTCTCCTATGACAATAATGACCCCTCTACTGACAACGTGGGTTTTAATGGCTGCACGGTATTCCATCACATGGCTCTCCTGTAATTTGTTAAACCAATCTCACATGGAAGTAACGAGGCTGTTCCCAGTTACTCGGTGCTCTGGGAGCTGCATTCGCGTATTTCCCTAGACTCTATCCCCAAACCCAAACCTCCGGTTCTGAAGATCTGCACACTTCCAAGGTTTCCGAAGAAGTAGCTTTCTGTTTTTGAATTCTAAGAGAATGCAAATGTACAAAACTCCTATTTGAAGTAAAAGTATGCCCGATATTTTAGTGGTTTTTGTGTGGTGGTTTTTATATTTATTATAGTTTTGTGTGCATGCAGAGACGTATATTTCCAGAAGTGCTGCTCACCACATGTGCTCCCCTGTAACACACTTACACTTAATAAAGTGAACAAGAATGTATGGTGGCAAACGCCCACAATCCCAGCACTAGAGCTGGAGGCACGAGGATTGTGAGCTGAGCTGCAGACTACACAGCAAGACTCCACACCCAAACACACACGATCCCCACTTCCCCCCCTTCTGTACCCAAACACACACGATCCCCACTTCCCCCCCCTTCTGTAACTTTAAAGTAATCTTCTATAAGCACCACTCCCAGTGGCGGCAAAGGCTTCCCTGTATGGTAGTGCCTTCGTTATTTTTCCTTTTTCCCAATTTTTTTTGTAAGCACACCTGAAGTGAACACCCTTAAGATCTTTGTGTCTATTATTCTCATATACTCAAAACACATTCCCCCGTCTGAAGAGATGGCGCAGCAGGAAGACTGCTTGCTGCTCTTCTAGTGAACCAAAGTTAGGTCCCCAGCACCCGTCTTGGGAGGCTGCCTGTGTAACTCCAGCTCCGGGGGATCCGATGCTCCCTTCTAGCCTCTGAGAGCACCTGCATGTAGGCGTGCACGCTTGCACACACACCAACAAACCTTAAAGCACACCACTAAGAAGCCACATGTTAAGTCTAAAGGGCATGAGCATTTGAGAGCTTCCTGCATTTTCTCCGGGTTCCCCTGGAGAAGTCACATCTCATCCGTGTGTGGCATGAGACCACTTCCTATGCGTTTGCCTCACACCGAGCAAGACGCAGTCCGTGGTCAGATAAATATACATATCTGTGCACCTTATTATGCAATGCCCTCCGAGGCCAGGAGAGGGTGTCATATGCCCTGGGTCTGGACTTAATAAATGGTTGTGATCCACCATGTGGGTGATGGGAATTGAACCCAGGTCCTCTGGAAGAGCAGGCAGTGCTCTTAACCACTGAGTCATTGTTCCAGCCCCCACATTCAGAAGTTTTAGGTTTTGCCTCTTCTCTGAGTTAAAGTCATGCAGCATGACTTTTAACCTTTTTGTGCTTTTTGAAAAGGCGTGTGCGTTTGTGTCGGTGCATGTGTACAGGAGTGTGTCCATGGTGTGCCTCTTTGAAGGATCACTTTCTTTCCTCTATTACGATCCCCCTTATTCTCTTGAGATAGGGTCTCTCACTGAACCTAGAGCTCACTGATTCAGCTGGACTGGCTGAATAGCGAGCCCCTGGTGTTTGCTGCCTCTGTCCTAACCCGCAGGGCTGAGTCACAGTGACACCACCTAGCAGGCTATCGTGTGAGCACTGGGGATCCAAATTCAGGTCCCCAAGCTTGCCCACTGAGCCATCTCTCCAGCTATGACCCCTTTCCGCATGCCCAGCGGGCGGCAGCTGCGGTCTGCCACACTGATCACGAAGGGTGAAAAGTCCACACTCAACGGTGCCCAGCGTCACGGCGCTGTGTTTGCTACATTCCGGATGTTAAACGGGCTCTTAAACAGTTTTTCTTCAGTTGGTGTTGGCTTTATTGGGGGCACGGTTCTGTCATTGTCAATCAAGACACATCTCTGAGGGAGGCGTTCATTAGGAACATTTAAGGAAGCCCAAACTGGATCTTCTCCAACTTTGACCTTTCTATTTCAGAATCTTTGCCTGGGGGGCGGGGGTGTTGCCATTCTTGGAAGCTGCTTTCAGTTTGGAAGAGAACTTGTTCATTAATTTACCCAAACACCCTTCACGCAGTCAGCTACATGCTGTATGCATCGTTGTTGTGTGAGAACAACATACAGCTGTAAGTTACAAGCAAGGAGAGGACAGGGGAACTTCAAAGCAGTTATGTCACATTAACCACTAACACAGGTGGCCATTGCAAGGTTGTAAAGCATGGGTACGACGACCTTTATTATAAACAACCTCGTGATGCATGGCCTCTTACACCACACATCTTGCTCCTTGCTAGAACTGTCCTGATAGTGGAGGGGAAACACCTTCGTTTGTTTTAGCCTATGCCGAACTAATTAAAATAAGTGTCAAAATCTCTCTGTCCCAAGTGATTCATGAAACCCTGAAGAGTTCATTTGTTTCAAAACTAGGAGAATAGGGCTGGAGAGATGGCTCAGAGGTTAAGAGCACTGGCTGCTCTCCCAAAGGTCCTGAGTTCAATTCCCGGCAACCACATGGTGGCTCACAACCATCTGTAATGAGATCTGGTGCCCTCTTCTGGCCTGCAGGCATACATGCAGACAGATCACTGTATATATAATAAATAAATGAATAAATCTTAAAAAAAAAAAAACTAGGAGAATAGAAACAATAAAAAACCCGAAAGGAACTTCCTCGCCTATGGGAGCCTCTCTGGGTCAAGCGGCTCCAGCGCTCCAAACTTCCAGGGCTCCAGAAATGAACTAAAAATAGAGCGTCTGCCACTGTCTCTCTGGGATTCTGTCCCCTGGCCCTGCAGACTCGCACCCTGTTGTCCTAATGTCCCGCTCTTAGCTCACTTTGTTGCTTCAGTGTGGTTAAGTGGTTTATCTAGGCCAATGAAAGACTCTAACGACACCGCTCTAATTCACAATTCAGGTGCAGGCCTTTGATGCAGTCTCTATGCTCTAACGACACCGCTCTAATTCACAATCCAGGTGCAGGCCTTTGATGCAGTCTCTATGCAGCACTGGTTAGCCCAGAGCCACCATGTAGCCCAGGCTGGCCTCGGATTCACAGAGATCCACCTGCTTCTGCCTCCTCAGTGCTGGGGATATTAGGGTACACCACCGTGTCTGGACCATGCTTACATCTCAAATATCTTTAAGTGTTTGTCTTCATTCTGTGTTGACTATAGATTAACACTCTCAGAAGGACATCAGAAACATTCCCCTCCACTATTTCTTTTCTAGATCATTCTCAGCTCTGGGGATTACAGCGCTTGAAGTCTGAGTACTAGCAATGTTTATAGATTGCTACAAACTTATTATAAAGGTCTCAGATCCAAAGTCTTTTTTTTTCCTTCAAAGAAATATTTTAGATGAGAGGAAAACTGAATGGGGCAGGGTGTTGCCCAACTGGCAGAGCGCTGGCCTAGCTAGCACGCATGAGGCTCTGTTGGCTTCAGTCCCCTGCGCCACACAAACATGGGGTGGTATCACATGCCTACGGTCTCAGATCCTGGAAGATGGGAAAGCGGCTCAGAACTTCAAGGCTATTCTTTGCTTCAGAGAGATTAGAACTAGCCTGGGTACATGAGACTCTTTTTTTAAAAAAAGAACCGAATAGCAAAGATTTTTGTGGTCATTTAGAAGAGGCGCTGGACTAGGGCACTAAAGAGCGCCCCCTGCTCTTTTTTGATGCTTAGGATTTTTTTTCCAAAGTGATTACTAAATATTATGCAATAGAAAATACTGTGTTGTCAATATAGAAAGGCGTGTATTTCAAAAACCCTAAATGACACAAAAAGCTCCTCGCAATTTAGATTGGGGGTCCCATACATCTCTACCTTAATTTTGCTTGCTTGCTTTTTTTTAGTCTTGGCCACTAATGGACATATCGTGCTGTAAAAATCTCGTCAAATCTACATGTTGTCCCCCATCTCTTTCTTTTTCTTATAACTTATCTGTTGGGGACCTGGGGTGTCTGCTGGCAGCACCGCTCTGTCTGCCTTTCACGAAATGTCTCCCCCAAGCAGGTCCCCCTGTTCTATGTTCCTTTCAACGCAGTAGTTGGACTTGGGGACTTGGTAACTCATTGACCTTAGCTCCATAATCTGGAGAATGGGTGCCCACCCATGAAGGTAGTAGGACTCACTGTGATAGCCACAGTTACGGTGGGACCAAAGGCCAAGGACCACAGTGGACACAGAATCGACATGCCTGACCCCATGACCATCCAGCCTTGTTAGGGTTCCAGGCCGTCTGCACATACGGTGTGTGTGCAGACGGATCTCAGGCTTAGTGACAGAAGGAGGCCGCTCCTCTTAGGAGGTCACGGTGCAGGTTAATGAGGTGATGCATTCAAACAAGACTCTTAAACTGTGAAGTGCTATCAAGTGTACAAATTGGTGACGGCCTGGTCATTAGCAGAGGCTTAAATACTTGTATAATGAAAAAATATTTTAATGTGTTGGAGAATCTATCTCTTGAGAAAGATTAGCCACGGCACGGACTAGAAGCAGGAGATGCAGTGTCAGATTTACGGAGTAATTTCAGGGGACTAGACGGCATGCCCGTTTTGGGAAGCATACAGACCCGAGCCTCTCATTCAGGGAACTCTTGAAGGGAATGAGAGAGTCCTGTAAGAGTCTACACATCGCAGACATCACAATGCCGTTTAGACTACTTACGCCACAGCCACCTCTCAAAATGCCGAGTCATGATTTGCAGCGGGCGGACGCCAAGATGTCGAGTCATGATTTGCAGTGCGCAGCTAAAGCAGTGATGGTTTTTATCTGCCTTTCAATCTGTGAAGTCCATTAATCATGGATTCTAATGCTGTCCTCCGGAAACCTTTGCTAAGTCGCATCTCCTGTCCTGCTCTACATCCTGGTTTCCCCTATAAATTTACCTGAGGGTCTTCCTGCAGCTCCTCTAGTGGCCTCTCTGACCTCCTCAGTCGAAGCAGCGAATGGCTGAGCCTTTCTCCCCTCACGCCCTTGCCCACAAAGCTTTCTTGTTGTCCCTCTTACAGGCAGTTTCTGAAATATAGTCCAAGGTTCTCTTGGCTGGTCAAGTGACAGCCATCTCCCTACAGCTACGCTCTTCAGAGTGAGACCACTGTCTTCTCCGGGTTACTCAAGGATAGATTTAGATGAAAGTTTAAAATTAATGTAATTATTTTTGTCGACAGCTATACCTGGGGATGGCTACTCTCGTAGACACTGCAACCGGTAAAGGATGCTTCCATCTCTCGGGCAGGTCTCGAGCATCCTTCCCCTCTCTGAAGTCTAGGGAGACAAGGTACTATAGCAACAGAGGAACGAGCTTGGAAGTGAGATGCCTTTTTGAACACTGGACTTAAAACAAGAACTTGTCTCAGTGGAGCTGGGAATGTAGCTCAGCCAGCCCAGTCCTTGCAAGAAACCGTGGGTTCAATTCCCAGCACTGCATAAATCGGTTGTGCAGGTGTAGGCCTGAAGTTCCAACATCCTGGAGTTGGATGCATGAGGGCCAGAAGCTCAAGGTCATCCTTGGCTACATAGCAAGTATGAGGCTAATCTGGAATGCATCAGAATCTGTAGAAAAAGACAGGGGGTGGGTGGGAGTGGGCAGGAGCCTCAGTGCCCAATACAGCGTCTGCAATGGCATGTGTTTAATCAGCGGCCGCTCTGTTAACATGCTACTGCCTTCTCAAGGCTCACCGGAATGTCCGAGTTTTCCTTTTAGCAGGACGCACAGTCTCTGGAGGAGAACCGAGACTGCAAGGCAGTGTGGCGTACTGGAACAATGGTCGGCTTCAGAACTAACGAGACGTGTCAAACATTGCCTTTCCTGCGTTCCCCTAGCTAAGGACCTTGGACAATTCAAGCTCTCGGATGCTCAGTTTCTCCATCTGTGATATGGGAACACATGCAGGCACTGTACTTCGTGGTGCTTAGAGGTAAATCATATAAAATTACCGTGTCCGGGATCCGGTAGCCATCCAATAAATGTACTGCAGACAGCGGCCACTTTTAGTTCACCTTCCAGATGCCACGCTTGCAGGAAAGCTGTGCGCTAAGTGGTTGCCGTGACAGATACTGAAGGCTGAGCTAATAAATCTCCTGTAGTGGGTCTTGATGCATTTGTTTAAACATTTCTTCCTCAATAGGGCTTTCTCTAGTGTCTCTGGAAGGCACCAAACTAAAGTTTTTTTTCCCTCAGTGATGTTATCAATTCTATTTATAATAGTTCTCTTAAATTTATATTATATGGAAGGAAAAATGGAATGCTCACAATTCATCAGGCGGGCTTTAATTCCCCATTCCTCAGTAGTTTTTACTACTACGAAGGCATTTATGGAGTCATATACTCGAATGCAACCGCGAAGATTGGCATAAAAAATTGTCACCGTCACTGTCACCAACGAAGACTGCAGCTTAAAATTTTGCCAGGACAGCAAGTTGGAAATTTCTGCCACCAGAGCATAATTCAAAAGTCACAACTTGACAAAGGGAAAACAAAAAGCACACATGTGTGCACACACAGAGAACCCACCACTAGAAATTAAATCTATGCAGCGGATATTAGAGGGCTTGGGGAGGAGAGGTGGGACATCCTGCAGCCTTGGACACTTCTCTACGCTTCTGTCCCCTGGGCTTCCAGCTGTGGGCACCCTGCTCCTCTCACTTGGCGTGATGGTGCTCTTCACTAGAGCTTTCTTCTTCCATCAACTGTGAGAACACTGAGGTATCTTTGGGGCGCGAGGGTAGAGAGGGGAGTCACCAGTATAGTAGCCAGCAATTCCCCAGAAAAACGACAACAAAAAAGCCAAAGAGCGAATGAGTAGCCAAATAAAGACAACGATGAGTTCAATAACCCAGGCGATCCCGTAGCAAGGATTCCGTTATCATAGAGCACAATGCCTTTATCTCTCGGAGACAATCAACCCTCAGCCAGAGCAGTGTAACCTTAAACCCTCATAACTCAACTTAACGTAGTGTTAAAGTTTGGGGGGATATTTGTCAGCACTGAGGCTGATGCGATCAGTCTGGGGAACCCTAGAACAAAGAGCAGCGGGTGCAGAAGACGTCCCCTCTGCGTACATTCGTCTCCTTGATGAACAAGGAGCTATTAACAGCAGAGAAGGCGCTATCTGGGTGAGGAACGATGTGGCTGCTCCAGCTGCTTCTCCTGAAAGCGTGGAGAAGAACACAGAGAGCAGGGAGTTAAGAAGAAGCAGATTTTGTTATTGGGAGAGCATAGATTATTTTTAAGTACTGTCATTTAATTTGGTCAAGTATATAGACACCTAACTGTTTCTCAAGAGCAACCAAAAATCAGTTTGAGACATGAATCTGCTTTGAAGCTATGCTCCCCAAACTCCTTACGTCAAAACACTAGATAAGTTATAAATAAAATACAAGTTGTATGTAAGTTATATAAAAATTTATATAAGATGTGAAAATTCTAAGAGGATTAAGCATAGCTTTTATGCAAAGTTTGAGAAGAAAGGTCATACACACCCTGCTTACTAAGAGTGCTTCTTAATAAAATGTTCCTGGGGTTGGAGAGATGGCTCAGAGGTTAAGAGCACTGACTGCTCTTCCACAAGTCCTGAGTTCAATTCCCAGCAACCACATGGTGGCTCACAACCATCTGTAATGAGATCTGGTGCCCTCTTCTGGGGTGCAGGTTCACATGCAGGCAGAACACTGTATACATACATAAATAAATAACTCTTTTAAAAAAACGTCCCCGGAGGATGCACTAGTTTCATGGAGCTTGTGGCTTTTTGAAAACGCAGTCATGACCATCTTCAGACTCTTCTTGTCAGTGACAATGTCTTGTTTCAGGGTGCTGGGATTTGAACTCAGGACCTTGAACATGCTATGTATATGTTCTGCTATTAAGCTATATTCCAGTCCCTAAATCGTACTCCGATTAAGAGCTTCTATACCAAATATCATTTCTAACCTCGTCTTCCTCATACAAGTTTGATCACCACTTCACTCACATTATGTCCTAAATCAGCCACCGTTGTCAATGACCTTTAAGTAGAAACACCGCCTGTATTGTGTTTTTTAACATCACATCTCGTTTTCAGCTTAACTAATGTTTTAAAGTACATGACAAACATTACATTTCTTACTTAAAACAATTTTCTTTAATTTTAACATTTTGATATTATAATAGCTTTAAGTCACCCATAACATTTATGAAAGGCTACCAACAAACCTTTCTCTGAATGCAGCTTGTTGCCATGTATGTTATGTGTGTGTGTTTATTTCAGAGGTAAGGTTTTATTGTTGTTTCTGCTGGCCAGTTTGACTTCTATCGTTCCTCTTTAAAGCTCCCCGAACTTGCTCAACTCTGAGCTGAGCATTTAAGTTAGCATCTCAGAAGCCCAGGAATTTTCCCCTAACAAACTTATTAAAATACATTTCAGCAGGCCAGATACAGACAATAACATAAAATATCTGCTTTTGTCATTGAAAAAATGGCCAGTATATTTCATTTTAAAAGGATAGTAAAAGTTTCTTAATCAAAAATTTCTCAAGGATTTTTTACCGCATGGATTTACTGCGGACTGGCTGCATCTGCTGGGCCAGTAAAACTGCCAGCCTGCCTCGGTCAATATCTCACATCAAGGCACCGCAGTTTAGAAAAATCTCCCTGATCGGGGAAATATTGCTGGATATATCCCTTTCTAACTCTACCGATATAGCTCTCATGCAGACGTTTATGAGAGTTGAAAGGATTGAGGGAAAAATAAAACCCCGGCTGCTTTTTAGGTTTTTTAAAAAAATTCTTTATTGGAATTTCAATAATTCATTTAGCAGAGTGTGCAAAATTTTCACAGAATCTTTTCTTAATTTTATACTTTTGTCGTATATTGAAAATCATACCTGGCATGCTCTTAGATCACTTAGACCGAAAGCCATAATATGTTAGAATTATTATGAGGGATAGCTTGGGCATGAGGCAGAAGAACATTCGGAGTCAGAGAGGAGTCAATTTCTTGCCAATTCTATATGAGAAAAGTAAACTTAAAGTTGGGAAACTTTGGCTTGTTGCTTGTGTGGTGCTAGCCCGGGTCTCTGCAGCGACAGTGACTTTTGCTGCAGTTGTTCTCCCGTCAACATGCAGGATCTCCCAGGACAGCGACCAGGACTGAACTACAGACTGGACCACAATCACATTACCCAACTGCCAGAAATGACCTGATCACCACGGCTACGATTCCAGCTGTTCCTATGATTTCATTACTTAAAAAACAAAAGCCAGAAGGAAAATTTAAGAATTGAAGAAGGAAAGTGAGAGTCCAAGAAGCAGTTAAAAAAAAAAAAACGGGAAGGGACAGTTAGCCCGAGACACAAAATGTAACTCTCTAAGAGCTCGGAAGCCTTGTGTCTCCACATGTAGAGTTTCCAGATCTGTTCAGTGGAACAGCCAAGTCCTAACTGAACTGAAGCTAACATCGACTTGGCTGCTCTCTGTCACAAATCCTCTTGAATCTGACAGGCAACGTCATTCGTCTTGCATACACCTTCCTCTACCAAAATTAGACGAACAAGACAATTAGACAGGGCTGGCTCTTTACAACTGAAAATGTTTCAGAAGGAGCTAGACGCATGTCTCTTAATGCTTCACGAAATCTATCCAAACGAATCAATATGTCTACAGTTCAGAAATCACACTAACATTTGAATTTTTATTCAAGAAACAAATACAAACGTCATAAAAAAGAGACTGTCCCTGTTCCGTGTCCTTTAATGTATCTCATTCTCAAATAAGTAGGAGAATGCTAATGGATTCAAATTAAAGAGAAATGCACTTAAAACAGAAGATCGTCAAACTTAAACAAATTCATTACTTTTAAAGAGGCAAGGCACAGATGATTCTGCATAAGAAGCTTCTTGCATTTTCCTAGTGTTCCTTGGGACCACTCAGAAAGCTCTCTGGGTTTATAGATGAAGGCATTTGCACACGGAAAGAGACTGCAAAGAGGGGGAGAGGCTGCCTAACTTTCCATACTAATGCTAAGTTAGAGCACACGGCAGTTGTTTAGAATAAGGTGCTCAGAGAGAGCTCACACGTGGTTCCCCAGGACAATCTATTCTGTCACTTTTGGCCACCACACCTCGTCCTGACACCTCCTCATAGCTGTGAGAGGCCAACCTTCACGAAGAATTTCTGCCTTATACTTATTCATTATGATTCTTTGAGACACCGCTATTCTATTCTAATTTTAATGCTAAAAGAAAGAATATAAAACCTTAAGGTGATTAATACATTTTACTTAAAAGAATAAGTGTTCTACAACGAATCTTTTCCAGAAGAAAGGAGATGTTATATTTCGGGGCATTTATGTGGAAATATTCAGATGCAACTTAAAATCAGAAGCTGGGGAAAGTATACATAAGAATAGGGACCATTTGTGGAGACCAAACCGACCAAAATGGACGCATCAGCAAATGCCACAGGTGTAAACAAAGGCTGCTGTCCGCCTCCCTGCTCAGGAAGGAGTGTTCAAGTTCTTATAAAACAATTTAACTGCTTCACAGAAAATGCTGCCTTTACCGGAAAAAGAAACCAGACCCAGGAGGAACCCAGAACACTAGACACTGATCACAGTCGGTAGTAAAGCCGGTCAGCTGACCCGATTATCGATAAACCTCAAAAATGTAGTATCAAATTACTGTTCTTTTCGAAGTGTAAAAATGAGATTATTACTATGAATAACCACAAATGCTTTGCTAGTGGCGGCTCTTTACAGGTTTGTTCAGTTTTATTCTCCGGTGCTCATAGAAATGTCAGTCAAAAAAAACAAAACAAAAACCCAACTAATCAAGGTTAGATTTTTTTATTCGTATGTCTTGAAGGAGAAGCACAGTATTTAATAAGACAGAATTGATTTCTATGTCTTTAAACATAATTATCACCTCTTGGTGGGAGCAAATGTTTCCACTCATTTCCCTTGTGACAACTCCTTCTACCCTGTCTAAGTCATTCTTTCCCACTTTCTTGTGGTATCATAGCCCACGCTCTCTCCTGGAAAGTCAGCCAGTACTTGGTGTTACAAAGCGGGCCCTCCAAGTTGTTTCTAGAATTCCCGGAACTGTCCCATGGGGACCCATCTTCCCATTAGAAAGTGACCTGAGCAGAGGGAACTTGTCCCCACCACTTCTCAATTTCTGAGCGTCCCCAGAAAGGACTTTAAAAGTCCCACAAAACCAAACAAGCCTCAATCAGTGCCTACTTTCCATCCAGCGACTGGTCATCGAATTTTGTCTAGAGATTTGCTGGTCTAAGGTACAGCTACTTTCGCTGGCATCTTCTGAAACAAATATAATTTCAGGCTGCCCATAGAAATACACGTCTCCCCTTGAGCTGCCTGCCATATACTAGGACTTTATAAACATCCCAAATGAGTCTACTGAGGAAATCGTATGACGATTATAACCTAAAAATGATAAACTTAATATATGATAGGAAATGCAGATGTGATTAAATGCCGGCCTCTCCCTTTAAAATGGACAAGGAAAAGTAGCTGGAAACTGGATTAAAAAATCATGTCCAAGGCTTCCCTCATGTATGACTGAGGAACATAAGACTCTCCAGATGATGGTTGGTTTTGTATGACTTCCCCTAACTCAGGTACTAGTACACGCTGAAAGGAAGCTGCTAAGAGAGTATGTAAAATTCTTTTGAGTTTTAAAGCGTTTATAAGAAAAATAAATATCTTAAAAATAGATATTTTCAGTATTATATGCACGTGTGTGTCTGTAAAATTTTAAATTATTTAATCCAGTTCTCATACTCAGTGTTGAAAATTTATCAATCATCGTCTCCCCCTGCCCTAAAACGTGGCAAGACAAATCCAGGAATGCTTGGAGTGTTATTGTATTTTACCACAAGAGGGCGCTAGAGAATTCCGATCGCTTCCAAGGTCTATAAAACCCTTTAACTGCTACTTTATAGACATTCAATTACAACAGGCCATAATACATTAAGGCATTAAAATATACATATATCGCAGCATATGCCACAGCACACGCTACACGAGTGTGCTCTCCAGATGATCACCAGAGCCAACATCAAACCAACGCTCGGGCTTCTAGTGCTTCGTGCAAGATTGTATCCTTCGGCCCTCCCCTTTCCAAAAGGCAGCTCCCTTGGAGAGGGGATCCCCTTGGAATGGAAAATATCACGGCAGGTGATAAATACCCAGTGACTGGAGGGGATGGCAGGGTGGAGGAGGCTAAGGACAACTAGAACTGAAATTTATGCAGTTTGGAAACGAGAAAACTCTGGGGATAAATGTTCACCGTCTTTAAGACCTTCTAAAGGTAACACTAGAAATGAATTAGGGGAATTCCTCAGTCTCGGAAGATGGTGCAGATAAGAGCAATGGCCTGAAACCAAGGAAGGAAAAGTTTAGGTTAGACATGAAGGATAAATTGCCAATAATAGTGGGGTGGGAAAGACGTCCGGCAAAGGAAGGATCCCAACCATAATGGCTACATTCGGAAATTAATTAAATGAGATATTAGGAAGAATGATGTGACTTCGTTAGATGAGCTAGATTAGATAACTCTGAGCTCTGACGCTTGGCACACGGCTTCAGCGTTTGCAAATGTCTTCCAGGGTGACAACGGCCATCTGCAGACAGAGCTCACGACAGCAGCTAACCCTTGCTAGTAAAATAAAATCCAAGGCTTTATTGTGAAATGACATAACTGTAAAATTGGGCCTACATGTCAGGGCATTCTGTGAAAAGATGCTATGCCACGCCAATCACAGGCTAACCATTTACAAAAAAGATATTTCAGCCAACGGTATAAAGGCTTCTCAGTGGAAATGTCCCACGAACAAACGATTTCCCCTAAAAATCCCAGTCTTTTACAAGTCAGAGATTTGAATCTGCATAATCTTTGCTTCTTGCTGATGGGTCTGGGTTCAAAGCCCTTAGGGCACAAGATTGAAAAGAAAAAGGCTGTTATTAAAGTCCGAGAGGCAGGTTAGAGCAGAAGGGGACAGAGTTTGTGCACCCAGCCATCTCTGTCCAGTCCACCGTGATATTCTGGTCAAACCAGAGCTTCAATACTGGTTAGTCAGTCTCTGTGTGTGTGTGTCTCTCTGTTTCTGTGCTAGAGATCAAACTCAGGGCCTTGCCCACTCCAGACAAAAGTTCTACCTCTGAACTATAGGCCCAGCCCAAAGAAATTTTGTACTTACTTGAACATTAGGTCAAAAGAATGTATGGCTAGCAGGAAAGTAAAGATGGTCCAAGAGTGAAGAGTTGAATGTGTCTGTGCGTGTGTGCATGTGTATGTATGTGTGTGTGTGTGTGCGCGCGTGTGTGTGCATGTGTATGTATATGTGTGTGTGTGCGTGTGTATGTATGTGTGTGTGTGCATGTGTATGTATGTGTGTGTGTGTGTGTGATTGCATATATTTGACCTTTGGGAGTAATTTTTCTAAATTGATGTGAATATTAAACTTTGAAGTGAAAATGGTCAACATTTTTGGAACTTAAGCAATGACAATCTAGTTGTTAAGATACTACTGAGGGCTTTAGAATTTTAACCACGATTGCCATGGGCACAGTAACAAATGCTGGCGTGATGAAACAGTTTCTACAAACCAGAGGCTATGCTGAACTATGCCACATTCATGGAAGCCTAGAACAAGGTAATTCAGCAGGGTGCTATGCGATTTCCCTATCAAGGGCATGCAGAGATGCAATCCTTCCCCCGTCACTGGCGTCTGCACCACCATGGGCAGAAGCAATGGAAGCCCTACATGTCTGCCCTGACTGAGATGACCAGGGACAGTCTCAAGAGTTATTTACTGTGCGAGGAAGCTATCGCTATTAAACTCGTTACTTGTTGATGAGTTTAGGCTTTGGAGAGAAACCAACAAACAAAAATATACTCCAGGCGTTATGGAAACAATCTCATCTGCCAAGTCTCTCTTGAAAATCAGCCACTTGCTCTTAAAAGCTCTCAGCGTTCTCCCACTAATTCGAGAGGAAGCTCAATAAATGTTTGACCTTTCTGGAAAAGACTTCCAAAACCACTCTGGCCAGAAGTCAAATATTCTTTTCCCTTTCTTCCAAAACATTGCAGGACCCACCAGCCGGTCCTTGCTGTGGTCTCTGCCCCTCATCATCGACACTCATCTCTATATCATACACTCGGTGGCAAGGAAGTCTCAAGTTCCTCCCTTCTACGGAAAGGACTTACCACTTACTTCCCTGTTGGATCCCATGTGCTAAGCCCGTATCTCAATAAGAATGTTCAATATAGATATATTCAATAACGAACCCTTCAATGGTGGTATATTAAAATCTATAAAATGGACAAAAGGACCCGAAAGACAACTAATTAGTCCAATGTCAAATCAATTCAGGCATTCACTGTATTTTCTCCACAGATGTGTTAGCGTTTATGGAGGCTTTGAAGAACGTTTATAAAATATACCATCCTGGGACAAGGTTTATGAACGTACAGATGAAAGATATGTGTGTCTGAAGAACTTCACTACTTCTTAAGAGAAATACTTCAAGAGCCAGGATCAGACCGGCAGGACTGTTGGAGCATCACCTTGAAGAACATCACCTTGGGACCATACACATGAGGGAGTTCTCACAGGTGAGGAGGGAATGACAGCCCCACAGATGTGACTGCGGTGCCACTCGGTAGCTATGGGAGTGGGGCCCTTCTTTAAAATTGGGTTTCCTCTTCGTAAAGCCACACTCCATTAGAAGACTAGTAAGCATCTTCGGGGTCTAACGCGCCGTGGTTTCATATAGAAAGTTAGATTACGTTAGCAAGTTACTGTTTTGTTTTGTTTTCTGGCAAAAGCAGCCCTTTGGAGGACGACCCAGAGCCAGCGTGCATGAGAGTGTTTACAGGGCACTGAGGAGGGTTAGAGTTTAAACACACACCCGCAGCTGGATATGCTGGGCTAAAGAATGAAAAATGGGTTGTTCATAGACAGATAATTGTTATTGTTTTTTAATTCGTCACGAAACATGTATAATCTGTGGTAATCATTTGTTCAAGTTATATAAATTACTGTCAAATTTGAAACCCCGTTCGTCATCTTCATCTGTGATTTATACCAGACTACATAAACGACATGATGCCTTAGATCTAATAAGACATTTGTCTTCATGAGGAAGGCCACTGCAGTCATGAGTGACAGCTTGCTAACCCTTATCACGGATAACTCAACATGGAGTCCCCACTCCTCTCCGTGATCTGAGATCAGAAAAACTCACCTGAAGCCCACAAAAAACTTCTTCAGAAGCCCACCATGCTCCTCAGACTGGGGGCTCATTAGGGAGTGTGTTCTTGGGTCCCCGGATCACAGTCATATAAAAGACTTTTATGTTCCTCCCCAGGCAGAGCCTCAAACGCACACGCGCGTTGCTTCTATTTGTGTTGACAGAAGCCATGTGCCTTTCTTTATTCAAGAGAAAAACATCGTCTAGCTAACAACAAAGATGGATGCAATTATCCGGAGAAGAAAATGAAAATGTGATCATTGTTTATTTGAATTGTGGATGCATGCATGTGGGTTTATTTATTTGGGGTCATTTTCACTATCTTCGTGGTATAGAATAAAAAAGAACTAAAAATTTTACATATGTTCACACAGTTCATATTATTTACACACATGCAGGGGAGAGAGGGAGAGGGAGAGAGAGGGAGGGAGAAGGAGAGGAAGAGAGGGAGAGGGAGAGAGGAGGAGGGAGAAGGAGAGGGAGAGGCACCTCATTCCATCAAGGGAAAGGAAACAGTTTTCTCTCTCCAACCCCTTCTTCCTTTCCATCTGCTCAGGTGCTGTTCATACTGGGGTACCGAGCATTATTGGTCCTGGGGACCCAATGACTGAATCTATGCTAGGTCTCTAACATTTCGGGTAAAGTATCTGGGCACACATCTTCCTGCCAAGCATGGACAGATTTCACCTACGAACGATCCTGATCAATGAGGTCATGTGGCTCTAACCCCTACATCATTCATCCGATCCCTCAGCAAACCTTACAGAGTGCTGTTACTTACTCAGTGAGCCCGGATCATGGAAACTGGTCTTTCCTATTTTGCAGCTAAGGAGATGTGAAACTGGCTTGTGGGAAGACAGTTTTTTATCCTCACCGAGTACAAAATCTGTCGGGAGAGGTGTTGCTCTCGTAGCTTTAGGTGGCAAAACTGACTCAGTACATGGAAGTTACTACACAAAGAGAAAGTAGAGGTTCAAAAGGCAGGGCTTCAGCCCATCAAAAGGAAATCATCTCTGATGACTAGAGTTCTTTCTAGAACTATAATTTTGAAACTGTAGGACAAAACAGAAAAAGGAGTAGTCTACAGCCGGAATTGGAGATCTTAACACTACCGTCCCAGCAGATAAAAGAAAATTTAGGCCACAAGAGAACCAAAGAGCACCATTTGTACCTATGAAAACAGGAGGAGCATATCCAACCCATGCTGGAAGAGATCGTACAGCACTGAAACAAAATAAGAACTGCCAGGATACAAGGGAAGTCTCACTGACTTGTAAAGAATCAAAACAATGTAGCCTGTGATCTTAGACTATATTATAATAAAATTTAGAATTCAATCATGGATAGATAGTAGCATTTAAAAGAAAGCCCTAGAGCCCACAACAAAACAAGTTAAAATAAAAATCAGAACAAAAGGGACTTGAGAGATGGTTTCATGGTTAAGAGTGAGTACCGACTTGCATTCAGTTCAGCCAGCAAGGCTGGCGACTGGTGTGGCTCACAACTGCCAGTGACTGGGGCTCCAGGGAATCCAGTGCCCCCTTCTGGCCTCCACAGGTACCTGCACTCGCATGCACACACCAGCCCCGCCCCGGTATATTAAAATAAAATATGTATTTTTAAAAACCATTTTAAAAAGCACCACAGATGCTTCTAAATAACATATAAGTTTGAATTCTGTGGGATACTCAGAGAGCAGAGTTACAGGGTAAATTTCAGCTCTGGATAATTTTATTCACAAGTTAACACCATATTAATGGGATAAAGCAATAAGGAGAATGAGTTGGAAAGCCCAGAGAATAGGTAGCTACAGGATCCAGGGGGACCCTGACTCCCCCGCATGGACTTGATCTGCCATCCATGGCCAAATCACTGTCTCCTTCAAGACGGAGGTGACACTATGTCTCCCTCTAAGCTGGGTCTGAAAACTAAAAAGCTGACCCAGGAGAGGCCCCTTATCACACCTCCCAGCCCCAGGACTCCTAACTTGGACACAGCAAACAGCAGCATAAACTTGAACTTCACCCCCCCCCCCATCTAGTCAATGCATTCAAGTTCCGCTTCCTTCTCTGCAGCCACACATCCACAAGGTGGGTGGACAGAGGTCGTAATCTTCTGTTTTTAAACAGGGTCTCACATAGTCTGGCTGGCCTCAAACCCCTTATGTGGTTAACATCTGAACCTCCTGCCTCTGTCTCCCAGCACTGGGATGGCAGGTGGGTGCCACCATGCCCAGACCTAAGTCTTTGTTTTCATTCCACAGTACCATCAAGAGGGTTTGAAATACATTCGGTTCTAATGTCTCTTTTTTCCCTTGATTGAAAATTAGAAAGTACTAGAAAGTTAACTCAGTGGTGAAATACTTGCCTAGAATCTGAAGGTTGAATTCGCCAGCACTGGTAAATAATAATAATAATAATAACAATAACATTAAAGCCCACAATAACTAACAAAAAGCAGGTCTATTGCTGTGTATAAACTTTTTTTTTCTAAAATGCAGAGCTTCTTGCATGCTCGGCAAGTGCCCTGTATTCCTAAGACTGTTGTTCACAATCATAAATCCCAAAGCCACTCACATGGAGAACTTAGATGAAAGCAGAGAAATTTAAAACTAAGAAAGGCTGAAAGCAGTGCCACTAAGATCCAATTCTAGAACATTCTTTATACTTTTAAATGTGCTTTTCAAAAAAAAAAAAGCATGGAGTTGAAAATGCCCACTATTGCTACCTGGCCAAATTTGCAGTTTCTTATAAATCAAGTATGTAGTAAATTTCTCATTGAGTTTTTGTGGTTGGTCATTGTTCTCCTGGAGTTTTCCAGATCTTTACATTCCCAAGTCGTTTCTCACCCAGCAAGAACTTTCTCTGACCTTCCAAATAGTCCCGGGTAAAACTAGCTGCAGATACATTCTCGCTTCTCTACAAATACATGTGTCTAACATTTTCATTTGATTAGAATACAGTCATATATAATAAACAACACTGTTGCAGTTTTTTATTTCTTTTAAAACAATTCATTTTTTTTTCTTCCTTCCAGAAGGAGTCACTGCACTCTGTTGAATACGTATACACTTTCCCTAATCCGTCCTTGAAGGAAATGTGTAGACAGGGGTTCTTCCTTATCCTAACGAGGGAGGTTTAGAGCCGCATTCTAGATTCTAGACACTAAGACAAAAGAGATGCTGGGCTCTCGGGAGATGGCTTTCTGTTCAGTTACTGTATTGGGTGTTTCCTACTTCCCTCTGCGGTCAACGCTTTCTCCCTTTCCCGATGGAAGAACCGATGCTTTCAGTTCAGAAACCTAGACATCAGCCTGTGTTAGCAAGACTTCATCCCAGTGGCAGTGCTATGTTCCGCGAGTGTTTCTCCACAGGATATAGCCTGCCAGGGACTGTGGGCTTCACACAGGAAAACAAAACTGTAATCAGGCCGCAAAATATGCTCTATGCATGGTTTAGTCTATAACCTTGGTATTCTCTCTCCCTCTCCCCACCCCATTTCCCAGTCCTCTCCCTTCTTTCTTCCCTCCCTCCCCTGGACACCTGGCCAGAATTCCTTGCACTTCTGGGTCTCTTTACAGTTTTCACAAAAGCATGCTCCAAACACGACATGCACCGTGGTTATTGCTTCTTATCAGCAAAGCAGTGGGCAGACGGGCAGACTGTGTGTTCTTTAATGATTCTAAGTGAAGGACACTGTCCTGACTTGGGAGAGGCGGAAGAAAACAATGCGAAAACGTTTCGATGGTTTCTAAGACAGATAAAATCCAAAAGCTTAAAATGGCTGTCACGGCAGAGCAAGTTAACCCTGTTTTCTTCCCCGAGCAGCACTGTGGCTATCTTGTCTGCTGATGGAGTCACAGACTTTGCACCTGCTTGTCTGTGTGTGTCTCCCAGGGAGATGGTGAGCACATGAGGACGGGGGCTGCCCGTCTTTGCACTGCTTACCCTTCACACGGCGCCATGGACTATAAACAAGTGTTGTTAAATACACAGCACAAAGCATTAGTGGCCTCTGCAATGTTCAGCATAATTAAACGGAGTATAAAAGTCTACCCCAAGTTCTAACCCTACAGCCCTCTCTCTAATTCCACAGAACATTTACGCATCTTTAACTCTCGGGAGAGGGCATCATCCATCTTGCCTGCCACACATCAAGGGCTCCTGTTCTGTTCCTGGCTCAGTGCTCTGCAGAAGCTCAAATGTGGTGTTGTGCGCTAGGCAAGTCCCTAACACACACTACCCCCGTCTCTGCCATTCACCGAGTCACTTGCGGGTTCTTTACCTTTCGTGCACGGACATGGAAGACAAAACATCTTGGCAGTAAGAATTTCATATTGCTAATATAACTAACTTCTCTCTTGGGAAACCTTTCTTAATATTTAATTTTATTTGTAGCCCTGTACATGCGTATGTGTATAATACCACATGTGTGTGGATGTCTAGGGAGGCAGGGGTGAGCATCAGAAAACTGGGGCTGGAATTACAATTCCAGGTGGTTGTCCATCACTCAACACGGATGCTGAGAACCAAACTTGGGTCCGTGGGATGAGCAGCAAGTGCTCTTAAGTGCTGAGCCCTCTCTCCAGCCTCTCTTTCAGAAGGTGTTTATGGAACAGACTTATCCACATTGAGATTATCCACATATAAGTGTTACTCCTTTTAACATGAGTTTTTTCCCAGTGTCAGGGATACAACCTGTCCATCGCACCTAAGCAAGAGCTCTGTCATGAACTATACTCCAAGATCCACCAACACACTTGGAAAATTCAACTTTTTTAACAAGAATATTTGTGTCTATGTAGGGTGCATGCATGTGTGTGTGTGTCGTGTGCATACACATGTGCACACAGGTGACCACTTGCATTTAGCACCTGCATGCATGTGGAGGTCAGAAGTCGACATCAAGTACTTTTCTCAGCCACTTCTCCACCTTGGATTTTGAGCCAGGGTCTCTCAGTGAACTTGGAGGTTACTGATCTAGCAAGACCAGGTGTCAGAAAGTTCCAGGGATCTTCATGGCTCCACCCCCAGCCGCTGGGATTGCAGGTGTGAAACGCATCCTCATGGAGGTGTTGGGTGGCTAAACTCAGGTCCGCATGCTTATCCAGCCAGCATGCACTTTCCCAAGGGAGCCATGCCCGCCCCCGTTCCTAATGAAAATATTTTAAGTGTTGAGTGTACTGCTTATATAATCTGAGCCTAGGCACGTGAGAGATAGATCCAGCTGTGAGCTTGTCTTAGGTAGGGCAGGAGTCGCAACAGTAGAGCAGGCTAGTAATAGAGCCTCTAGAGCCAACACACACAGGTTCAAATCACGGCCCTAATACGCAACAGTGGCGCGACCAGGTAGGTCTGTAGAGTGAGGGTGATGTTAATGTCTACCGCTAAGGGCTTCTGTGAGGGTCAAACAACATATCTGAGGTGCTTAGAACATAAATTCGAGAAATGTAGGAAGGGCTCAATAAATGTCAGCTTTAAGCATTTTGATTTATCCAGAGAGAGAATATGAGTGATCTCTCTCTAGGATATAAATAAGTCCCAGATTGCTGTGGTTCTTTTTTTTTTTTTTTACAAATTTCTTTACAACTTTTACTTAAATATCTTATATGTTTTTATCCATTATTCTCCTTATTTTTAGGAGCTCTCTTTTGTATGCATGCTTGTATTGCTATCTTAGGGTTCAAAACCAGAACCTTGCATATATGTTAGGCAAGTATTCTACCAATGAGTTACACCCCCACCCTCTAGGTTCTATTCTTCATCATTCAAGTTAGCTTCTGATTCTTACCATAATGTCACATTCTAGTTGATGCCTTTTCAATACTCTTCCTCCTCCCATCCACCACGTGTCCTCTTCTTCTTCCCCTTCCTCATCCCATCCCTTCTTCCTCCTATCCTCCCCTTCCTCCTCCCATCCTCTCCTTCTCCTGTTCTCTTCATATCCTTCTCATCTTTCTCTTCTTTCTCCAACCTCCTTCTCCTCATTTATGGTTTTTCTGTAACAGAATCTTGCTGTAGCCCAGGCTGTCCTAGAACTCAAAATCCTCCTGCCTCACCCCCCTAACAGGTGTGTGCTTCAACCCTCAGCTCACACTCAGCTCACAGTACCCCTTCTAATTTGAAGCTTTATGGTGGCCGGAGAAACCAAAACACTGTGATACAAATTCATAAGGATAAGGGTTTCCACCAGGGAGGACCGCAGGGACACTCCCAAGAATAGGAAACCTAAGTGTTAACTCAGAATTCATTGACATCTAGTTGTACTTCGAGGTCTTTCTGGCTCACTTATTGTGTTCTCAGCTGTATTCTGGAAAGCTGGAAATACCAAATAAGTGACCTATGAGTTAACGAGGCACCATTGTTCTGATTCTGTCAAGCATTAGATTAATCAAAACCAAATGAAATGTTAGTTTCTTCACGTCTTGCACTGTTAATTTTCTGCAATTATTAATCAGCTATCAAGGTAATTATTAAGCGTTCAGTCCAAACAGTGTTTTTAGTGCAGTACCTGCCCCGGCGTGGATCTCACTGACTTTGAGCACACGGGTATCACTCACTCTGCTAGCATACGAAGCTCAGGCAAGATAAAAATATTCTTATGCAATTCAATCCATGGCTCTGAGGCGGAAGTCATCAATTCAACGAAAGAGAAAAATAAGACTCATCAAAAAGCCTCCATGAAAGAGCAAGTGATAAATAGGTAACGAGAGAGGAAAATAGGGAGTGTGCGTTCTTGATATTTAGAGGAAAAAAGAAACAGAAGACTATGGATTCACAGAGAAACACGGAATAATTTACCAACTTTATTCCCAGCCCCTAAGAATAATAAGTACCCAATTTACTATTCGGTTCAGGAACATCTTCACCCTTTCCTCCCACTGGAAAGGCATGAGAGGGTTTGATAAGGACACCGTGCACATCGAGATGATCAAACCTTCTGCTCCTGTGGCCGGATGCCAGGAGAACACAGCAACCTCCCACCCTTGGGAAATCTAAGCCTGCACCGGAAGCTGGCAGCCACCAGGCCGCAATCTCTACATGAATAGATTTAAAAAAATCATGGATATTTTTGCATTACATGTTACCCACCATTATATACATTTTTAAATGTTTTAACAATAAAATTCTTTAACTCCTCCTATTTGCAAAAATTCAAATAAAATTGGCGCTGGGGGTATGGAGGGAGATTTGCACTGAGTTCACATGCCCTTCCCTTGAATCAGTTTTGGGCAGAGGTGTGTGAGCACAGGTGAAATAATATGGTATAATAGGCTCAAGGGTCTCAAGTATATCACAATAAATTAATAACCCAATTATCTGTAAATGCAAATTCCAACTCTTAGGCATCTCAGTGAAGCCACTAGACTGGAAAGGATGGAAAACCTAGGCCCTGCAGTCTTAAAATGCCCTCCTAGCTGATGAGCTACTGTTTTTATAAAGAGATCAGTAATGATGTCTTTCTGCTCCAACATGGAGTTAGTGTTTCCCTAAATATATCAGCTTTGGGAGCGCTGGATTACCCAAGAGGATCAGCACCACAAGGAAGCCAGGAGTTATTCCTGGCAAATCAGTGATCAGCAACACAGAAAATCCATCGCTGGATACAAAACGACAACAGGAAGGCAAGGATGCCCAGAAAGGTGACTCACCCTCATCCTGATAATCTGACCAAAAGGATGCATCTGAGGTGAGGGGTGGACCGTGGGTCCCACTCAGGTTGTCATCAGAGCTGTCCTGGCCAAGGTCTCCTCCTGAGGGTCCAAAGAGAAAATCAGGTCATCCTGTGTCGGACATCTTGGTGGGCATATTTACAGGTGTCTCCTGGCACTTGCAAAAAGAGATTCATCTCTCACCTGATGGGCCTGTCTGCTACTGTCAGCGCAGGAGAGAACTTTGAGAACCAACTTACCTGTGTGTGAAATTTTCCCCTCCCACCGACCTCTTTCTAGCACTAAGCAACTGGTAGCTTAGAGTGGAAGACCTTTCGCCACAAAAGAGCAATTTCTCTGTCACATTTAAAATGAAAGCACAGCTGTATAAATTTGTTTTCATATAGTCTACATCTCCATGAATTACAACCTTTACCCCGAAGGCCTCTTTCTCTTTCCGTTTCTAAATGAAACAGAAAGAATGGTACAAAGGGCTAATCTTCTCCACACAGTTTAAGGGAGCAAGGTCAATACTCCCCCTCTGCCGAAAAATAAGAGCAGTAAACAGAGAACCCAGGCTCGGCTGGATTCTATTCCTATTTAAATCACTACTTGTTTTGCAACCTTAATAAAGTTCTCTCTTGTAATTCTAGTTTACAGCCTGCAAGCAACCTCCCAGGAATTCTAAAAGCCGGAGGAAGGTAATATTTGTTCTGCAGAATGACTTTGATAGAAGGTAATGTATATACAATACTGAATTATGCAATTAAAACATTGCTAATCCCTTTTGGGTGTTTTCGGGCCTACATTGAATTGTATTTCGTAGAAGTGGCCAATGCTATCATGATACTTTAAAAGGTTCAGGCGGAAGATGCTAGCTCACTCAGAAACCGGAAGAAAATGAAAGCATTGTAAATTGCTTTCCTTAAAAATCCCCCAAACAGAGGTACAGACCGCCGATAAAAAGAACGCAGACAGCTGCTCGGTTCATTTCACAAACATGAAAACGGGATTTTTCAACTGAATTTAATATTATCTCCGATACTAATTTCCAAAGGAAATCACCAATGCTAATCTCAGTAAACACTGTAGCGTTTTTTTGGCCCAGGATTTCAACCAGGGAGCCGTGAAACCAAACAACCTGCATAGAATCTGTATTGCCTCACTTTAAAGGTTTATTTCCTAAAATTAAACTACAAGGATAGGGAGGACATAAAATGATATAAAAAAAAAAGGAAAAGAGGGAACGGCTGTGGTCTTCTTTTGCCACAAACCAGATTTCTCTTCAAATGCTCGGTGGTAGGTTAGGTGCCTGAGACTGCCCGGAACACTCGCAGGCATAGGACTTTAAAATAAACTGTGGAGTTTATTGTAGAAAAAGATTCTTTTACCTGATGCAACAGTGACCGGCTAAAGCCAGAAGAAACACGCTCTGAGCATAAAAGCATCCCTATGCGATCGCTATCCAATAAAAGCCTCAAACACCAGACAGAGCGTTAAAACACTCAAATTTTACACCGTGGCAGAGCCACTGAAATTACATTATCAGCAAGGATGTAAATGAACTGCCTGGCAGAAACCTGAACGGGAGCTGCAAAGACAAAAGGAATTTTCATTTTGGAGGCAAATCAGAAACCTTTTGTTGTTGTTGTTGTTGTTTTTAAAGCAGTGTACGTTCTAAGCAAAATTTAACACTTATATTGAACTTCATTGTTCAACCATCATTCTAGACTAGCTTTCTGCTTGCTTCATCTACCTGATAGAACTACCACTGAGAGGAAGAACCCGTTCCTACCAAGTCTAACATTTAATATATATTATTATATATTATATATGTATATGCATGTTATACATTATATTATATATGTGTAATATATATAAAATCAGAGAGATTTTGTATTTTTAAAGACAGGGTCTCTCTATATCACCCTGACTGTTCTGGAGCTTACTTGTGTAGACCAGGCTAGCCTTGAACTCACAAAGATCCTGTTGCCTCTGCTGCCCGAGTGCCGGGTCACCATTGCCCATCCTTAAATAAGTTCTACTTGGTGTAGAAGCTCTCAGCCTGCTTGTGTAGAGCTTTCATCCAGTTTCCCTCAAAGCAGCTTCCTCTATGAATAAAATCTGCCAAACCAACAAGATAATACTGGCACATTCGGGCTTTAGCTGTACTTCATGGAATTTCTGATCAAGATCCATTCCGGCGTGCATTCTGCATTCATAGAAATTCCTTGTCTAAAAGCCTTACGCCAAACATCTGCCTGGAACTGGCGCTTGACTTAGGCACCTCAGAAGAAAAGTCACTTTTGGGTGATTCCAGCGGCATCTGAATAGTGATATAAGGTGAACTTCAACTCCACTGTGTTCGGGGCCAGCTTGTGCTCCTGCGTCTATATGCAGTAAGGATTACAACTCAACACTTCCAACGGAGCCCAGGTCGGCACTCCAGACGGCTGCGGTAGAGGAAAATACTGAAAACCTAGCCTTATACTTCAGTGCAGTTAGTTCTTGATGCTGAAGATGTCCTAAGTGTTTTTACTGTCATACCCAGTGGCCCACCTCCCTTGGGCTCACACAGAACCTGGTCTATCACATTGCGTTAATAGACGCTCCTGTATCATTAAAACGACCACAGCTAGTTGAGATGCATGGGTGGAAAGTTTTATAGAAGAACTGACAATTACCGTGGTCATTTTGGATCAGCTTAAGTTAAAAGGCCTAGTTTTTCCTTAAAGCACAGCCACTCATGTTCTGTGGATTCACCCGCAGCTCTCCCAGGCCCGGTTCCAAGTGGCCACACTGCAGTCCAGTGGGAACAGACACAAATGATCGCAGGCTGTAGTGACAGCCATGTCCACTCAGCCACCGAACAGTCAGGGCTCGGAACTCCATCTGCTTAGAGCGGCTCTCTCCCAAGCAAGCCCCTCTGCCACCAGAGACCCCCTTCCCGCTGCGACTCCCTCAGAATCAATATATTTCTCTACAGATACACATTCTAACACACTGTATCTCCATTAATCACATCCCCTGCCTTCAGCCTTTTTCTTTGTATTTCTAAACAAGATCTACGGGAACTCTATCAGGGGTTCACCTGCTATTAGCTGGTAATTTGTCCCTCCATCCTAAGTGTCATAAGAATCGGGCGCTCTATATGTTCCTCCGTATATTCGATGGCAGGCACCTGAGCTGAGGGCCCATCGCAGGGATGATTTCTCTATTGTTCTTTTCTGAGAGGCAAACTCAATTCCATCCACGCTTCATGGAGTGATAAGTTGGGTATTTCTGGGGTCGGAGCCGAAAGATAAAGCAGCTTAGTGTCAAGTGTCAGGTAATTATTTGCCAGGTTTCTGTGCTGTTTGTTTTTAATCCCTGGGTTTTCATTACCCATGAGTTTCCCCCATCATCCTGAAACAGTGGCTCGGCCACTAGAAGTTGGCTTTTGCTGGCTCGGATTCAACCAACTGTTGCCGCTCCGTAAGCTTTACAGCGAAGTGAATTAAACTGCTAAAAACTTGCATTGACTAATTGAACTCCAAATAGAATAGGAGAAAAATGAGCCACGATGTTCCCCTCGTAGCTCTTGACGGACAGCAAACCAGTCTACTGCTTAGGGACAAAGACAGAGAACGGCGACAGTTTGACCAAAGAGATGAGAAGAGACAGAAAGCAGGCTGGACATTTTCCCCAATGCAATGAAATACAAAAACAAATGACATATAAAACACACGCACGCTTTCTGTTCAATATGTGAAAGACTCGTTAGTTCCTCTCATGTCAGTATAAGTCACCCCCGCCTGTTTCTCTTCAAACTACTTGTGAGTGTGTTGTTATAAAGTCCCGTGTCCCCTCTCAGCAACTGTGTGTGCTGCATGCTTAGAAACTTCCTGGACTTTCTATGACTTTGATGCATTTCTTTGAATAATGTACAGAAATAGAAACCAGCGTGAAATTGTAATTTTGTTTTGTTTTTTTTCTGTTACTGCTATTGACATTAGAAGACAACATAGGACTTCCTGCTCCACTTAGCATTTAAGAACCCACGAGGCATGTGGCTCCCTCTTTAAACTAATAAATCCTCACTAAAATGCTATAAATAAAGTTTCCTGATCCAAATCCAGTTAGCTTTCATGCTTGGTAGCATTAATATGGCCAGCTCTTCACAGACCTATTTAACACGAATACAGTTCCCCAAGCCGGACTGTGGTAGCATCATCAAAATGGCCACTTATCACTCCTGATTATAACCGTTCAACTAAACCACTGGATCTAAAGAAATACGTTGAACACAGATGTGACCAGACATGTGAAACGTTATTCACATGTGAGGATATTACCAATCACATCTACAACTCCAAAGCTGTTGGGGGCGGGGCTGCAGGGGCGGGGAGGCTGTCTGTCAATACTTGCGTTATAAATTACACACCAAAGCTGTGGGGGCGGGGGAGGCCGTGTCTGTCAATACTTGCATTATAAATCACACACCATTTTGCACAAACGCATGCATTAGAAAATGTATGGTGTTTCCCACAGAGCATCCGAGAGGCTTCACCGCCTTCTAAATATCCATCTGGACGTGGGTGGTTAGTTCTTAGGATTAATCCACGAACAGTGAAGGTCTCAAATTCTTCTCCATCCCATACAGTTTGAGCTTTTGCCCATCTTTCCCCTCTTCTTCCATCTATCCATAACTCAATGCGTAAATACGCTCCCCCCCCCCCCGGAAAACCTTCAAGGCCCTGGCAGCAAGTGTAATATTACCAGATGCCATTAACTCTGCAGAATGAATGAGAGGCCAGGTGAAGGGAGTTCCCGTTTTATCATCCTTTGTAAAAGTCGCTCCAACTAGATCTCCAGTGTACCAGTAATCTGACTTTAAGATCTGAACTTAGTTCTCTATCCTGAAGACACTGCTTTCTAATCACACGACCAGGCTAAGAATAGCATTGTTAGAGCAGAGCCGGGGTGAAAAATAGGAAACAGACGCAATTTGATACTCGCAGAACAATCACCACGAAACACCTGTGAATCCAGAAACCCAAGGGGCAGCACAGCTTAATAACATTCTCAAACGAACCGCACCAGGCAGCAGGAAACCAGAGAGGTGGGCCCTTGGAAGACTGCTGCTTCTGCCTCAGAAGGCCCCTCCCCCGCTGTTTAAGAAAATGGTTCTTGGAGGTGCAGTTTCCTATTTTAGCCAGTAGGGTGAGCTGCAGTGTGTAGCATCATCCCAGCTCTTAAAAAAGGAAAGAAAGAAATGGGAGGGAGAGGAAGAGACAGACAGACACAGAGAAGCACAGAGACAGACAGACACAGACAGAGAGAGGCACAGAGACAGAGAGAGGCACAGAAACGGAAACAGACAGACACAGAGAGACAGACAGACTCTTCTTCTTCCCCCATCACTCCTAGAAAACGATGAGATCTTTAACTCTGCTTATGTTTTGCATAAAGGTACAGCTCCTGGCCATTAACAAACTGAGGGCTGGAGGCAACAGATACACCTCGACAACTGTGTATGTGACAACTCACACTTCCTAAAAACAAACTGCCCTGTACAGACCGCCATCGACCGTTCCAGCTTCACACTGACGCATTCCATCTACCGCTGATATCGTCACTGGTACCAAGATGGAACCTGCCGAGTTGGAATGTTTTCAATAGTAATGAGATCTTGTCAGAATTCAAAACTGCGAGCCTGTGTTTGATAGTACACAGATACATACGCCGCAGGACGCACGCATTGATGGTTCAGCAGCTAGGCAACCGTAACCTAGAATTATTGGTTTGCGGTTCTGTTTCCTTTAGACCACTCCATTCTCTGTTCTCCACTCTTATGGTAAGCTATTCAACTTCACTTCAGTGTGTTTAGATTTGCCGGAGACAGTCAGCTACAACTCTAAGTAGAACAGCTTGGTGGATTCTCACTAGATACCAGCACTTCACAGCTCTTCACGGACTATCTCAAGGAATCCTCAGTATAACGTATAACCCTAGAACGGGTTATTATCCCGAAGATGCTGATGAAGGTACTGAAACAATTTAGCAACTTACCCAAAGCTGCAGAAGTGACCGGAAGTGGCAGAGCCAGGCTTGGACCCCACTCAGTCTGACTCCTAAGCTCTTGCCCTAATTCACCTGCGCCAAGGCTGCATGCTTTATTAATCGTAATCATTGTCCAAAGGCAAAGCAGCCAAAGAAATGGCAGCCGGCAACTTGTGTTTAAGGTATTAATCGAAAGAGAAATTATTGTTATTAATGGTAATAGAAACAATTCCACTCCATGTGGAGATGGGAACTGATAAGGCCACACATGACCAGGAAGGAAGTGGCGTTCACAGCTCAAATGTATTGTTATTGCAATGTTGGGATAACTTTTAAAAATATCATTTTTAGCAAGGGTTCCGTGCTCGCCAACTTTGACCTTTCCAGGCTTGGTCAGATCAGTGTGTTAATTTTTTGCAGCATTTTCTGTACAGTTATGTTGAATCCTGGGTGTTTTGACCCTGTGTCACAGAAAATGAACTCAGATAGTCCATACCTAAGTGTAGCTTGGACCCAGCATTTCCCTTTCTGGTATCGTCATGCCTTACATATCACAGAAGGAAAACTCACTGCAAACATAGAAGGACACATGCACATAGCAATTCTGCTTCTGTTGGTTCACCTCACTGTCTTTTCCCATCATCCCTGCTCTTCCTTCCAAACTAATTACAGCGGGATCTTCATGTCCAAAAATGTAAGCCTAGTTCATTCTAGGGTCTATTAGGCTCCACGTCTTACGAAATTTCTTGAAACTATCAGGCTAGTTTGACTCCAATGTCTTTTGCTAAAGAATGCAATAGCTGGACAGCTGGGGTTTGCGACTCCTGCAGGGGACGTGAACTGGGTTCCCAGCACCCACATGGTGGCTTACAACTTCCTGTGACTCCAGTTTCAAGGGCTACAGTACTGCCTTCTGGTTTCTGTGGCTCCTGCATGCCCATGGTGCACACAAATTCATGCAGGCTCATACATATAAATAATAAATTAATCACTTAAGGAAAAAGAATGAGACTATTTTCAACAGGTGACTGCTTGATCTAAGCAAAGTTTTATGATCGCCTGAGGGGTGAAGACAAAACAGCACAGAGCAAAGGATGGCTGGAAAGATTCGCCGCCCTGAGACTGCACAGCAGCTTTGCACACGCCGTGGAGAGATCTGTGCGAATAACGCAGACCTCCAGGAACCACCAAGGCCATAATGATAAGGTGACAAGATCCCACCTCCCTGCCCCCACCAAAATCGAACAGAGATCCCTGTCCATGCGTGCCACAACATACATGTGCAGTCCTTAACACAACATACATGTACAGTCCTCAACACAACATACATGTACAGTCCTCAACACAACATACATGTACAGTCCTTAACACAACATACATGTACAATTCTCAACACAACATACATGTACAGTCCTTAACACAACATACATGTACAGTCCTTAACACAACATACATGTACAATCCTCAACACAACATACATGTACAGTCCTTAACACAACATACATGTACAATTCTCAACACAACATACATGTACAGTCCTTAACACAACATACATGTACAGTCCTTAACACAACATACATGTACAGTCCTTAACACAACATACATGTACAATCCTCAACACAACATACATGTACAGTCCTTAACACAACATACATGTACAATCCTCAACACAACATACATGTACAATCCTTAACAACCCAATCCTCTCACTGACATCAGGGTCAATTCAATGTTTAGCCCCTTGAACAGGAAGTTTCATATGGAACATCTCTCCGTATTTCCCTTTTTTATTGCAGCAACATTAAAACAACCAAAACATATAAATCTCAAGGGTAAGATGCAGCATTTGGTTATCACACAGCCAGGGCTTTCTGGTAAAGAAAAGGATAGGTACTCTATTGTTCTCTCCTTTAAGAGTGAATCCAAATGGGCTGCCAATCACTTGGACAGGAAAGCACCCATGGAAGCCCATCTATTCGAGAGACTTTAAGAAATAATATAAGGCCTCAGTTCTACACAAAGAACCACAGGCAACTTAGGAGTGCTGAGGACGGAAGAAAGAGTCTTCCCCGGGGGAGGACACAACTGGTTGTCTAGCAGCACAGTCGTTCCTGAAAACATACATACATACGGGTACCATCATACAGACTGGGAAGGTTATACTTAGGAACATATATGTACGTACATATACATGTATGCACATAACAACAATTAATAAAAAAGGACATGAATTTGAAAAAGAGCAACGTGGGTATATGAGAGGGTTTGGAGGGAGGAAAAAGAAGGGAGAGATGATGTGATTCTATTATGATATAATTTTGAAAATAAAAGTAAATGGAGGAAAATGTATTATTAATAATGATGATGACAATATGAAGTCTAACTAAGAAGGGAACCTTGAATAATGGCCTATCTGGCCATTGCCCATTCTCTCTCCAGGAGTGTGTTCCACTGTACTTCAAAATAAACTCCACTTAGCTTCTACATTAGAAAATAATTAAATATTTTTTTAATGGACCAGGTCGAGGCATTTGTCACCAAACTTGATAATCTGAGTTTGATTCCTGGGACCCACACCGTGCAAGGAAAGAACTGATTCTCACAAGTTGTCCTTGGACCTCTCTCCACGTGAGCGCACAGAGGGGGAGGGGAGGGAGATAAATAAATGTGTGATTTAAACTTCTAAGTTTATGAAGATTTGAGTGAGTGATTGAGACATAATCCCATCATGCAGCCCAGGCTGGCTTACAACATGTGTTCCCCTGCCTCAGTCTTCCCTGCACCGGGACTGCAGTTGTGTAACGCTGCGTCTGTCTAATTTAGAGATGAATTACGATCAGTAGTAACCTTTTCAAGCTGGCAAGGGTGTATTACATTCCGACCAGCTGACACAGGCAAAGAGGGTTCACAAGACTGCTCTTCCTCTCCTGGCCTCAGCAGACTCAGCAGGAACCGGAAGTTTGATTTTATGCATCATATAAATCGCCTTGCCCATAACACAGAGGTTCTCCTCTGTTAGTGACTCTTCAGCCACCCTGGTCGCGAGCCTCCTGATGGGCGGGCGTTCTGGGAACCAAAGTCCGGTTCTCTGCAAGGGGATCCAGTGCCCTTACCGGCAGAGCACTCAACATTACCTACTCCATAATACACATGTAGAAGGAACATAAAAATCTCGGAAAACATCGACTTCTAAAAGAAAAAAAGATGGGGGCTGAAGAGATGGCTCAGCAGGAGCGCCGGATGTTCTTCCAGAGGACCTGGGTAACTAGTTATATACAGGGATCTGATGTCCTCTTCTGGCCTCTGTGTGCATCAGGCAAGCACTCTGTTAGGTTCACATACAGAAGGATACCTTCCTTTAGAAAAAAAATCGGCATTTAATCCCAGCACTTGGGAGGCAGAGGCAGGCGGATCTCTGTGAGTTCGAGACCAGCCTGGTCTACAAGAGCTAGTGTCAGGACAGGCTCCAAAGCCACAGAGAAACCCTGTCTCGAAAAACCAAAAAAGAAAAATAAATAAATAAAAATAAAAAATTCGGATTCTCTTGGACAGTGAATCAGTCACCAAACCATGAGGACACTAACTGCAAGGGGGCATGGTCCCACTCAGAAACTGGCCCAGGAGATGCAAAAGAGGGGAACATATTTGAAAAGGTTTTAAAAGCGATCAGTAACTTTAAAACCAGCTTGTGTGCACATCCACTTCCTGTAGACAAACGTGTAAAAAAATGTAGCAAATATGGAAGGGGGGAGCCTGGAACAAGTCAAGGTATAAAACCTCCTGTCAAGACTGTTGATGCTAAAAGTTTGGGCCAAAGCCAAGGGCAGGAGCATTGTCCTGTGTCCAGTTCCCTCATTCATCCCCTTGGAAAACACGCTGGATGAGTCCTCTTTAAGAAGTAGCATAGATTCGGACAGTCGACGTTTGTAACCAACGCCGATGTTTATAAAACAGCAGCATTCCAGGGAGAATGGTAGAAAGACACTCAACAATAAATTACAAATATTGTAAATTCAGACTTTTTCTTACATTTGCAAACACATCATAAATTTAGACTGTGTTTCTTTGTATAAATCCTTCTTAGAGCTGTGTTAAAGCCTCTTGGCATGGAGGCAAAGAGCATTTTCATAAATAGGACTTAGGAAAATCAGTGCACACTCCATTAATTCAAAAACACTTCTCTCGGACTTCAAAGGTAATCCTGCCACCGCCCCCCTGCGCGTAAAGATGGTGTTCCCTCTCCGCTTTCATGTCCTGCTGCTTGTAGTTGTCACAACTACATGTTTCCAGTACGAGGCGGTCAGGGATGGGAAGGGAAGCGGCATGCTCTCGCTCAACATGTTTCCGACGCTGTATGAGCAGCGAGCCCACCCGCCGAACACTCCCTATCGCTTAACCAGGAAGAATTGCGCTGGTGCTGCCGATCAACACAGACCTCGCAGATGCATGCACGTGGCTTACTCGGTCCCAGGGTCGGGGTCAGGACAGGAGGTTTTGTGCCTCGGCTTCTTTCAGGCATTCCCCCCCTTTCTGTATTAGCTGAATGCAAGACCTTGCGTTCCTTAGACAGACCAAGTGGGCCTTATACGTGAGGAGTGCTTCTGCCGCCTGAGTGCTGGGATTCCAGTGATGAGCTCCCATGCTGGACTTTCTCAATGTGGCTTTATGAAAACATTTTCTCTTTACACTTTGCAGTATTTGTTTTTGTCAACCTATATTTTAAAAATCAATTTACTTTGACTTGAATATAGGCATCTCATTTCAAAATATGTTTTTTTAAAAAAAATTATTAAGTAGACCTAGATTCATATTATAATGTACTGGAGAGGCTAGAGTGATGCTCAGTGTGGTTAAGGGTGCTTGTTGCTTCTTTCAGGGGACCTGAATTCAATTCACAGCCATCAACTTGGGTGGCTCACAACCACCTATAACTCCAGCTATGGGGTATCTGATACCCACTGTGGCTTCCATGGGCACTCACCCTTGTGTATGTACGCACACACGCACACATGCAGACGCATGCACACACATAAATAAACCTTTAAAATAAAATATACTAGACAATTTTCTCAGGGACCGCAGTGCCAATATGGCGAGTCAAAGAATGTTCAAGGTGGTAAGCGGTTTCATAGTCCACTTTACCAACAGCCAAATATAAGTGAGTGACCACTGAATAAAATTATGACCTTGTTAGCCAGGCATGGTGGCATACGCCTATAATCTCAGAATTTGGGAAGTGGAGGCAGGAGGATCATGAATTCAAGAGCGTACTCAACTACATGGTGAGTTCAAGGCCACCCTGGAATTTGAACAAAAGAAAAGAAACAAATAGCAAATACATAAAATATGACTTGTTATACATATTTATAATAGTCACACAAGGTTGCCTAAATTTTTCATTTAAATATTGTGACACTTGTTTTAAACTATGAGTCCCTGGTTGGAAATTCAGCTAATGTTCAAAAAATATTTTTGTGCAATAAGTTTTGATTTATTGTACTAAAACTGTCAATAATGAACCCATTTTATAAAAGGAGAACGTGAAACAAAATGAAGGAAATTGCCTTGTGCCACGACTTAAAGTGATCTTGCCATCAAATTCCAAGGGCAAAACAGATTGCTACTTGGACAGCCAATCGATGTCATCTTTCAGATTCTGAGGGCCACAACACAAACAGCTCCCCAGCATATACCTCACAGCTTTCCTTTGTAACTAAATGAAAATCTAAATAAAAGAATTGTTGTTATTGCTGTTATCTGTTCATTTGTTTTTGCTGGGTATGTAGTTCATGTGCCAGGCTCTGGATTCAGCCTGCAACACCATGGATACAATAATGATGATGATGATGATGAAGAAAAACAAGAAGGAAAAGGAGGAGGAGGACAGGAGGAGGAAGAAGACAAGAGCAGTTTTCAAAGTAAGCAAGACTTGTATTATTGAGGTTATCCCAAGTCCTAAAGCTAAGCCTTCTTATGTTGCTCAGTTATATTTAACCTCACTAAGAGAATGTTTGCAGCTGGTAAGAGAGCTTGCATCAAGCCCAGTGACCTGAGTTGAATCCACTGAACCCACAAGGTAGAAGGAGAGAACTACTTCCTGAAGGTCGTCGTCTGACCTCCAGTGCGGCACATGTACACACACACACACACACACACCATACATAGATTAGATAGATGGATAGATTTTTTTTGTTGTTGTTGTTAAGTACAAAAAAAGAAAGTGGCCATGACTGGTGGTGCACACCTTTAATCCCAGCATTCAGGAGGCAGAGGCAGATGGAGCTCTGAGTTTGAAGTCAGTCTGGTCTTTGTATCCAAGTTCTAGGATAGCCAGTACTATTACACAGAGATACCCTATCTCAATAAACAAACATACAAAAATCAAACGAAAAAAAAAGAGGAACTTTTCCATTATGTTTCCTCTAGTAATTCTTAGGATTCTTTTCTCTGAGACGATGTTGAGTAAAACAGTTTTCTCCCAGGTTGAAACACTGCATCCTGCAGGGAAGCTCCTTAAGCAACTCAAAACTGCTTCAGGAAGTCCCTGAAACTAACCAATTTCACTAGGCCCCTCCGTCCCTGTCTGAGGAAACAAGCCAAGCTGCAAATAAGACTCTCAGACAAGCCAGGATGTGAAGATGCAGCCTAGTCAAGCTGTGTAGAAGAGATTCAGACCAACTGAGGCACCTGGAAAGGGCACTCTTCCAGCCTCTTGAGCTGCCTGCAGGCTATGCAGGGTGCTCCAGGAGCCCAGCTTTTGTGAGCTGTCATCCATGCTTTGGTGACACAATTGTGTTTGAGTGATTTCTGTGCCTGTAAGTAACCCAATAAACCTCATTTTCACCAAGTTGGACATTGGTGGTATCCATACTTTGGTCTATAATGGGCTCCCTATCTGGGGTGTGTGTGTAGTGTCTCCCCAGGAGAAGTTTTGTCCCACGCAGATGTGTCATTGAAGAAGGTGACAGTGAACCAACGGTGTGAGGGTGAAAGTGTGTGGGGAGAATTAGCATTATTGTTATAAACACTGCATTTCCTTTTGTTTACTAGTCTAGTGTGCTTACACTCACTGATCTCCAGCAATCTTGCGACGAGACAGCAGCACACAGTGATGAAGATGATGGGCTCTGGGATAGATACGGGATCCCCTTAGAGAGTGATGGCGTGTTCTGAAACAGGTATCAATGACTACACAATTCAGTGAGTATACTAAAACCGCTGACCTGCACACTTTAAAAGGATACATTTTATCATATGTGAATGATATCTCAGTAAAGTTGGAGGCCAGTCTGGTCTACATAGTGAGACCCTGTCTCAAAAAACAAAATCAAGCAAAGCTTCTGCCAGTTTCTTGTACACCCCTGTTCTTTTCATGCTGCCAGATAGCACCTTGGGTAGACCAGTTGTTCCCAGCCATCACACCAGCTTCTGGAACCCAGGAAGTTAAGGACTAATCCACCGATACGTAGATCTGCCCCTCCCTCAAACCACGTCTGTGGCAGAAGCAGGACTCCAGGCTCTCTGATTGGACGTTCCTCTGTGTACTTCCTAATGAGCAATAGTTTTGCTATGTATTTTTCCCATCATTGTCCCTGTGTGTCGGATGTGACGGAAGTACCACCATCTAAGAATCTGAAAGCCATGCCCCGTGTTCAGTGCCCGAGCCTCTCCTATGCTGCGCTCCAAAACATTTTCTCTTCTCAGAGTATTTCTAGTTTCTAGACCGTGTTTCTGACACTCGTTCTTCACTTCTCCTTAGGAAATTAGTTCTGCTCCCAAGTTCTGCTCGTTTCTGACATTTGGCCACCATGCCCTGGCCCTTGTGGTTTTTGGTTAACATCTGTTAAGCCCTGAACTGTAGGGTACGTCTGCGAGTGTGTAGCTCACCCTTTACAAAGCTGGCGGCTACGTTATTGTGCGTTGCTCTCTATGGCTCCCTCTTGGTTCTCGGTGCAGTCATGCCAGGTCACATGACTACACAGAAGACTGACTTTAACGCATAGGAAATTTTTTAAAAGGCCTTTAAAGCATATTTTATATTAAAACATAATTTTTATATTTATTAAATCTGGCTTCTTCTGGATACAGCCTATGCTGTGAGTTTCAGAACAGTCAGGGCCACAAAGAGAGACCCTGTCCCAAAAGAACAAAAAATAAAGATTAAAAAAATAAAGTTTGCTTTTAAAGAAAGTCTTATGTATACCAAAAATATGTTATAATAAAATGTGAAGTAGGAAACTAAAATTTTAGTAAAAGTAATAGCATCTGGGCTAAAGAGGCAGCTCAGGTAAGTGCTTACTGTGTAAGTATGAGGACCAGAGCTCAGATCCCCAGCACCGCTTCAAAACTTCAGATTCAGCAAGAGACCCTGCCTCAGTATGTAAAACAACACCCAAGGTCAACCTCTGGCCTTGTTCACACACACACACACACACACACACACACACACACACACACACACCCAGTACATCACTCGACACTACGTTCCTGGAAGCATAGACTCAGCGAGATAGAGCACACAGTGCGAGTAAGACAGTACTGGAAATGGACTGGTTTTTAAAAGGTCATGGTGCCAAACAATTCATAATTCACTCCATAAGTGTGATGAAAAACTCTGCAATTCTCCGAGAAAGCGAAAACCTCCATGTCTCCTAAGTTGAGATAAGGAACACTCAGGATGCTGCCTCAGCCCGAACACAAAGAAGAGTGACGGTGGCTGGCGCTGCACGCACCCGCTCCGATGGCGGCTGGCGTTGCACGCACCCGCTCCGAGTATCGGAAGTTTCGAAAACATCCCAACTTTGAACCTTTTACAAATGTGTTCTAATCTCATCCTTTTATTTTTAATTTTACACACAGCTGTCTGGCGGGCT